>NC_091827.1:88176970-88493106 GCF_038994185.2 Dermacentor albipictus | reverse complement strand
ACATCAGTCAAAGTCTTTGATACAAGGAACGGTGAAATAGTGCGCACTGGTTTGCCGGGTTTTTCCGAGTGAACTACGTGGAAACGTGGGAAGTTGTGGACTTGGCGTCCGAAAAACTGAAAAACTTCATCGGTGCGCCCTCTTTTCTGAGGGCGATCACGGAATGGAGGAAAAGAGCTATCCATAAATATATGTGAAATTTCTGCAGCAACGCCAGCCACCCACCATGGAGTCCAACAAGGGGACGCTGCAGGGCCTGAAAAACAGGGCCTGCAAACGCCAGCTGTACGTTGCCGCTATAACCTAATATGATATAACCAAGGTTGGCTACTCACACAAGGTTAACCCTTGCTGCCAGGAAGGTCGGAAGTAATAAAGAAATGAGAAGGAGACAGGAAAGGTGGAAAGTAAGGAAAAGACGAAGGTTGTAGGTAGAGAAAGACAGGAAAAGGCAACTACCGATTTCCCCCGGGTGGGTCAGTCCGGGGGTGCCGTCTACGTGAAGCCGAGGCCAAAGGGGTGTGTTGCCGCCGCCGAGGGGCCGTAAAGGTCCAAACACCCGGCATTGGCTCAACCCCCAGGATCCCCTTTTCCCCGGACACGGCTAAGCCGCGCACGGCTACACGCGGGAGGATCCAACCCTCGTGTGCTCGGGTACGTGGTGTCGCAACGCACCAAACGCCTGCTGACGCAGACGCCCCTGCGGGGCGCATCTCGAGTTAATCGCACGGGTGCGGAATCTATGAGAAACCTGTCCTTCACATTACAAGAGGTGCCAATAACTACCGCCGTCTAAAAGGAGTGAAAAAGGCAGCATAATGCTGACCGATGAACAGCTGTCAAGTCTCAAGATTGATCTCGTGGCGCTTTAGGAATGTGGGAGGAGTGGTGGCGTGGGTGGGGGGGGGGTATGCCACTTGATTTCGGGGGGGGGGGGGCGGGCCCCCCCGCCACCCCCTGGGTACGTGCCTGGAGAGGGGTATAGGAAAAGGCAACTGCCGATTTCCCCCGGATAGGTCAGTCCGTAGGTGTAGTCTACGCGAAGCTGAGGCTAAAGGGGTGTGTTACCTCTGTCGGGGGCCTTAAAGGTCCAGACACTCAGTATCAGGTCAGCCCCAGGATACCCTCTTTCCCGAACACAGCTATGCCGCGCACGCTTCGACGGGAGAGGGTCCAACCCTCGTGTGCTCGAGTACGCGGAGTCGCAGCACACCAAACGCCTGCTGACGCAGAAGCCCCTGCGGGAGCCGCGGCCGGGATATGATCCAGCGACCTCGCGCTTAGCAGCGCAACACAATAGCCGCTAAGCCACTTCCGCCCGAGTTACAAAGAAACACAACATGAGCTCATATGGTTCTGTTCCCGCGTTTCTTTTTTTTTTTTCTGGTGCGTCGCGCACGGCTGAAGGCTCGTCTGAGAAGGCTCGGCTTGGTAACACTAGGCAATCTTTGTTTTATCTCTCGTGTTTTCTTGTATTTATAGCACAGACAAGTGCGCTCGGTGTGTTTTTCTTCTCTAGTGTTACGTGATTCCATGCACTTTCCACTAGTAAGTATTGCATTACTTTACCTTGTCGGAGAAGCAAGAAAGTGACACCCAGCATTTGTCATCGTGATAAAGAGAAAGGAGTAAAATTTTCTATTCTAACAATAACCCGTGAACTAAGTTAAGAAAACTGAAGCATGAAGTTTGCAGTCTTGTGTTTGAGCAATAAAAGCACATATAAAGATCATCTGCAATGCTCGTACGATCACACTAAAAGCATACGAAAGTGATGTATTGTGATCGCTTTGAAATACGCCAATAGTTTGTTAGTAGGACTTCTGCTAAACCATCAATATGTGACAATTCCACAGAAGCTGTAAGTTTACGTATAGATTTCGTTAGCTTCAGATGCTTTAACAGATGCCGTTTATAAAAGTACGATATGTATTTTTGGTGCCCCGTTACTGATTTGTAAAATCAGTGCTTCCGTGTTGTTTTTTCACCTGGTGAATTTTCTAATCGTCTCTTGTTTTGTTATTTTTCTTCCCTTACCCCATCCCCCTGCGCAGAGTAGCCAACCAGAGACGTAATCTGGTTGTCGGCTCTCCATTTCACCTCCTGCTTTCTTTCCTACCTTCCGAGTTTTCAGCAATTTTTGTATAAAATCGAAATCCAAACTCGGGATATCGTTTCCGACAGTCGGTAGAATTAAATCTTTTTTTTTCCTCTAAATGCGACACATTAAGTTGGCATCGGCTCAGCGGTTATCGCTAGAGACCATTACAGCGTTTCGCATACAGGTATGTTTAATTTTCATTGATGCTTCCTAAATTAGAGATATGTAAATCGCACCAAAGTACGTATATATAAGTAGGGAAATCAGATTTCGGCGCGAGGTAAAGTTTTTGCTTGACGCCTACCTCCGTTGACTTTGCTTAACGTGATGCGCACCTTGCCATATTCTCTTGGGCGCGACTAGAAACCGAGCGATCTACTGACGCTTCTTCCGTCCGTTTGCGCCGGTCAATAGACGAGCAAGTTTTATCACTGGATTGCCCGTTGCGCTCGCCTATTGGTTATTCTTTCAGCTTACCTTGTCGAGTGATGGCGACGGGCTCCGTCGCGGTGCTGCAGGACCGTCCGCGACGACGAAACAGGTCGAGCAGTCTTCCTGATACTAGCGCTGGCTCAAATAGCTGCAGGTTGTAAACGCGAGGAGTTGCCGATGCTGCGAGGAAAAAGAGCAGCTGCTCTTTGTCGCAATATTTCAGGCGACTGGCGTTGTCGACTTCCCTCTCGCATTCCCCCTCTGCTTCTCACCCTCCGGTTGGTGTGACAATCCAATCCACACATTTATTGTTGGCCTGGCACCTCAGCCACAACTGATCTTAATTTTAGTGAAATAGGGTTCGATAGCGCAAAAGCGACTTCCACACTGGAGGATTAAATGCGATTTGTTGATGTTGATGTTGAGTTTAATGGCGCATAAGCAACTAAGGCCATCATGCGCCAACAGCAAGGTATAATGTAGGGAAAAGCTGGGTAACCTCAAAAGGTCCTTTTCTGATAGAGGACCCCGAGGATTTCAACAAATTAAATAAACACCTCAGCGTTCTTCTCAGGCATGAGAAGGTGGACGAGGTGTGTCACTGGATGTGAAAGTGAACAAGGTCAGGCTTTACAATTTTTCAAGAAAACCGGTTTCTTTTAAAAAGCTAAATACGTGAATTGTGCCAACCAGTGCATCTTCGCTTAAAATCAATGAAGGATGAAAAGGAATGCGTTCGCTGTAAAATAGCGTAAAATATTTTTTTCTCAATGTCTCAAGTTGCCTGCAGGAGAGTAAAATGTGGGTTACTGTAAGTTCGTCTCCGCATTTGTCACAAACAGGCTTGTCTTTTTTGGTCAGCAAGTAATTATGGGTGAGGTGCGTGTGTCCAATGCGGAGTCGACATAAGACAACTTCAGTAAAACGTTCTTGGTGTGAACATGACTTCCACTCTTCGATGATGGGTTTTACAAGGCGTAGCTTATTGTTCGTTTGATTGTTCCATGCGGACTGCCATTTTTCTTTCAGTTTATGGCACACTAATTTCATGCAATCTCTGTAAGGAATTCTTATGTTTTTGATTTGCTTATTTCGAGCTTTCGCTGCACTCTCGTCTGCTTTCTCATTTCCACAGATTCCTACGTGGCTCGGCACCCAACAAAATTTGATCTTTTGTCCCCGCCTCGCGGCTTCTGTTATGTTGTGTAGGATGTCACCGATTACTGGCAGAACTGCATTCCTAGGCTGAAGTGCTGTAAGTATGCTTAGTGAGTCTGTATAAATGATGCTGTTTTCAATGTTTTCATGTAATATTCTTTCCACAGCCATGGAAATTGCATGACTCTCTGCAGTGAGAATTGATGCACATTGCGGCAGCCGTACCATTTCTTCCCAGCTATTTTGTATCACAGCACACCCACGTAGTGTGCAGCTTTGGAACCATCGGTGTAAAATGCTGTATATTCCACATATTTTTCTTTTAGTGCTAAATATTCTTGTAATATATGTTCCTGCGGCGTTAGTTTTTTCTGAAAACGTGTTAACGAGAAGTCACAAACAGAAGGCAAGCAATACCATGGTGGCAGTGGATCGCGTTTCTGGGCAATACCAGGCAGTGTGTCCGTTACATGCAACTCTTGTAATTTCTCTTCAAAACGGAGAAGGAGTGGCCTGATAGCCTGGGGTTTGTTTGTGAATAATATTCTAGATGGGCATTTGTTAACTATTGGGTAACATATATGTTTGGGCAAGGAACGGATTTTTAGAACATACGAGCATGTCAGCATGCTTCTTCTGTCGGCAAGTGGGGGTTCGTTAGTTTCTACATACAAACTGGTTATGGGCGACGTCCTGTAGGCACCAGTTGACAAGCGTAAACCTAAATTGTGTACTGGGTCCAATCGTTTCAAGTATGATGATCTGGCAGAGCCATACACTATACACCCATAGTCTAAGGAGGAGCGTATGACGGAGCGGTATATTTGTAGAAGGCATGCCCTATCAGAGCCCCAGCGTTTCCGTGAAAGGACTTTAATTATGTTGAGTGCTCTAGAGGCCTTGTTTTTCACCGTGTTTATGTGAGGTAGGAATGTTAGCTTTTTGTCAAATGTAATGCCAAGAAATTTGTGCTCGTTTTTTACTGGGAGTTCGGTTTCATTAAGGTGTAGGGTGGGATCAGCCTGTAAACCTCGTTTCAGCGAGAACATAACGGCCACTGTTTTCTGTGGAGAGAACTGGAACCCATTTTTATCTGCCCATGTTGCTAGTTTGTTTATTGTTAACTGTACTTGCCTCTCGCATGTTGATACGCTTGATGATGTGCAAGCTATCTGGAGATCATCAACGTAAACTGAATACATAATGGATTTCGAAATTATTTGTGCTAGGGAATTCATTTTTACAATAAAGAGTGTAGTGCTTAAGATACACCCTTGTGGTACCCCATTTTCCTGACTGAACCTCCTTGAGAGAGTTGAACCGAGGCGCACATGGAAGGAACGGTTGGATAAAAAGTCACGCAGGCAGTTTAACATCCTGCCGCGAATGCCCAGATCTGCTAGGTCGCGGAGAATGCCATACCCCCAGGTAGTATCATAAGCCTTGTCTAGATCAAAAAAGACGGCAAGGCAGTGTTGTCTATGGATGAATGCCTCTCGAATTGTGTTTTCAAGTCGAATGAGGTGATCGGTTGTAGAGCACGTTTTTTTAAAACCACATTGATGGATGTCGAGTAGTTCACGGGAGTCTAGAATAAACATCAATCTAATATTCAGAATGCTCTCGAAAGATTTCGCCAGACAGCTGGTAAGGGCTATTGGCCTATAACTGCCGGGGGATGTCGGTGGCTTTCCGGTTTTCAAAAAGGGTACAATAATAGCTTTTTCCAGGCCTCCGGTATTTTCCCTTGTAACAGTATCTTATTAAAAAAATTCAGAAGTGCATTTATAGCGGATTCGGAAAGATGTGCCAGCATTTCATAATGAATTTCATCGGGCCCTGGTGCAGTTTGTTTCCCGGCAGACAGTACTCTAGTGATTTCTTGATGAGTGATTAAGCTATTATACGGCTCATTTGTGCTGCCACTAATCGGAAGCCTTTGCTTTTCAGCCACGTTCTTATATTTTAAAAATGACTCAGTGTAGTGTGAAGAACTAGAGACTGCAGCGAAATGTTCTCCTAATATGTTGGCCTGTTCCTCTATACTTGTTTGGATGCCAGGGGTTGTCAGGAGAGGAATTGTAAATGGGGAGTAGCTACCATGGAGCTTACGTACCTGCTCCCACATTTTTTTTTATGTGACTGTGCTATTTATTGATGAAACGCATGCTTGCCATGACGTCTTTTCGGCATTACGGCGGACGTATCGTGCTTTAGCTCGCGCCTTTTTAAAGATTAGGAGGTTGTCCTGAGTGGGATATCGGCGAAGGACACCCCAGGCTTTATTTTGTTTTCGCTTTGCTTCTTTGCATTCCCGAGTCCACCACACCTTGTGATTTTGTCTCACCACTCCTGAAGTCTGGGGGATAGCTAAACGGGCAGCGGCTAAAATACAGGTTGTGAGTTGTTCATAGAGATCATCGACACTAAGGTCTTCAGAAAAGACTTCATCTAGATTGGCTTTTTCTCTAAACAGTGTCCAGTCAGCTGCTTGGAGCTTCCATCGTCGTGGTTTCTTTGGAATGATTGCAGGTGAGGATGGAAGAGTGAGTATGACTGGCAGATGATCGCTTCCATACAGGTTATCTATGACGTCCCATTTAAAATCGTTAAAAATACAAGGTGAACTAAAAGATAAATCAATACAGCTCATCCTTCCTGAGCTTGGGGAGCAGTATGTTAATTTGCCAGAATTCAACAAACAAACATTATTGCTTAAAATAAAATCTTCTATAAATTGTCCTCTTACGTCTGTTTTCTCGCTTCCCCAAAAACTGGAATGCGCATTAAAATCCCCAACTACCAGATAGGGTTCTGGTAATTGTTGGAACAGGTCCTCTAACTCATGAAGGGTTATTTTCAGCTGTGGTTCTAAATACACAGAGCACACCGTAATCGTTTTGTATGAGAGCAAAGTGGCTGCCACAGCTTCAAATTTAGTTTTTATTTTGACTTCACGAGCTGCAATGCCACTTTGTACAATGATGGCTACCCCTCCTGAGAGCCTGTTTGCTTGCTCTCGGTCACGGCGAAAGACTTTGTATTTTTTTTAGTACACTTGTATGCTTAGGACCTAAGTTCGTTTCCTGTAGGCACATTGCTACAGGAGAGAAAGAATTTATTATCTCTTTTATATCACTAAAATTATTTAGGAGTCCTCTGCAATTCCAGTGTATTAGGAACGCCATATTGATTTATGTGTGTGGGGTCGGGATACGTTTAATTGGTTTTCGCCCCGTGATTCGGGGGTTTTCCTTATACGCAGTATCCAAGGAGTTCCGCCGTCCCTGTGACGTTGACGCCACGGAACCACCTTGGCTTGTCTCCATTACCTCATCAGAGGCGCTGGAGGGTCGTGCAGACTGCACGTCGGCACTTTTTTCAGACCTCTCCTCGTGGGCAGAGGCCTTGAGGCTTGCCAACTCGAGGGATGGCATAGCCTGCTTTGCGGCTGGTGGAGCAGCGTGAGCTGCTACCACCGGGGGCGAGGATGGCTCCGTCCCAGCCTCACTATGTGTGGTCTGGGCAGGTGCCGGAGGCCGGTGTGGTGGATCGCCCTGTCGCACCACGTCGGCGAAGTTCATGTTCGGCTTCAGTGAAAACTTGTTTTTAACTAGGATGCGGTTTCTAGCCTCTTTGAATGAAATGTTCTCAATTGTTTTCAATGTAATGATTTCTTTCTCTCTCTTCCATGAGGGACAAGATCTGGAGTATGCAGCATGCTCTCCTTCACAGTTCGCGCAGCGAGGTGCTGCTTCGCATATTTCAGAAGCATGGTCTTTGGATGCGCATTTCGCGCAGGTTTTGCGACCACGGCAACTCTGGGAGCCATGGCCAAATCTCTGACAGTTGAAGCAACGTCGAGGGTTCGGTATGTATGGGCGAACTGCAACTTTCGTATACCCAACTTCAATTGTCTCTGGAAGTGTGCAGCAAGTGAAAGTCAAAATTAGATGCTTGGTAGGTAACTCTTTGTTGTCTTTTCTTATTTTAATTCTCTGAACGTTGCTGACATTTTGTTCGGAAAGCCCATTTAGCATTTCTTCTTCGGAGAGATCCAAAAAGTCAATTTCAGAAATCACCCCACGCACTGTGTTCAGCGATCTGTGGGTTGAAATTAAGACGGGGATGTCTTCAAACGACACGATATTAGCAAGTTTGCATACTTGAGCTTTGCTTTGGATTTCTAGCAGTAAGTCACCGCTAGCGAGCTTTGTTACTTTATAGTTGGTGCCTATGGCTTCTTTCAGACATCTTGCTACCGTGAACGGGGATATTTTTCTAGCCGGTTTTTCTGGCTTTTCACTGTGTATCACGTGATACTTAGGGAAGATTTCTTTGGTTGTTTGGAAAAAATCAGCAGTGACATCGGTCCGCCCTCTTTTCTGAGGGCGATCTGGTTTGGAAAGAGGTGCCATGGGAAAATGTATTATTCGGCCGCGGTGCCAGCCACCCACCGTGGAGCCCTACAAGGGGACGGGAGAGGAACTTGTAGGTAAGTCCTCCCCACGCCAGCTGTACAACGCAACTATAACCAAATATGGCTGAACTCAGGACAGCTCGCCACACAAGGTTAACCCTAGCCAACAAGGAAAAAAGGGAAAACGCAAGAAGAGATGAGGAGACAGGAGAGTTGTGAGAAAGGAGATAGGAAAGTGAAAGATATAGGGGAGGACAGGAAAAGGCGACTGCCGATTTCCCCCGGTCGGGTCAGGCCGGAGGTGCCGTCTACGTGAAGCAGAGGCCAAAGGAGTGTGTTGCCGCCGCTGGGGGGCCGTAAAGGTCCAAGCACCCGGCATTGACTCAACTCCCAGGATCCCCCTTTCCCCGGACACGGCTAAGCCGCGCACGGCTACACGCGGGAGCGTCCAACCCTCACGTGCTCGGGTCCGTGGTGTCGCAACACACCAAACGCCTGCTAACGCAGACGCCCCTGCGGGGAAATGCGATTTGTATCTAAGGACATTTGTACTTATGTCATTCTTTGACTGCTACACATGGTTATTTGATTTCATTAGACAAAGACGACTTCCACAAACGAATGAGTTCGTTTAACTCATTAAAGTGTGTTTCTGTACTGAATGAGTACTCTTCCCTGAGGTGATATGTGGTGTTTAATGGCGCAAGAGCCAGGTATGGCCAAAGAGCGCCATGCCAAATGGTAATTTTAACAATGTATTGTGAATGGCGTGGACACCATGGAATTCATCATGGTACATGTGGCATGGCTGTAAAAAGGCCTAAAAACTGTCGCTGTAAATGGCGTAAAATATACTAAAATCATGACACTAACTAGTTGGCGACATGGGCGATGGCAATTGGGTTTCGTTAAAAATATGATGGAACAAAACAAAACATAACAGTGACACTAGAGCCTCAAGAGTGCCCTTGAATCGACGGGCTGCTAGTCGTGAGCTAAAAATTACCTGTCCCAATGATTTTCCGAGTACCTGTTTCCGCTAAAGATCTAAGAAAAATTACAGGTTAAAAAGCGGTTCATCGCTAAAAAAATGCAGGGTGAAGGGGTAAATTCTCGCAATATGCAGCAGGGAAATACTTTTTCCTCTCTGTTTCTATTGCAGGGCACTGAATAAGAACATCCCCGCAGGGGCGTCTGCGTCAGCAGGCGTTTGGTGTGTTGCGACACCACGTACCCGAGCACACGAGGGTTGGATCCTCCCGCGTGTAGCCGTGCGCGGCTTAGCCGTGTCTGGGGAAAGGGGGATCCTGGAGGTTGAGCGGATGCTGGGTGTCTGGACCTTTAAGGCCCCCCGGCGGAGGCAACACACCTCTTTGGCCTCTGCTTCACATAGACGGCACCTCCAGACTGACCCACCTGGAGGAAATCGGCAGTCGCCTTTTACTGTCCCTCTATTCAATCTTTTACTTTCCCTCTCGCTGTCTCTTCTTTCCTGTCTTCTTATCACTTCTTGTCACTTCCGAATTTCAAGGCGGCAAGGGTTAACCATCTGGGCGTGGCCTTCCTTGGTCATGGTTATATGGTTATAGCAGTTATGTATGGCTAGTGGTTCTTAAAACACTCCCATGTTGGGCTCCATGGTGGGCGGCCAGCTTAGCTGCCGAACGTATATGTAATTACGTGGATAGAACCCCCTCTTCTGCAAAATCTGATCGGAGGCCGAAAAGGCACCGGACCGGTAATGAACTTCAGTAAACCTAGCGATAGCTTTACAAAATTTTTTGTCGTCACGTCTGAAACTGAACAAAAAATTCAAGACATGTCCCCTTTCCTCATTGCCAAGGCACTCAACGAGTGTATTGGCGATACCTACAAAGCAAAGAAAATGAATTCTGGAGACCTCTTGCTCGAAGTTATGACGGCTGAGCATAGCAGGCAGATTAAGAATCTTGAAAAGATCGGTGAGAACAGTGTGTCTGTTTCACCACATCGTACACTGAACTACGCGAAGGGTGTGATTTCAGATACAGAACTCCTAAAGTGCACAGACGAGGAAATCGAAGAAGCCTTGAGAGATCAGGGTGTTCAATGTGCAAGACGAATTAAATTTAGGAAAAATAACATTGAAACTCCGACCAAACACATTGTGCTGACCTTTAACTCCTTAACGCTTCCAAGTGCCGTTAAGGCCGCTTACCTGTACCTTAGAATAAGACCATATTTGCCCAATCCCCGCCGGTGCTTTCGGTGTCAGAAATATGGCTACGGATCCCAGTCATGTCGCGGAAGGGCAACCAGCGCTAAATGCGGTCAACCAGACCATGGTGATGAAACGTGCACAAGCGAGCTGTACTGTGCAAACTGCGCGGGTCAGCACGCGGCGTTTTCCAGATCTTGTCCCGAGTGGAAAAAAGAAAAAGTGATTGCATTGAACGTACGGGAGAACATATCATACATTGAAGCCAAAAAGAGAGTCGCGTTTGCCGATAGAGGTACTTACGCGCAGGCTGTGCATAGAGGGCGTGCGCCGCCGATGGTGTCAGTTGGAACACAAGTGGAGCTGCAGGACAAAGTGTCAGCACACCGGCCCTCCCCACCCAGTGAAAATACAGACACTCGTAGCAAACCTCTTCCAAGAGGCCCAGAGGCTTCTGCTGGGGCTGACGTCAGTCAACACGCGGTAGAGGCCACGAAGGTCACACCATTGGTGCCGAAGGAGCGCTTTCTTTCCAAGAAGTCGGCACCTTCATCAAGCACCATCAACGATGAACGCCCAAAGGGCGATGATATGATGGAAGTGTGTCCGCCGGACACGAATCAAACAAAAGAGCCTACATCTGGTAGGCAAACCAATAAGTCGGGGATTCCCCCTGGAAAACACAAAGGGGGTAGACTTCCGGTCATTCCCCCTGCCAAGGAGACGTGACCCAAAAAAGCATTTTAGCAAGTTTCTTGCTCATTTACATATGTCATCTTTGTGATCTTTTACATAGAATCTCTTCGTGAAGTACTTCATAGTCCACATCATCAAATATGGCTACTATTGTGCAGTGGAACTGCCGTGGTCTAAGAACTAATATAGATGACATTTACGATCTTTTCGAGGACGCTGAGGCTTCTCTTATGTGTTTGCAAGAAACTCATTTGAAAGGTTGCCATAAACAACCTCTGCGTCGATATGGCATCTTTCGAAAAGATAGGGAACAGTCTTCAGTCGCATCCGGAGGAGTCGCTATAGTGGTTGCTCAAGGAGTCCCAGTACGTGAAGTGAAGCTTAACACCAACCTAGAAGCTGTTGCAGTAAAGGTTCAGATAGAAAAAAACAATAACAGTATGCTCCCTGTACTTACCACCAGGTAAGAATATCACAAGAAAAGAACTAGAAAATCTTGTGGACGAACTTCCAGAACCTTTCCTGTTATTGGGTGATTTTAATGCTCATAATAACATCTGGGGCAGTAGCCACACTGACGCAAGGGGCAAAATGGTAGAAGAATTTTTAGACAACTGCAATTTGTACCTTTTTAATGATGGAAAGCCAACATATTTTATTGCTCAATCACAATCTACTTCAAGCATTGACCTCTCCTGTGGCACGCCGTCACTTGCCGGGTTTTTTACTTGGGACGTGAGGGAGAACCCACGTGGCAGCGACCACTACCCTATTATATTCAAGCCGATCGACGCGCCTCCAACAATGCCAGCACGAAGACAGAGATGGAAGCTGGGTAAAGCAGACTGGTCTCTTTTTTTGGAAAGCTCCGAAATAAGGATTGATGATGTCATCGCACTCAATATTGACGACTTATGTGATGCGATAACCAAACAAATTTTAGATGCAGCTGAAAACTCCATACCACTCTCACAAAGGAAGCTTCCACGTAGACCAAAACCGTGGTGGAATGATGCGTGTGATAAAGCCCGTAGGAAACAAAACTGTGCATGGTCTCGGCTAAACAGGTACCCAACTTTCGAAAATTTATTGTTTTTTAAACAAAAGCGCAGTGAGGCTAGAAGGGAAAGACGGATAGCAAAAAGAACATCATGGGTGAAATATGTGAGCTCTATAAACAGTCGCACAACAAGTAAATTAGTCTGGGAGAAAGTGAGAAAAATTGACGGTATTCATACAGAATACACGCTCCCTATATTTGACGAGGAAACGGATCTTCAAGGTCAAGCAAATGTACTTGGCGAGCACTTTGCTGAAATTTCGAGTGACGCTCACTACACGCCCGAGTTTCTTAAGATAAAGGCCACTGCAGAAAAGATCTTCGGGTATTACTGAATAGTACTGAGCCATATAACTGTCCTTTCACAAAAACTGAACTCTTCGATGCGATATATTTAGGGAAGAGCCATTCAGCAGGTCCGGACAACATACACTACGAAATGCTGCGACACCTACACATGAACACGTACGACACGATCCTTCACCTTTTCAACAGGTTGTGGGCGGAAGGCTATTTTCCAAAAGCATGGAAGAAGGCGTTTGTTCTACCACTTCTAAAACCTGGAAAACCACGCTCTGACCCTAACAGTTATCGCCCCATTGCCTTAACCAGTTGTTTAGGAAAAACTTTCGAAAGAATGGTTAACAGGCGGCTTGTGCACGTTTTGGAAAGTAACGGGTTACTTGATCAGTACCAGTGCGGCTTTAGAGTCAACCGCAGTGCAATCGACCAATTAGTCCGGTTAGAAACAAAAATTCGCGAATCTTTCGTCCAAAGGCAACATTGCGTCTCCGTTTTCTTTGACTTATCAAAAGCATATGACACGACGTGGAGACATGGGATTTTAATTGACTTGAACAGATACGGAATAAAAGGGCACATGCTTGGTATAATCAAAAGCTATCTGGAGGACAGAACTTTTCAGGTGATGTTTGGCCCAACTTTCTCAAACTGTTTTATACAGAAGAATGGAGTGCCGCAAGGTGGAGTATTGAGCGTTACACTATTTTTAGTGAAGCTCAATTCGATAAGTACAGTTATTCCTTCTTCTCTAATGTATTCTTTGTATGTCGATGACATTCAACTTTGTTTCTCCTCTTGTAATATGGCTACTTGCGAACGCCAACTGCAGTTAGGTGTAAACTCTATAGTGCGATGGGCAAACGAAAATGGTTTTAAATTTTGCGCAGAAAAAACAATATGCGTGCCTTTCAGTCAACACCGAAGGCTCACACCGGACCCAACATTACATATTAAAGAACAGCAAATCACAGTAAAGAATGAATACAAATTTCTTGGTATAATCTTTGACAAGAAACTCACCTTCAAAGCGCACATCGCTTATGCAAAACAGAAATCTCTCAAATCTATAAATTTAATAAAGCTCCTATCCCATCGACCATGGGGTTCAGATAGAATATGTCTGCTTCGCATATACAATGCAGTTGTCCGGTCACAATTAGACTATGGATGTTCTGTGTACGGCTCCGCTCGAAAGTCCGCATTAGAGGTTCTTGATCCCGTGCATCATCTTGGACTACGTCTGTGTTCCGGTGCGTTTCGTACGTCTCCTATACAAAGCTTGTATGCAGAAACCAACCAGTTGTCTTTGGAACACAGAAGACTATTTCTTGGAAACATGTACATAATGAGAGTACTGTCCTGTTCAACGCATCCTTGTAGAGTACTATTTACAAGGCCGCGCTTTGAAATGCATTTTAGCAACAAACCAGCAATCATTCCTTCCTTCTTTATTAGGTACCAAAAGCTGAATGATGATGATGATGATGAGTGGTGTTTAATGGCGCAAGGGCCAGGTTTGGCCAAAGAGCGCCATGACAGGTGGTAATGTTGACGATGTGTTGTGGGTGACGTGCCTAATGAACTCATCATGGTAGGTGAGATATGGCTGTAAAATGGCCTAAAACTTCCGCGGTAAGTGGAGTAGAATACATAGGTGCTAAAATAATGATGATGACTAGGGTGTGATATGGGCTATGGCAATGGACTTTCGTTAAAACATGATGCAATAAAACTTAACACTCACAAGAGAGTTTCAAGAGAGCCCTTGAATGCAGGGCTGTTAGTCGTGTGCTTAAAAGTTACCTGGCCAGATGATTTTCAGTGTGTCCGTTTCGGCTAAAAACTCTAAGACTGTTTGCAGGTTAAAAAGAGGTTCATCGCTAAGAAAAAATGCAGGGTGAAGGGGTAAATTCTCGCGATATGCAGCAGGGAAATACTTTTTCCTCTCTGTTTCTATTGCAGGGCACTCAATAAGAGCATGGAGGACAGTGAGATTATAGCCGCACTTAGCACAAGTTGGAGGATCGCCCCCAGTCAAGAGATGAGAGTGGGTGCCGTATGTGTGGCCTATCCTTAATCGGCAGAGAAGTACTTCCTTGTACCTTGCTATTTTCCCATTTATCCAGTTCCCCAGTTTTGGCTTTATTATATGAAGCTTGTTCATTTTTTGTGTATCCCATTCGCCCTGCCAGTGATTCCTCAATTTACTGCGTAGAAAGGGTTTTAGGTCTGTAGCAGGGATGGGGATATTTGAATCTGCATCGCTAAAAATTACTGACCTAGCACTTTCGTCAGCAGCTTCGTTGCCTTTTATACCTTTGTGACCAGGTACCCAGCATATTATAATCGATTGATTGCACATATATGCGGAACATAACAAGCTATACAGCTCATTAAAAACCGAGTTCTTATGCTTTTGTAAGCTAATTAGGGCTCTCACTACACTTAATGAGTCTGTGAAGACAATAGCCTTGGCGATATTTTTTAGCCGTATGTGTTGAATAGCCTTAAGTATGGCGTATGCTTCTGCTGTAAAGATACTGGTGTGTGGGTTTAGTGGTCCAGATGTTGAAAGTGAGGGTCCCAGAGCTGCGTAAGCAACACCAGTTGGAGACTTCGAAGCATCTGTGTAAAATTCATCACATGAGTACTTTTCCTTGAGTTCTATAAAATGCGAATATATGTGTGCCTCCGGGGCTCGTTTCGATATTTCTAAGAAAGAGATGTCGCATTGGATAGTCTGCCACTCCCAAGGCGGTGGAAGCCGTGTAGGAGCCATTAAGTCATTGTGTAAAAGAGGGACCCCCGTTTTTTCTGATAGTGCTTCCAACCGGAGGGACAGAGGAGGCCTACTGGCTGGGCGGTTACGAAACAGCCTAGCAGTGGACAAGTCACATATAGTGAAATGACAAGGATGTTTAACATCTGACCTAACTTTAAGGGCGTAGGAGAAAGTTAAATATGTCCTTTGGTAGTGCAACGACCATTCGTTTGACTCGACGTAGAGGCTTTGCACAGGGCTAGTCCTAAAGGCGCCTGTAGCAAGGCGGATACCTAAGTGGTGAATGGGATCAAGCATTTTCAGAGCACTAGGTCCGGCAGAATTGTAGACTATTGCTCCGTAGTCAAGGCGAGTTAATATTAGACTTTTGTAGAGCTTTAAGAGGCACCGCCTGTCGCTTCCCCAAGATGTACGTGACAAGAGCTTCAGCAAGTTCATAGACTTGAGGCACTTTGATTTCAGGTACTTCAAGTGTGGTACAAAAGTCAGCTTACTATCTAAAAGGATTCCGAGAAATTTGTGTTCATGGCTCACAGATAGCCGTTCTCCATTTAAATCTATTGCGGGGTCCGCCATTATGCCTCTCTTGTTAGAAAATAGGACGCATGTACTTTTGTGTGGGTTTAGTTTGAAACCGTTTTGGTCCGCCCACTTAGATAATTTATTTATGCAAAGCTGTACTTGTCGCTCGCAGATACTTAGGTTGCATGATTTGAAGCCTATCTGGATGTCATCCACATATACGGAATAAAACATTGTATGTGGTATGGCAGTCTGGATCGAATTCATTTTGACAATAAAAAGAGTGCAGCTCAGCACACCACCTTGTGGAACACCGGCCTCTTGCGTAAATGGACGAGACAGAACGTTACCAACTCTAACACGGAACGTCCGATTGGAGAGGTAACTCTGAATCACGTTCAGCAAGTTGCCTCGAACTCCCATTTCAGACAGGTCACGGAGGATTCCATAGCGCCAGGTTGTGTCGTATGCCTTTTCCATATCTAAAAATACTGACAGGAAGAACTGTTTGCGGACAAAGGCATCACGGATATTTGTCTCGATGCGGACAAGGTGATCTGTTGTGGATCTGCGCTCCCTAAAACCGCACTGTAAGGGATCGAGTATTTTGTTGCTTTCAAGAAAATGGATGAGGCGACGGTTAATCATCTTTTCAAATAATTTGCATAGACAACTAGTGAGAGCTATAGGTCTATAACTGTTGGGTGAGGAAGGGTCCTTGCCCTCTTTGAGAATAGGGATTACGATTGCTTCTTTCCAGACAGAAGGAATGTATCCGGCAGAGAACATGGAATTGAAGAGTGACAGCAGTGTTTTTTGGGTTTCAGGGTGTAAGTGTCTAATCATCTCATACATTATTCTGTCACTTCCTGGAGCGGACTTGTTGCAACAGTTCAGTGAGGCTTGGAACTCAGCCATTCCAAATGGACGATTGTATACTTCATTGGAAGTGCCTTTCCCACCCAGTGTCATCTGTTCTGCTTGTCGCCGTAATTTTAGGAATGTATCTGTGTAATGAGATGTACTGGAAATGTGTTCGAAATGTGCTCCTAGACAGTCAGCCTGGTCCTGAAGAGTATCTGTTTGCGTGTTTACTAATGGTAGGGGATGAGTATCGCGGCCTTTTATTTTGTTTACTCTGTTCCAAGCTTTTCTTTCGTCTGTATATGAATTAATACTAGAGATGTATTTCTGCCAGCTTTCCCTTTTGGCAAGGCGGCGCGTCCTTCTACCTTCTGATTTTATTTTCTTGAAGCTGATCAAGTTCTCGGTAGTTGGGCAGTCGCGAAGGCGACCCCAAGCCTTATTTTGAATTTTGCGGGCTTCCCTACACTGCTCATTCCACCAAGGAATGCGTCGTTTAGAGGGTGATCCATTCGTTTGAGGGATACATATTGATGCAGCTTCTGTTATAAACGCCGTCAAATATGACACTCTATCATCGATTGAGAGAGTACAGATGTCATCCAAGGTCAAATGTGTCAGCTCTCTGTATCGTTTCCAGTCAGCACAGTCGACCTTCCAACGGGGCAGATGTGGAGAAAACTTATCGCTTTTTGTTAATTTTAAAAGAATTGGGAAATGGTCACTCCCATATGGATTTTTGATCACGTTCCACTCCAGGTAGGGCACTAATGTACTTGATGTTATGCTTAAGTCAATGGATGAGAACGTTTTGTTGGCCACGCTGTAGAATGTGGGTTCTTTCTTGTTTAGTATGCATGCATTGGAAGATAAAAGGAAGTTTTCTAATAAGCGCCCTCTCGTATCACAACATGAACCTCCCCAGAGGGTGTTATGTGCATTTAAATCGCCTACTAGAATGTAAGGTTCAGGGAGTTCTGCAATAAAGCTCTCGAATTCTGTTCTGGAAAGTTGATGGCTCGGAGGAATGTAGAGAGAGCAAACAGTAACTAGCTTATCAAATAGCACGGCTCTGATTGCCACTGCCTCAAGGGGCGTTTGCAGATGTAAATGCTTACAGGCGATACCCTTATCAACTATAATAGCAACACCGCCTGACGAGGCGTAGGCGTCACTGCGATCTTTGCGGTAAATGGCGTACTGTTTGAGAAAGTTAGTATGTGAAAGATTGAGGTGTGTCTCTTGCACACACAGCACCCTTGGATTAAACTTGCGAAGGAGTTCCTTAATGTCATCAAGATTATGTATTAGACCTCTAACATTCCAATGCATTACCTGTGTGGCCATATTGGAAGTGTTTTATGGTGTGTGTAAAGAGATATGGATTAGGTTGGCTCAAGGGACCTTTCCAGGCCCCTTGACGCGGGGTATTTCTTTTTTCTTGGCGCGCTCCAGGGAGCAACGCCGTTCCTTCGGCGTGTGAGACGCCGGAGAAGTTTTCGTTACATCCATCGCCTCGTCAGAGGCGCTGGATGACGCCCGCTCAGCGGGCACGCGTGGGGGTTTTTCGGGCCTGTCCGCACGAGCAGTGGCCCTAGGACCGGCAGGCTCGGAAGTCTGCTGGCCCTTCGTGGTAGGGGGCGGAGGAGCAGTGGCTGCTTCCGCCAGGGGGGCTGATGGCGTAACCGCCGTCACACTCCGTGTGACTTGCGCGGCCGCCAGAGGATGTGGCGCTGCCCCCCGGCGCGTCACATCACTGTAGGACGGATTCGGTTGGTTATGTACAGAAAAACGCTTGCGCGCTTCCGGAAAAGAAATGTTTAGTCTGACCTTCAGTTCGATTATTTGTTTTTCTTTTTTCCATGACGGGCACGATCGCGAATAGGCGGGGTGGTCTCCGTCACAGTTAGCGCAGTGGGTTGTAGAAGAACAGGTGTCCGATGTGTGGTCTTTAGATGCACATTTTGCACAAGTAGCACGCCCTCGGCAGCTCTGAGACCCATGCCCAAAACGCTGACATTTGAAGCATCGGCGCGGATTGGGGATGTACGGTCGTACGCGTAGTTTGCAATATCCCGTCTCTAATGAATCAGGTAGTTCACTTGTTCCAAATGTTATTATTAGATGTTTTGTTGGAATTTCCTTGTCGTCACGCCTTAACTTAATTCGTTGCACCTTTACTACGTTTTGTTCTTGCCATCCTTCCAACAGTTCGCTCTCACTAAGTTCAAGGAGGTCGTCATCAGAAATGACACCACGTACAGTGTTCATTGACCGGTGGGGGCCCACAGAGACTGGAATGTCACCGAACGCAACAAGTTTGGTCAGTTTGCTGTATTGGAGCTTGTCACGCACTTCCAGAAGAAGGTCGCCGCTTCCCATCTTAGTTACTTTGTAACCAGAGCCGATTGCTTCAGTCAGACATTTTGCGACCACAAATGGGGATATTGTGCGAACTGTTTTGGTTTCATGCTGGCTATGTATTACATGGTATTTGGGGAAAATTTCTTTCGGTTTCAAGAGGAAGTTGAAAGTTTCATCGGTGCGCCCCCTCTTCAGGGAGCGATCAAGGAGTGGGGGGAAATTTGAAGCCATATATAGAATTGCTGTATTCGGCAGGAATGCCCGCCGCCCACCTCGGAGCCCAACCTGGGGACGCCACAGGATTAGAAACATTCTATTTTGCGTACGCCAGCGGTACAATCCCACTATAACCTAATATAAATACCCAAGACTGGATATATTACACAAGGTTAACCCTTGCCGCCAGGAAAATAACGAAGTAATAAGAAGTGAAGAGAAGACAGGAGAGATAGAAAAGTAAGAGATAAAGACGAAGATTCGAGAGGAAGAGATAGGAAGAGGCGACTGCCGATTTCCCCCGGGTGGGTCAGTCCGGGGGTGCCGTCTATGTGAAGCAGAGGCCAAAGGGGTGTGTTGCCTCCGCCGGGGGGCCTTAAAGGTCCAAACACCCAGCATCGGCTCAACCCCCAGGATCCCCTTTTCCCCAGACACGGCTAAGCCGCGCACGGCTACACGCGGGAGGGTCCAACCCTCGTGTGCTCGGGTCCGTGGTGTCGCCACACACCAAACGCCTGCTGACGCAGACGCCCCTGCGGGGACCAAAAGCTGAATGCGGACCTATGTTACAACGTAAGAAATAAATTCTTGCAAGATGAACCTTCTTTTGCTCCTTGGGAGATGAGACATGCGAAATGCGACTTTCGGTTAACAAAAAACACAAAACAATTTTCACCAAGAGAGGCGTTACTAAGCGAATATTTAGAAATCGAATCAGAGTATAATTTTTGCATGAAATACTTTACAGATGGATCAAAAAGCAATGGCAATGTAGGCGCTGCAGTGAGATCAAATCAATTTGAAAAACAAATCAGACTTCCAAATCAGGCTACTGTCTTTACTGCAGAACTTCATGCCATTTCGTTAGCTCTTGAAGACATCCTGAAAAGAGGAAATAATCAATCTGTTATATTTAGCGACTCCTTGAGCTCTCTTCAAGCTCTCGCATCTAGGTTACCATGTAGAAATAATCTGCTGAAGAAAATACAAAATCAATACACAAAATGCCACATGAGAGCTTTAAATGTCACTTTCTGCTGGATTCCTAGTCATGTAGGAATTCCCGGCAATGAAAGAGCAGATTTTATGGCAGCCCGTACCAAAGATTTGGAGCTACATGATGTTGGCATACCTTGGCAAGATTATAAAGCCACTTTAAGAATAGCAGTTGAGAAACAATGGCAGAAAGTGTGGGATCAAGAAAAACTTAACAAGCTTCACTGCATTAAACCTATTTTACGAGAATGGCGCAGTTGTCGCCACAGACAAAGATTTTATGAGGTAATATTATGTCGCTTGAGAATTGGTCACACAAGGCTGACACATAGTTACTTAATCAATAGCAAACAACAACCAACATGCCAACATTGCGGTGAAATTTTAACCGTGCTACACTTTTTAATAACGTGTCCTGGCTTAGAAAAATGGAGGCAAATATATTTTAAGATCTTTTACGAGAAAAGAATCCCTATCCATCCCATGCTTTTATTGAGTGATGAACCACTCATGCCATATGAAGATACTTTTAACTTTTTAAAAGCCACGGGAATTCTACAAGAACTATAGCAAATTTAAGGTTTTATATTTTTACTTTGCCATTTACACAATTTTACAGCATTTCAAGAAATAGGCTAATCCGAAAAACATGTGTTTGGCGCATTATAGTCTGCACGGCTGCTGCGCCATAAAAATCCCAAATCATCATCATGAATAAGAACATGGAGGACTCCGAGACTATTGCCGCACTTAACACAAGTTGGAGGATCACCCCCAGTCAAGAGATGAGAGTGGGTGCCGTATGTGTGATGATGATGATGTGTGGTGTTTTGTGGCGCAAGGGCCAGGTTTGGCCAAAGAGCGCCATGACAAGTGGTAGTGTTAACGATGTTTTGTGGAAGATGTGACTTGGTTGTAAGGTGGCCTAAAAATAGTCGCTGTAAAGCGCGTAAAATCTATGTACTATAAAATTATGGCAATGACTAATGACGAATACTATGAACATTAAAATCCATCGTAGAAGAATGATGCAGAATAAAAATATATAGGATGGTAAAATTACTTGGAGCACTGCTGCCTCGCCAGAGCCCTTGAAACACAAGGGCCTAGAGGCATGTGCTATACTAAAGAGCTATCGCAGCGGCATCCTCTGAGGAGAGGACCCGCTACGAACATGCGGGGCTAAATACATGCAAGACAACATCTTTCAGAAAACTTAGTACTGCGTTGGTGTCAATGATGATGATGTGTGTTGTTTTCTGGCGCAAGGGCCAGGTTTGGCCAAAGAGCGCCATGACAAGTGGTAATGTTAACGATGTATTATGGAAGATGTGACTTGGCTGTAAGGTGGCCTAAAAATAGTCGCTGTAAAGTGCGTAAAATCTATGTACTATAAAATTCTGGCGATGACTAATGACGAATACTGTGAACACTAAAATCCATCGTTGAATGATGCAAAATAAAAATATATAGAATGGTAAAATTACTTGGAGCACTGCTGCCTCGCCAGAGCCCTTGAAACACAAGGGCCTAGAGGCACGTGCTATACTAAAGAGCTATCGCAGCGGCATCCTCTGAGAGGACCCGCTACGAACATGTAGGGCTAAAAACATGCAAGACAACATAACATCTTTCAGAAAACTTGGAACTGCGTTGGTGTCAAATAAGGGTTCTGGGCCGAGTAACATAACAGGATGAAGGGGGATGCGCTGCCGGTATGCTAATGGAAAATGTTCCTTTCTTTCATATTCGGCTTCCCGACACTCCAGGAGGACGTGGAGGACGGTCAGCCTCTCCCCGCATCTACCGCAGGTTGGAGGATCATTTTCAGTGAGTAAATAGTTATGCGTGCCAAATGTGTGTCCTATTCTGAGACGATAGAATAGGACATCTGTTCGGCGTGATTTTGTTACAGAGGGCCAGAATCCTAACTGTGGCTTTATCACGTGGAGCTTATCATTTGTTTCCGCGTCCCATAGGCGTTGCCAGTGGTTCCGTAATTTCCTCCGTAAGAAGGGCTTCAGATCTGTGACAGGAACTGCAGCGGCGGGATTAGCAGAATGCCATGCAACTGATGTGACCATCTGGTCCGCCAGAACATTACCTTCGATGGCCCAATGACCTGGCACCCAGCATATAATCACATGCTGGTTAGATACATATGCTTTACATAAGACGGAATAGAGTTCAATTATAACAGGATTTTTGTGCTTACATAACGATATCAAAGCCTTCACAACACTTAGGGAGTCCGTATATATAACTGATTTTTTGAGTTTTGATTTCCTTATATGCTTCACGGTCGACAATATTGCGTAGGCCTTAGCCGTGAAGATACTAGTTTCCGGATGCAGTACGTCGGATTCCGAGAAGGATGGACCGACGGCTGCATAGGACACCCCGTCGTGTGACTTCGATGCGTCTGTGTAGAACTCCGTGCAGGAGTGTGTGTGCTGGAGTTCCCGGAAATGCATTTGGATTTCAATGTCTGAAGCGTGTTTTGTAACTTACATGAAAGATATATCGCATTGTATGAGCTGCCGCTCCCAAGGAGGTAGCAGCTTGGATGGATGCATTAGGCGAAGCTCGAGGAGGGGAACGTGCATTTCTTCACTAAGCTCCCTCACACGCAGCGAGAAAGGCTGTCTTACGGAAGGACGATTGCGAAAGAGTGTAGCATATGTCATGTCATTAATTGTATTAAAACACGGGTGTTGAGGATTTGAGTGGACTTTCAGAAAATATGTTTGGCTGATGTATGTTCTCTGAAGATGAAGTGACCACTCATTTGATTCTGCATATAAACTTTGTATGGGACTTGTTCTGAAAGCGCCTGTGGCCAGTCGGATTCCTAGATGGTGGACTGGGTCTAGCATCTTTAGTGCGCTCGAGGCGGCAGAGTGCTAAATCACGGCACCATAGTCTAATCGTGATCGAATGAGGCTTTTATAGAATTTCAATAAACACTTTCTGTCACTACCCCACGTAGTCTGGGATAGAAATTTCATTATGTTCATTGTTTTGAGACATTTTTCTTTAATATGTTTAATGTGGGGGACGAAAGTGAGTCTGTAGACAAGTATGACACCTAGAAATTTGTGTTCTTTGTTTACAGGTATCTGTTGTCCACACACTTCTAAGCAGGGATCTGGAACCAGGCCTCTCTTCCTTGTAAACAAAACACAAGAACTCTTATGAGGATTGATTTTGAATCCATTTTTCTCTGCCCACCCTGACACCTTGTTCAAACCATGCTGTACATGTCTCTCACAGACTGCGAGGTTACAGGATTTGAAAGCTATTTGAATGTCATCCACGTAGACAGAGTAAAAGATGGCGGGTGGTAATGAAGCACGAAGCGTGTTCATCTTCACGATAAAGAGCGTGCAGCTGAGCACGCCTCCTTGGGGTACACCCGTTTCTTGCGTAAAAGGCCGTGAGAGTGCATTGCCGACTTTTACTCGGAAGGTACGATTTGACAAATAGCTTTTTATTATATTAAGCATATTACCGTGGATGCCCATTTCTGACAGGTCTCTTAAGATTCCGTAACGCCACGTTGTGTCATACGCCTTTTCCATATCGAGAAATATCGATAGGAAGAACTGTTTATGTATAAATGCGTCCCGGATATTTCCTTCAACACGTACGAGATGATCGGTTGTGGACCGCCCTTCTCGGAAGCCGCACTGATACGGATCAAGCATTTTGCTCATTTCAAGTAAATGGATGAGTCGCCGATTAATCATTTTTTCAAATACCTTACAAAGGCAACTCGTCAGGGCGATCGGGCGGTAACTTGCCACTAAGGAAGGATCTTTGCCTTGTTTCAAAACAGGAACCACAATGGCTTCTTTCCATGCAGTTGGGAGGTATCCTGCTGCCCAAATGGTGTTGAAAAGTGTGAGTAGTGTAACTTGGGTATCACTTGGTAGGTTTTTGATCATTTCATACATGATTCTGTCAGATCCCGGTGCAGAGCTCTTGCATGAGCTCAAGGCAGCTCTCGGCAATACTGAAAGGGCAGTTGTACGATTCATTCTGTAGACATTTTCTTTTGAGTGGCTTACATTCTTCTATTTGCCTAAACTTCAGGAAGGATGATGATGATGATATGTGGTGTTTAATGGCGCAAGGGCCAGGTTTGGCCAAAGAGCGCCATGACAAGTGGTGATGTTGACGATGTATTATGGAGATGTGACTTGGCTGTAAAGCGGCCTAAAAAATTGTCGCTGTAAAGTGCGTAAAATCTACGTGCTATAAAATTATGGCGATGACTAATGACGAATACTCTAAACACTAAAATCCATCGTAGGATAATGATGCAAAATATAAAATATATAAGATGGTAAAATTACTTGGAGCACTGCTGCCTCGCCTGAGCCCTTGAACCACAAGGGCCTAGAGGCATGTGCTATTCAAAATAATGATCACAGCGGCATCCTCTGAAGAGAGGAAGCGCTACGAATGTGTGGGGCTAATAACATGCAATACAACATCTTTCAAAAAGCCTAGGACGACATTGGTGTCAAAGAGTGGTTCTGGGCCAAGTAACATAACAGGATGAAGGGGGATCTGCTGCCGGTATGCTGAGAAAATGTTTCCTTCTTTCAGATTCGGCTTCCCAACACTCCAGTAGAACGTGGAGGACGGTCAGCCTCTCCCCGCATCTACCACAGGTTGGAGGCTCGTTTCCTGTGAGTAAAAAGTTATGTGTGCCAAAAGTGTGTCCTATTCTTAGACGGCAGAATAGGACATCTGTCCGGCGGGATTTTGTTACAGGAGGCCAGAAACCTAATTGTGGCTTTATTACATGCAGTTTATTATTTATTTCTTCGTCCCACATGCGTTGCCAGTGGTTTCGTAGTTTCCTTCTTAAGAAAGGCTTCAGGTCTGTGACAGGGACCGAAGCAGTAGGATTAACTGCATGCAATGAGGTTGATGTGGCCATCTGGTCGGCTAGAACGTTTCCCTCGATGCCCCTATGTCCAGGCACCCAGCATATGATCACATGTTGGTTAGATATATATGATTTGCACAGTGCGGAGTAAAGTTCAATAACTACTGGATTTTTATGATTACAGAAAGACATCAAGGCCTTCACAACACTGAGGGAGTCCGTATATATCACTGATTTCGGGAGTTGTGATTTGTTTATATGCTTTACGGCCGACAGCAGGGCGTAGGCCTCAGCCGTAAAGATACTAGTTTCCGGGTGCAGCACGTCGGATTCTGAGAAGGATGGACCGACGGCTGCATAGGACACCCCGTCGTGTGACTTTGATGCGTCTGTGTAGAACTCCGTGCAGGAGTATTTGTGCTGGAGTTCCCGGAAATGCATCTTGGTTTCAATCTCTGGAGCATGCTTTGTGACTTCCACGAAATATATATCACATTGTATGAGCTGCCACTCCCAAGGAGGTAGCAGCTTGGCTGGATGCATTAGGCGAAGCTCGAGGAGTGGAATGTGCATTTCTTCACTAAGCTCCCTCACACGCAGCGAGAAAGGCTGTCTTACGGAGGGACGATTGCGAAAGAGTGTAGCATATGTCATGTCATGAATGGTATTAAAACAGGGATGTTGAGGATTTGAGTGGACTTTCAGAAAATATGTATGGCTGGTGTGTGTTCTCTGGATATGAAGAGACCACTCATTCGATTCTGCATATAAACTTTGTATGGGACTCGTTCTGAATGCGCCAGTGGCCAGACGGATTCCTAGATGGTGGACCGGATCTAGCATCTTTAGCGCGCTCGGGGCTGCAGAATGATAGATCACGGCACCATAGTCTAGTCGTGATTGAATGAGGCTCTTATAGATATTCATTAAACACTTTCTGTCACTACCCCACGTAGTCTGGGATAGAAGTTTCATTATATTCATTGTTTTCAGACATTTTTCTCTAAGATGTTTAATGTGGGAGATGAAAGTGAGTCTGTAGTCAAGTATGATACGTAGGAATTTGTGCTCTTTGCTGATAGGTATTCGTTGTCCGCACAATTCTAAGGAAGGATCCGGAACCAGGCCTCTCTTTCTTGTAAAAAGAACGCAAGAGCTTTTGTTAGGATTGATCTTAAATCCATTCTTGTCTGCCCACACTGAGACTTTGTTCAGGCCATGCTGTACCTGTCTCTCGCAGACTGCGAGGTTGATGATGATGATATGTGGTGTTTAATGGCGCAAGGGCCAGGTTTGGCCAAAGAGCGCCATGACAAGTGGTGATGTTGACGATGTATTATGGAGATGTGACTTGGCTGTAAAGTGGCCTAAAAAATTGTCGCTGTAAAGTGCGTAAAATCTACGTGCTATAAAATTATGGCGATGACTAATGACGAATACTCTAAACACTAAAATCCATCGTAGAATAATGATGCAAAATATAAAATATATAAGATGGTAAAATTACTTTGAGCACTGCTGCCTCGCCTGAGCCCTTGAACCACAAGGGCCTAGAGGCATGTGCTGTTCAAAATAATGATCACAGCGACATCCTCTGAAGAGAGGAAGCGCTACGAACATGTGGGGCTAAAAACATGCAAAACAACATCTTTCAGAAAACTTAAGACTGCGTTAGTGTCAAATAGAGGTTCCGGGCCGAGTAACATAACAGGATGAAGGGGGATGCGCTGCCGGTATGCTAAGGGAAAATGCTTCTTTCTTTCATGTTCGGCTTCCCGACACTCCAGGAGGACGTGGAGGACGGTCAGCCTCTCACCGCATCTACCGCAGGTTGGAGGCTCGTTTCCCGTGAGTAAAAAGTTATGTGTGCCAAAAGTGTGTCCTATTCTTAGCCGACAGAATAGGACATCTGTCCGGCGGGATTTTGTTACAGGAGGCCAGAAACCTAATTGTGGCTTTATTACATGCAGTTTATTATTTATTTCTTCGTCCCACATACGTTGCCAGTGGCTTCGCAGTTTCCTTCTTAAGAAAGGCTTCAGGTCTGTGACAGGGACCGAAGCAGTAGGATTATCTGCATGCAATGAGATTGATGTGGCCATCTGGTCAGCTAGAACGTTTCCCTCGATGCCCCTATGTCCAGGCACCCAGCATATGATCACATGTTGGTTAGATATATATGATTTGCACAGTGCGGAGTAAAGTTCAATAACTACTGGATTTTTATGATTACAGAAAGACATCAAGGCCTTCACAACACTGAGGGAGTCCGTATATATCACTGATTTCGGGAGTTGTGATTTGTTTATACGCTTTACGGCCGAGAGCAGTGCGTAGGCCTCAGCCGTAAAGATGCTAGTTTCCGGGTGCAGTACGTCGGATTCCGAGAAGGATGGACCGACGGCTGCATAGGACACCCCGTCGTGTGACTTTGATGCGTCTGTGTAGAACTCCGTGCAGGAGTATTTGTGCTGGAGTTCCCGGAAATGCATCTTGATTTCAATCTCTGGAGCATGCTTTGTGACTTCCACGAAAGATATATCACATTGTATGAGCTGCCACTCCCAAGGAGGTAGCAGCTTGGCTGGATGCATTAGGCGAAGCTCGAGGAGTGGAACGTGCATTTCTTCACTAAGCTCCCTCACACGCAGCGAGAAAGGCTGTCTTACGGAGGGACGATTGCGAAAGAGTGTAGCATATGTCATGTCATGAATGGTATTAAAACAGGGATGTTGAGGATTTGAGTGGACTTTCAGAAAATATGTATGGCTGATGTATGTTCTCTGGATATGAAGAGACCACTCATTCGATTCTGCATATAAACTTTGTATGGGACTCGTTCTGAATGCGCCAGTGGCCAGACGGATTCCTAGATGGTGGACCGGATCTAGCATCTTTAGCGCGCTCGGGGCTGCAGAATGATAGATCACGGCACCATAGTCTAGTCGTGATCGAATGAGGCTCTTATAGATATTCATTAAACACTTTCTGTCACTACCCCACGTAGTCTGGGATAGAAGTTTGATTATGTTCATTGTTTTCAGACATTTTTCTTTAAGATATTTAATGTGGGGCACGAAAGTGAGTCTGTAGTCAAGGATGACACCTAGGAATTTGTGCTCTTTGCTGATAGGTATTCGTTGTCCACACAGTTCTAAGGAAGGATCCGGAGCCAGGCCTCTCTTTCTTGTAAAAAGAACGCAAGAGCTTTTGTTAGGATTGATCTTAAATCCATTCTTGTCTGCCCACACTGAGACTTTATTCAGGCCATGCTGTACCTGTCTCTCGCAGACTGCGAGGTTACAAGATTTGAAAGCTATTTGAATGTCGTCCACGTAAACAGAGTAAAACATGGCGGGTGGTAAGGATGCACGAAGCGTGTTCATCTTCACGATAAAAAGCGTGCAGCTGAGCACGCCTCCTTGGGGTACGCCCGTTTCTTGGGTAAAAGGGCGTGAGAGTGCATTGCCGACTTTTACCCGGAAGGTACGGTTTGACAGATAGCTTTTTATTATATTAAACATATTACCGTGGATGCCCATTTCTGACAAGTCTCTTAGGATTCCGTAACGCCACGTCGTATCGTACGCCTTCTCCATATCGAGGAATATGGATAAGAAGAATTGTTTGTGTACAAACGCGTCCCGGATATTTGCTTCTACACGTACAAGGTGGTCAGTTGTGGAGCGTCCTTCTCGGAAGCCACACTGATAAGGATCAAGAATTTTGCTCTGTTCAAGGAAAAAGATGAGTCGCCGATTTATCATTTTTTCGAACACCTTACAAATGCAACTTGTGAGGGCTATCGGGCGGTAACTCGCCACTGAGGAAGGGTCTTTTCCTTGTTTCAAAACAGGGACCACAATGGCTTCCTTCCACGCAATTGGAAGGTGCCCTGCATCCCAGATGGTGTTGAAGAGTGTGAGTAGTGTGACTTTCGTATCATTGTGTAAATTTTTGAGCATTTCGTACATGATTCGATCCGATCCTGGTGCGGAGCTCTTGCATGCGCTCAAGGCAGCTCTCAATTCAGCAATACTAAAAGGACGGTTGTAAGGCTGATTTTCTCGATCTTTTGTTGTTAGTGGCTTGCGTTCTTCTGTTTGTTTGTATTTGAGAAAGGACTGTGTATAATTTGTTTCACTTGACACGCTCTCAAAATACTCCCCAAGTGAGTCTGCCTGGTCTTGCAGGGTATCGCCTTGTGTGTTTACCAGGGGGAGTGAATATGTTTCCCGCCCTCTAATCCTATTAACTCTGTTCCAAGCTTTGGCCTCATCCCTAAACGAGTTAATACTGGATAAAAACTTGTGCCAGCTTTCTCTTCTGGCCTGTCGGCGGGTTCGTCTGCCTTGGGATTTTACTTTTTTAAAGTTGACAAGATTCTCAGCGGTGGGAGAAGCTCGCAGCAACCCCCACGCCTTGTTCTGGTTCTTACGGGCGGTCCGACATTCACTGTTCCACCACGGTACACGTGGTTTGCATGCCAAACCACTTACTTCGGATATGCAATGTGATGCGGCATCTATTATGAATGCTGTAAGATAATCCACAGCAGCATCAATTTCTAAAGAAGATAGGTCAGCCCATGATATGCTAGAGAGTGTTCGAAATTTCTGCCAGTCGGCTGTGTCTATCTTCCACCTAGGAGTTTGTGGAGGACATTCGTTTTCTTTAGATGTTCTTATCAGTATGGGGAAGTGGTCGCTCCCGTAAGGATTTTCCATAGCTTCCCATTCGAGTTCAGGCAATATACATGGGGAAACTAGGCTGAGGTCAATTGATGAAAATGTTCTGTTGGCGAGAGAATAACATGTGGGTGCCTTCTTATTCAGCAGGCATACACCAGAAGAGAAGAGGAACTGTTCAACAAGACGACCTCGCGCATCTATACGAGAGTCGCCCCACAGGCTGTTGTGCGCATTGAAATCCCCAAGTACAACGTACGGTTCTGGCAATTCATCTCTGAAGGACTGAAATTCATGTTTGTTTAGTTTGTAGTGTGGGGGTATATAAAGCGAGCAAATAGTGATGAGTTTGTTTAGCAGAACAGCTCGCACCGCCACTGCCTCAAGGGGCGTACGTAGCTGTAAAGATTGGCATGCTATACTTTTATGAGTGAGAATCGCCACACCACCCGATGATGCAACGGCATCATCGCGATCTTTGCGAAACGTAACATACGTACGGAGAAAGTTTGTGTGTTTGGATTTTAAGTGTGTTTCCTGTAGACACAGCACTTTTGGATTGTGTTTTTGAATGAGCTCTTGCACGTCATCAAGGTTTCTGAGAAGACCTCTGACGTTCCATTGAATAATTTGTGTATCCATATTGGGTGATAATATGTGCTGTGTGTACAGAAACAGAAGTAGTGTTTATGGAAATTACTGTGATTAAATTACAGAGCCCTTTCGAGGCCCTGTAACGGGAGTTTTGCCCTTTCTGGAGCGTTCGAGTGAACCTCGCCGCTCCTTAGGCGCTTGGCGCCCCTGGAGGATAGGTGTAGTGTCCATTGCCTCTTGTGAGGCGCCGGACACCTGCTCTTGCGAGCGAGAAGTCACCAGGGAGAGTCTCGCCTTGGAGGGCAAGACCCCTGCGCCCACCAGCCCGGAGGTCGATGGGGTTCCCTGGGGGATTTGGCTGCGCCGGCCGTTGCCAGCGCTAGAAGGGACCTGGGAGGTTGAGGCAGCCTCGGCTGCACCCACCTTCGGGGTCGATGGCCCCTTTTCCTCGGTTGGCGGAGCAGCGCTAGCTGCAACCGCCGTGGGGGCAGATGGCGTAACTGCCGACTCACTGCGTGTGGGTCGGACAGTCGCCGGAGACCGTTGTGACGCTGCCCCCTGACGCGCCACTTCGGCAAAGCTTTTCTTTGGCAGGTATGCAACCCGCCTGCGTGCCTCCTTGAATGATATATTCTCTTTTACTTTTATAGTTACTATTTCCTTTTCCTTCTTCCAGGAGGGGCACGATCGCGAGTACGCGGCGTGATCCCCGTCACAGTTTGCACAGTGGAGAGGGTTATTACATGCTTCAGTGGCGTGTTCAAGGGCACTACATTTCGCACACGTTTGGCGGCCTCGGCAGCTCTGCGAGCTGTGGCCGAAACGCTGGCATTTGTAACATCTCAAGAGATTTGGCACGTATGGTCTCACACGGAGCTTGATGTACCCGGCCTCGATTGAGTCGGGCAGGACACTTGTATTGAAGGTAAGTATTAGGTGTTTGGTCGCAAGTTCTTTTCCATCTCGCCTTATCTTAATTCTTTTGACACTTATAACATTCTGTTCGCTGAAGCCCTCTAAGAGCTCAGCCTCAGTGAGCTCCAGCAAATCATCGTCAGAGACAACGCCGCGGGAGGTATTCATCGTGCGGTGCGGGGTTACTACTACTTGGGTCTCCCCAAATGATACTAGCAGTGGCAGCTTTTCAAATTGCTTCTGGTCGCGGAGCTCCAAGAGGAGGTCACCGCTAGCCATCCTTGACACCTTATATCCTGGGCCAAAAACTTCGGTAAGGGACTTGGATACTAGGAACGGGGAGATTGTTCGTACTTGTTTAGCCGGTTTTTCTGAGTGGATGACATGAAAACGTGGAAAATTGTGGACTTGGCGTCCGAAAAACTGAAAGACCTCTTCGGTGCGCCCTCGTTTGTGAGGGCGATCAGGGAGTTTAGGAAAAGCGTTTTCCATAAGTACAATTGGGTTTTCGGCCGCGATGCCGACCACCCACCATGGAGCCCAACAGGGGGACGTGACAGGAGCTCCTGCTATAGAAACCCTGCCAACGCCAGCCGTACATCGCTGCTATAACCAAATACAGCATAACCAAGGCTGGTTAGCTACACAAGGTTAACCCTTGCCGCCGGGAAACTAGGAAGTGAGGAGAAGTGATGAGAAGACAGGAAAGATGAAAAAGGCGAGAGAGAAAGACGAAGATTGGAGAGGAGGACAGGAAAAGGCGACTGCCGATTTCCCCCCGGGTGGGTCAGTCCGGGGGTGCCGTCTACGTGAAGCCGAGGCCAAAGGGGTGTGTTGCCGCCGCCGAGGGGCCGTAAAGGTCCAAACACCCGGCATTGGCTCAACCCCCAGGATCCCCTTTTCCCCGGACACGGCTAAGCCGCGCACGGCTACACGCGGGAGGGTCCAACCCTCGTGTGCTCGGGTCCGTGGTGTCGCAACGCACCAAACGCCTGCTGACGCAGACGCCCCTGCGGGGAGACTGCGAGGTTACAAGATTTGAAAGCTATTTGAATGTCGTCCACGTAGACAGAGTAAAAGATGGCGGGTGGTAATGAAGCACGAAGCGTGTTCATATTCACTATAAAGAGCGCGCAGCTGAGCACGCCTCCTTGGGGTACGCCCGTTTCTTGCGTAAAAGGGCGTGAGAGTGCATTGCCGACTTTTACACGGAAGGTACGATTTGACAGATAGCTTTCTATTATATTATGCATATTACCTTGGATGCCCATTTCTGACAAGTCCCTTAAGATTCCGTAACGCCACGTCGTATCGTACGCCTTCTCCATATCGAGGAATATGGATAAGAAGAATTGTTTGTGTACAAATGCGTCCCGGATATTTGCTTCTACACGCAGAAGGTGGTCAGTTGTGGAGCGTCCTTCTCGGAAGCCGCACTGATAAGGATCAAGCATTTTGCTCTGTTCAAGGAAAAAGATGAGTCGCCGATTTATCATTTTTTCGAACACCTTACAAATGCAACTTGTGAGGGCTATCGGGCGGTAACTTGCCACTGAGGAAGGGTCCTTGCCTTGTTTCAAAACAGGGATCACAATGGCTTCCTTCCATGCAGCTGGAAGGTACCCTGCATCCCAAATGGTGTTGAAAAGTGTGAGTAGTGTAACCTGCGTGTCATTGTGTAAGTGTTTGAGCATTTCATACATGATTCTATCAGATCCTGGTGCGGAGCTGTTGCATGCGCTCAAGGCAGCTCTCAATTCGGCAATACAAAAAGGACGGTTGTAAGACTCATTCTCTCGACCTTTTCTTGTTAATGGCTTACGTTCTTCTGTTTGTTTGTATTTGAGAAAGGATTGTCTATAGTTTGTTTGACTTGACACGCTCTCAAAATATTCACCAAGTGAGTCTGCCTGGTCTTGCAGTGTATCGCCCTGTGTGTTTACCAGGGGGAGTGAATGTGTTTCCCGCCCTCTAATCCTATTAACTCTGTTCCAGGCTTTGGCCTCATCCCTAAACGAGTTAATGCTCGATAAAAACTTGTGCCAGCTTTCTCTTCTGGCTTGTCGGCGGGTTCGCCTGCCTTGGGATTTTACTTTTTTTAAATTGATAAGATTCTCCGCAGTGGGGGAGGCGCGCAGCAACCCCCACGCCTTGTTCTGATTCTTACGAGCGATCCTACATTCGCTGTTCCACCACGGTACACGTCGTTTGCATGCCAAACCACTTACTTCGGATATGCATTTTGATGCGACATCTATTATGAAGGCTGTAAAGAACTCGACTGCAGCATCAATTCCTAACGAAGAGAGCTCAGCCCATGAGATGTTAGTGAGAGTTCGAAATTTCTCCCAGTCGGCTGTGTCTATCTTCCACCTAGGAGCTTGTGGAGGATATTCGTTTTCATTAGATGTTCTTATCATTATCGGGAAGTGGTCGCTCCCGTAAGGATTGGCCGTAACTTCCCATTCGAGTTCGGGCAGTATAGACGGGGAAACTATGCTCAGATCAATTGAAGAAAAGGTATTGTTTGCAAGACAGTAATAAGTGGGTTTCTTCTTATTCAGCAAGCACGCACCTGAAGAAAAAAGGAACTGCTCAACAAGACGTCCTCGCGCGTCTGTACGAGAGTCGCCCCCAGGGAGCTGTGGGCATTGAAATCGCCAAGAAGAACATAAGGTTCTGGCAATAGATCTATAAAGGATTGGGATTCGTGTTTCGTTAACTTGTAGTGTGGGGGCACGTAAAGAGAGCTAATGGTGATGAGTTTGTTTAGGAAAACAGCTCGAACCGCCACTGCCTCAAGGGGGGTTTGTAGCTGTAAACGCTGACAGGAAATACTTTTATGAATACAAATGGCAACACCGCCTGATGATACGACAGCATCATCGCGATCTTTGCGGAACTTGACATACTGTCGGAGAAAGTTTGTGTGTTGTGGGTTTAAATGTGTTTCCTGTAGACACAGCACTTTTGGATTGTGTTTTTGTATAAGCTCTTGCACGTCATCGAGGTTCCTAAAAAGACCTCTGACGTTCCATTGAATAATTTGTGTCGCCATTTTGAAGGTAAATAAGTGCTGTGTGTATGGAAACGGAGGTGATGCCTTAAGTTACAGAGCTCTTTCGAGGCCCTGTAACGGGCGTTCTACTCATTCTGGAGCGTTCGAGGGAGCCTCGCCGCTCCTTAGGCGCTGGGTGCGCCTTGAGGATACGTGTAGTGTCCATTGCCTCTTGAGAGGCGCCGGACATGTGCTCTTGCGAGCGAGAATTTACCAGCGAGGGCACTGCCTTGGAGGGCAAGACCCCTGCACCCACCAGCCCGGAGGTCGATGGGGCTCCGTGGGGGATTTGGCTGCGCTGGCTGTTGCCAGCGCTGGAAGGGGCCGCGGAGGTTGGGGCAGCCTCAGCTGCGCCCACCTTCGGGGTCGGTGGCCCCGTCTGGTGGCTTGACGGAGCAGCGCTAGCTGCAACCGCCGCGGGGGCAGGTGGCGTGACTGCCGACTCGCCGGTTGTGGGTCGGACAGCCGCCGGTGGCCGTTGTGTCGCTGCCCCCTGACACGTCACATCGGCAAAACTTTTCTTGGGCAGGTATGAAACCTGCCTGCGTGCCTCTTTGAAGGATATATTCTCTTTTACTTTTAACGTTACAATTTCTTTTTCCTTCTTCCATGAGGGGCACGACCGCGAGTACGCGGCGTGATCCCCGTCACAGTTTACACAGTGCAAAGCGTTCTCACAAGCTTCAGAGGTGTGTTCTTGGGCACTACATTTAGCACAAGTCTGGCGGCCTCGGCAGCTCTGCGAGCTGTGGCCGAAGCGCTGGCATTTGAAACAACGGAGTGGGTTTGGCACGTACGGCCTAACACGGAGCTTGATGTACCCGGCCTCAATTGACTCGGGCAAGATACTTGATCCAAAAGTAATTATAAGGTGCTTAGTCTGAACCTCTTTACCGTCCCGCCTCATCTTAATTCTTCTGACGTTGATCACATTTTGTTCGCTGAAGCCCTCCAGGAGCTCCGCCTCAGTCAGGTCAATCAAATCATCATCTGACACAACACCACGGGTGGTGTTCATTGTACGGTGTGGGGTTACTGTTATGGGAGTCTCCCCAAATGACACTAGTTGCGGTAGTTTCTCATATTGTTTTAAATCGCGGAGCTCCAAGAGGAGATCGCCGCTCGTCATCCTCGATACCTTATAACCTGGACCAAAAACATCAGTCAGGGACTTTGAAACAAGGAATGGTGAAATGTTTCGCACTGCTTTGCTTGGCTTTTCAGAATGAACAACGTGGAAGCGGGGAAAATTCTGGGTTTGGCGTCCAAAAAACTTGAAGACATCTTCGGTGCGCCCTCGTTTCTGAGGGCGATCAACAAGGGAGGGGAAAGAAGTTTCCATGTAGAAATATATACATTCGGCAACAGCGCCGACCACCCACCACGGAGCCCAACGAGGGGACGCGGCAGAGCTTGCATACAAGACTGCACGACGCCAGTCGTACGCCGTCACTATAACCGAATATGGTGTACCCAAGGTTGGATAGCCACACAGGGTTAACCCTTGCCGCCAAGAAGAAGGAAGTAAATAGAAGAGAGAAGAAGACAGGAAAGATGTAAAGTGAGAGATAAAGACGAAGGTTTGAGAAGAGAGAGACAGGAAAAGGCGACTACCGATTTCCCCCGGGTGGGTCAGTCCGGGGGTGCCGTCTACGTGAAGCAGAGGCCAAAGAGGCGTGTTGCCTCCGCCGGGGGGCCTTAAAGGTCCAAACACCCGGCATCGGCTCAACCTCCAGGATCCTCCTTTCCCCGGACACGGCTAATCCGCGCACGGATACACGCGGGAGGGTCCAACCCTCATGTGCTCGGGTCCGTGGTGTCGCAACGCACCAAACGCTTGCTGACGCAGACGCCCCTGCGGGGAATATACTTCAGGAAGGATATCGAATAATGTTTTGAACATGACACACTCTCAAAGTGTTCGCCAAGTGAGTCTGCCTGATGTTGCAGCGTATCACCCTGTGTGTTTACCAGAGGGAGTGAATATGTTTGTCTCCCTCTAATTCTATTTACGCGGTTCCAGGCTTTCGCCTCATCAGTAAACGAGTTGACGTTCGATAAAAACTTTTGCCGACTCTCTCTTCTGGCCTGTCGGCGGGTTCTCCTGCCTTGAGACTTAACTTTTTTAAAGTTAACAAGATTCTCTGCAGTGGGCGAAGCACGTAGCAACCCCCACGCTTTGTTTTGATTCCTACGTGCGACTCTACATTCATCGTTCCACCACGGGACATGCCGTTTGCATGCCGAGCCACTTACTTCACGTATGCATTTACATGCGGCATCCATTATGAAGGCTGTGAAGTATTCCACAGCAGCATCGATTTCTAAGACATGTCATCCCATGATATACTAGTTAAATTTCGGAATTCCTCCCAGTCTGCTGTGTCAATCTTCCACCTAGGAGCCTGTGGTAGATATTCATTTTCTTTAAGTGTTCTTAATAGTATGGGGAAGTGGTCGCTTCCGTAGGGATTATTCGGAACTTCCCATTCGAGTTCGGGCAGTATAGACGGGGAAACTATGCTAAGATCAATTGAAGGAAAGGTATTGTTTGCAAGACAGTAATAAGTGGGTTTCTTCTTATTCAGCAAGCACGCACCTGAAGAAAAAAGGAACTGCTCAACAAGACGTCCGCGCGCGTCTATACGAGAGTCGCCCCACAGGGAGCTGTGCGCATTGAAATCGCCAAAAAGAACGTAAGGTTCTGGCAATTGATCTATAAAGGATTGGAATTCGTGTTTCGTTAACTTGTAGTATGGGGGCACGTAAAGAGAGCTAATGGTGATGAGTTTGTTTAGGAAAACAGCTCGAACCGCCACTGCTTCAAGGGGCGTTTGTAGCTGTAAACGCTTACAGGAAATACTTTTATGAATAAAAATGGCAACACCGCCTGATGATACGACAGCATCATCGCGATCTTTGCGGAACTTGACATACTGTCGGAGAAAGCTTGTGTGTTGTGGTTTTAAATGTGTTTCCTGTAGACACAGCACTTTTGGATTGTGTTTTTGTATAAGCTCTTGCACGTCATCAAGGTTCGTAAAAAGACCTCTGACGTTCCATTGAATAATTTGTGTCGCCATTTTGAAGGTAAATAAGTGTTGTGCGTATGGAAACGGAGGTGATGCCTTAAGTTACAGAGCTCTTTCGAGGCCCTGTAACGGGCGTTCTACTCTTTCTGGAGCGTTCGAGGGAGCCTCGCCGCTCCTTAGGCGCTTGGTGCGCCTTGAGGATAGGTGTAGTGTCCATTGCCTCTTGTGATGCGCCGGACACGTGCTCTTGCGAGCGAGAATTTACGAGCGAGGGCCCTGCCTTGGAGGGCAAGACCCCTGCACCCACCAGCCCGGAGGTCGATGGGGCTCCCTGTGGAATTTGGCTGCGCCGGCTGTTGCCAGCGCTGGGAGAGGCCGGGGAGGTCGAGGCAGCCTCGGCTGCGCCTACCTTCGGGGCCACTATCGGTACTGCGGGATCGCTGCGTGTAGCGCAGGTTGCCGCAGATAACTCTTGTGGGGCCGGCAACCCAAGGGTAGCCTGGCCGGTTTGCTGGTTGGATGCAGTAGGCTTACCTACTTCCACCCTGGGGGCAGGAGCCAAAGGTGCCTGCTCGCTGCACGCGGGCATGGCACTTGGCATTGGCCGCTGCGACGCCGCCCCCCGACGCGCCGCATCAGCATAAGGTGTGTTGTGGAAAGGAGAGCACCTTTTACGGGCTTCCTTAAACGAAATATTTTCCTTGACTTTAAGGGTGATTATACCTTTTAACGCGATAGCGTTAAGGAGCTCGTGTCGCAGAAAAGCCGGTGTCGTCGGCGTCGGTTGTCGGCGTTAGCGGCGTTGACCGTGAGCGATAAATCACGGCAGGCGCTTCATAAATAAAAAGCAACTTCCAAGATTGGCCCGGTGGGAATCGAACCAGGGTCTCCGGAGTGTGAGACGGAGACGCTACCACTCAGCCACGAGTTCGATGCTTCCAAGCGGTGCACACGCGCCTCTAGTGAATGCGGTGTTGCCTTCGAAACGAGCCGTGGAAAGTTATACTGCGGTGTATATCGGTAATTATGAACATGTAACGTACAGAAGTCACAATTACACGAGTTGTGAAGTGCGTTTCCGCTGCATTTCTTCTGCGCTTTTTCTTTCTTCCAGTTTGGACAGGAGCGTGAGTAAGCGGGATGGTCACCACTGCAGTTCACATAGTGAGGTGTGCCACTGCAGTTGTCGGAGGGGTGGCCCTGCACTCCACACTTTGCACAAGTTATTTGACCACGGCAGCTCTGCGAGCCATGGCCGAACCTCTGACATTTGAAACACCTTCTGGGGTTGGGGATACATGGTCGAACAGTTAATCTGATGTATCCTGTTTCGATTGTTTCTGGCAGTGTGCTGGATGCAAATGTTAGGATAAGATGCTTTGTGGGGATTTCCTTGCTGTCTCGTCTAAGTATAATACGTTTTACTTCAGTGACATTTTGTTCTTTCCATCCTTCCAAGAGTTCAGCTTCTGTCAAGTCTAGGAGGTCTGCCTCCGACACGACTCCCCGTGAGCTGTTCATTGTTCGGTGTTGTGTAATAGAAATTGGTATGTTACCAAATGTCACGAGACTGCCAAGCTTTTCGTACTGTTGTTTCTGAGGGATGTCAAGGAGAAGGTCCCCGCTAGCCATTTTCGTTACCTTATAACCTGACCCTAAGGCTTCGGTCAAAGATTTTGCTACTGTGAATGGAGAAATATATCTAGCTTGTTTTTCAGGACTCTCATTGTGTACTACGTGGTATTTTGGATAGGTCTCTTTCGTGCGGTTGAAACAAGTGCTTAAGTCTTCGGTGCGTCCCCTCTTCTGAGGGTGACGATCAAGTAGGCAGGGAAATGCGGGTGTTCCCATAGTAATTTGGTATGTTTTCAGCAGCAATGGCGGCCACCCACCATGGAGCCCAACTTGGGGACGCTGCAGGACTTAACGGGTAAGGCTGCAGGCGCCAACCGTACACTGCCACTATAACCTATTATATTATACCCAAGGGAGGGCACATACACAAGGTTAACCCTTGCCGCCGTGGAGAGAGGAAGTAAATGGAAGAGAGAAGAAGACCGGAAAGATGAAAAAGGCGAGAGAGAAAGACGAAGGTTGGAGAGGAGGACAGGAAAAGGCAACTGCCGATTTCCCCCGGGTGGGTCAGTCCGGGGGTGCCGTCTACGTGAAGCCGAGGCCAAAGGGGTGTGTTGCCGCCGCCGAGGGGCCGTAAATGTCCAAACACCCGGCATTGGCTCAACCCCCAGTATCCCCTTTTCCCCGGACACGGCTATGCCGCGCACGGCTACACGCGGGAGGGTCCAACCCTCGTGTGCTCGGGTACGTGGTGTCGCAACACACCAAACGTCTGCTGACGCAGACGCCCCTGCGGAGGTGGGGATAGGTGTTGTGTCCATTGCCTCTTGTAAGGCGCCGGACACGCGCTCTTGAGAGCGAGAAGTTTTTCGAGAGAGTCTCACCTCGGAAGGCGAGACCCCTGCGCCCACCAGCCCGGAGGTGGATGGGGCTCCTTGAGGGATTTGGCTGCGCCGGCTGTTGCCAGCGCTGGAAGGGACCTGGGAGGTAGAGGCAGCCTCGGCTGCGCCCACCTTCGGGTTCGATGATCCCCTCTCCTCGGTTGACGGAGCAGCGCTAGCTGCAACCGCCGCGGGGGCAGATGGCGTGACTGCCGACTCACTGTTTGTGAGTCGGATAGCCGCCGGAGGCCGTTGTGGCGCTGCCCCCTGACGCGCCACTTCGGCAAAGCTTTTCTTTGGCAGGTATGCTACCCGCCTTCGTGCTTCTTTGAACGATATGTTCTCTTTTACTTTTATGGTTACAATTTCTTTTTCCTTCTTCCAGGAGGGGCACGACCGCGAGTACGCGGCGTGATCCCCGTCACAGTTTACACAGTGGAGAGAGTTATCACAAGCTTCAGTGGCGTGTTCAAGGGTACTGCATTTTGCACGTTTGGCGGCCCCGGCAGCTATGCGAACTGTGGCCGAAACGCTGGCATTTGAAGCATCTTAGGGAATTTGGCACATATGGTCTGACGCGGAGCTTGATGTACCCGGCCTCTACAGACTCGGGCAGAATACTTGAACCGAATGTGAGTATGAGGTGCTTCGTTTGAATTTCTTTACCATCCCTTCTCATTTTAATTCTTCGGACATTGACAACATTCTGCTCACTGAAGCCCTCCAGGAGTTCAGCCTCTGTCAGCTGAAGCAGATCGTCATCCGAGACAACGCCGCGGGTGGTGTTCAGAGTGCGGTGTGGAGTTACTGTCAATGGAATATCCCCAAATGATACTAGACTGGGCAACGTTTCGTATTGTTTCGGATCATGGAGCTCTAACAGGAGATCACCACTTGCCAGCCTTGATACCTTGTAGCCTGGACCAAGGACATCAGTTAAGGACTTGGAAACTAGAAAAGGGGAAATGTTTCGTACTTATTTATCGGATTTTTCTGAATGGATCACATGGTAACGTGGAAAGTTTGGTCTTTGACGTCCATGGAACTGGAAAACTTCATCGGTGCGCCCTCTTTTGTGAGGGCGATCAGGAAGTGGAGGGAAAGAGGTTGCCATAAACGGATTGAATTTTCGGCAATAACGCCAGTCACTCTCCGTGGAGTCCTACAAGGGGACGCTACAGGGACTGTAAGAACAGGTCCTGCAAACGCCAGCTGTACGTTATCACTATAACCAAATATGAGATAACCTAGGTTGGTTATTCACACAAGGTTAACCCTTGCTGCCTGGAAAATTAGAAGTGAGCGGAAGCTAGGAGAAGACAGGAAATATGGAAAGTGAGAGAAAGACGAAGCCTGGAGGGAGAGAGAGACAGGAAAAGGCAACTACCGATTTCCCCCGGGTGGGTCAGCCCGGGGGTGCCGTCTACGTGAAGCAGAGGCCAAAGAGGTGTGTTGCCTCCGCCGTGGGGCCTTAAAGGTCCGAACACCCGGCATCGGCTCAACCCCCAGGATCCCCCTTTCCCCGGACACGGCTAAGCCGCGCACGGCTACACGCGGGAGGGTCCAACCCTTGTCTGCTCGGGTACGTGGTGTCGCAACGCACCAAACGCCTGCTTACGCAGACGCCCCTGCGGGGAACTGTTTGTGTATGAAAGCGTCCCGAATATATGCTTCAATGCGAACGAGGTGGTCTGTCGTCGATCGGCTTTCCCTAAAACCACACTGATATGGGTCAAGGAGCTTGTTTGATTCAAGGAAGTGCAAGAGCCTGCGATTTATCATTTTCTCAAAGAGCTTACATAGACAACTTGTGAGTGCTATGGGCCGGTAGCTTGCCACAGAGGACGGATCTTTGCCCTGTTTCAAAACAGGGACTACTATCGCCTTTTTCCATGCCAATGGAATGTCTCCTGTTTCCCAGATAGTGTTGAAAATAGACAACAAAGCCATCTGCGTGTCAGGGTGAAGATGTTTTATCATTATATACATGACTCTGTCGGCTCCTGGCGCCGATTTCGTGCAGCCGTTCAAGGAAGCTTTGAACTCAGCAATGCTAAATGGATGATTGTACGGTTCACTTCCGCTAGCTTTACGGTTCAGTGCCTTACTTTCAGCTATCTGTTTATGTTGCTGGAATGACTGCGAGTAGTTCGCAGAGCTAGAAACTCGCTCGAAGTGTCCTCCCAGAGCGTTCGCCTGGTCTTGAAGGCTGTGGCCTTCATCATCAACCAAAGGCATGTTGTAGGTTTGTCGAGTAGTTAATTTTCTTAGCCTGTTCCAGACTTTTGCTTCTTGTGTATAGGAATTTATGCTTGTGACGTATTTTTCCCAGCTTTCTCTTTTAGCGATACGACGCGTTCGTCTGCCTTTGGATTTCACGTGCTTAAAGTTGATGAGGTTTTCTGCCGTTGGAGATTGACGTAGTAAACGCCAGGCTTTGTTTTGCTCCTTACGCGCATTCTTGCATTGCTCATTCCACCACGGCACGCGCCTCTTTTTTGCAGTCCCCTTCGTTTGTGGAATGCACTCTATTGCAGCGTCAATTATAAAAGCGGTAAAATAAGCAATAGCATTGTTCACACTAAAATCTTTAAAAGTGTTTCGCTGCATCTGGGTGATTTCCTCAAATTTCTTCCAATCTGCGGATGCAACTTTCCATTGAGGGGGGTGTGGCAGGAATTCATTTTGTTCTAAAGCTTTGAGGCAGATGGGAAAATGATCACTCCCATATGGGTTTTCGACTACCTCCCATTCTAGGCAAGGTACCAGTGTAGCCGAGCAGATAGCTAAATCTATCGCAGAGTACGTGCCATGTGTTGTGCTATAGAATGTCGGCTCCTTTTTATTTAATATGCATGCACTTGAAGAAACAAGGAAATTTTCTATTAAGCGGCCTTTGACATCGCATCGAGAGTCTCCCCAGAGAGTATGGTGCGCGTTGAAATCCCCAACGAGTACGTAGGGCTCAGGCAGCTCATCGATTAGACTAAGAAATTCTGTTCTTTGGAGTCGATAATGGGGTGGTATATAAACAGAAGAGATTGTAATGAGTTTACCTAACAGTAAGGCTCGAACCGCAACTGCCTCAAGAGGCGTTCGGAGTTCCAAGGCCTGGCATGCTACAGGCTTATCAACTATAATCGCGACACCACCGGACGAAGCAAAAGCATCGTCACGGTCCTTGCGAAAAATTTTAAATTGGGGTAGAAATCCTGTCTGTGTAAGTTTCAAATGGGTCTCTTGTACACACAGCACCTTTGGATTATATTTACGCAAGAGTTCCTTGACATCATCGAGGTTATGTAGGAGACCCCTGACGTTCCATTGTAATATTTGTGTCTCCATAGCTAATAGTGTGTGTGTGTGCTGTGTGTTAAGAGAGGAAACTTGATTTAGATTACAGGGCCTTCCCAGGCCCTGTAATGCGGATTTTGTCTTTCTTGCCGCCGTCCTGAGACTGGCGGCGGTCCTTGGGCGCTTGTTGCGCCGTCTGGCTTGAAGTAGTGTCCATTGCCTCTTCAGAGGCACTGGACGTCCGCTCTTGTGAGCGGCGCGTTTGTCGTGAAGGCTTCACCTGAGCAGATGAGACCTTCGTGCCTACCAACCCTGAGGTCGATGGGCCCTCTTTCTGTGACGGCGAGGCAGCGTTGGCTGCTATCGCCGAGGGGGCTGGTGGCACAACCTCGGCCACTCTTTGTGGGCCGGGCTGATGCCGGAGTCTGCTGCAGCGTTGCCCCCTTACGCGCCGCACCAACATAGCCTGTGGTATGAATGAATGAAACACGTTTCCGCGCTTCTTGAAACGATATATTCTCTTTAACTTTCAGTGTAATAATATCCTTTTTTTTACACGTCGGACACGATCGGGAATATGTGGCGTGATCACCGTCGCAGTTCACACAGTGGAGTGCGCCAGTGCAGCTGTCGGAAGCGTGCTCTTGACCACATTTTGCGCAAGTGAGACGGCCTCGCCAGCTTTGTGAGCCATGGCCAAATCTTTGACATTTGAAACATCTACGTGGATTTGGAATGTATGGTCTTACTCGTGTTTTTGTGTATCCTGTATCGAGGGATTCTGGCAGAACACTTGTAGCAAACGTGAGAACGAGATGTTTTGTAGGAATTTCTTTGTTGTCGCGCTTGATCGTTATTCTTTGTACGTTGACAACTTCTTGCTCCTTCCATCCTTCGAGTAGTTCTTCACTCAGGTTCAAAAGATCGGTGTCTGATACCACACCTCTGGATGTGTTCATAGATCGATGTGGCGTCACTGTGACTTCGACATCACCAAAAGCCAGAATATTTGAAATCTTTTCACGTTGGAGCTGGTCACGTACTTCAAGCAGTAGGTCGCCGCCAGCCATTTTAGTAATCTTGTATCCAGGACCAAGAACATCGGTGAGAACTTTCGCAACGGTGAATGGTGAAAGGGTTCTTAATGTCTTATCAGGGCACTGACTATGTATAACGTGGCAGCGTGGGGAGGATTCCTTGCGTTGGACAGAGAATTGAAAAGTTTCGTCGGTGCACCCTCTTTTCCAAAGAGGGCGATCAGGAAGTCGGGGAAAGGTGCTTAAAGCCATTAATAACTTACTACATTTCGGCAGCTATGCCAGCCACTCACCGCCGAGCCCAACAAGGGGACGCTGCGAGACCCGAAGGAAACGCAGACGCCAGCTGTACATAGCTACTATAACCCAATATAATAGATCCAAGGTTGGATGAACTACACCAGGTTAACCCTCGCTGCCTGGAGAATTGGAAGTAAACGAAGTGAGAAGAAGACAGGAAAGGTAGGAAAGAAAAGGTAGAGAAAGATAGGAAAAGGCAACTACCGATTTCCCCCGGGTGGGTCAGTCCGGGGGTGCCGTCTATGTGAAGCAGAGGCCAAAGGGGTGTGTTGCCTCCGCCGAGGGGCCTTAAAGGTCCAAACACCCAGCATAAGCTCAACCCCCAGGATCCCCCTTTCCCCAGACACGGCTAAGCCGCGCACGGCTACACGCGGGAGGGTCCAACCCTCGTGTGCTTGGGTACGTGGTGTCGCAACACACCAAACGCCTGCTGACGCAGACGCCCCTGCGGGGGGAGTCGTCGCGCGTCTGCTCGGTTCATTTTGTCGACGGGAAGCGGACATCTGAGAATCCAGAGCCAATGCTTCAGCTCGGATACGCGAGGAAGGTAAGATGCGCTGTGTGGGTCTCCATCGTGAGCCCCTAACGTATAGATGGGCTATAAATATGCCAATATGAGCCAACAAGGTCAAGTTATGGGCAAGCGTTATGACAGTGGTCGTTTTCTAATTAATCGTAGGTCTTGAAGGGGCAGCGGCGCATCACGAAACAAGACATCCAAGTGCCGAAGAAGGTAGGCTCGCACGTTGTGTTCGCGATAACATCGGTAATAAGCATTCCCCTTTCATTTCCAGAGAGCAAAAGAAAACCTTGTGCCACAGGCGGCCCCGTCTCCCAGTCCTCCTCTGGCGAATGTATGCGCGACTGTCACACTGATTTTTCGAAACACGCCGAAGCGCGTTTGATATCTGTTCATGTTCATCTTCAAGTACTACACATATCGAAATGCATTTTTCGCAGGTACAACACAGCAATTACAGTTGCAATGCTGGCTTGCAACTGCTTTGCTCTGCTGCTTTATCCGAGGTATATGCCCACAGTTTATTAACAATGCTGTAAAATTCAAATGGCTTCTGTGCCACTGGACTCGCCGAGGTGACTAACTGGCCATATCGTTTGACTGCTGTGCACAAGGACGTGAAATCGAATCTCGTCCGTAGCGGCCGCGTTTCGATGGAGGCCACTGCAGTGCTAAGTCGTATGGTAGAAATAAACCGCATCCCTCCGCTATGGCGGCCCTCGCAATGCATGCGTGGTTTTGGGACGTTAAACCGCTCATAAGATCTGCGCTGCTGCCTGCATCGAGAATTTTCCGAAACAAGGCAGGCCAAAGTTTGCTCTGTACAGCGCTTGCACGTACTAAGATTTCATATTGGGATCTAAAGTGAATGCCCTAGCTAATTTATGACTTGGCATATTGTACATAATCGCCTGAGCTCATACTCTGTTTAACTCATTTCTGAGGACTACATTAATGACACTGACTTTGGCTCCAGTGATTTTTTTAATTGCCACAGATAAAGTCGTTGAGGATGTTGTCACTGTATCTGCACTGCAGCTAATAGTTTTCTCCACTACAATAACACGACGCTTGAAAAAAAAAGCATGACCAATGAAGCCATGCCATTGGTTCTTATTCTATGGCTCAAAGCTGTATTGCTTTTCTACCTCAAAGCAGAAACCAGTCCTTATCGTTAAGTGCTATGTACTTGCTTGTTGTTTTTACCATTATGAAGTGTGCTAATTAGCACATAAAAGCATGAGTATCCACAACAGCTGCACTGGTAGTCACCGTAGTCATCCACAAAGAAAGTCACAAAATTCCACGAAAAAAGCAGGGTATCGGGCAGAGAGGTGTACAAAATATTTCCAATAATTTTTTATACAAGTTTACCAGACATATCTAAATGCTTGGGCTAGGGATAAAATTAATGGAGAATGATTTAGTAATCTATGATATTGCCGATTACATTGCCTTGCTAAGTAATGTAGAAGATGAATAGCAAAGCACGATTGACGACACAGGCAAAGCAGAATGATAGGTATAAATATACAGAAAATTGATGTTCCACAGCCCCAGCAGGAAATGACAGTTTAGGGTGGCTAGCGAAAGCATTGGAAGTGGCAAGGGTGATTTAATTAGGGCAGGATGTGTCTGCAAGTCCAAATCATGACAGCAAAATTGAAGACTACGAGTGGGCTGGAGTGCATATGGCAGATTCTAGCCGATCATGAATGGCACTAGAGGAAATTATGTAACAGGTGTACCTTACCGGTACTCACCTATGGGGCAGAAACATTGAGGCTAACGGAGCCTTGTTGCACCCAAACTGAGGACAATGCTCTGAGCTATGGAAAAGAAAATGATACATGCAGCCTTAAGAGACAGGATGAGAGCAGAGTGATCAAGAACTAATGTAAGTTAATGACATCCTAGTTAATCAAAAATCAAGACTAAGAAATGGGTGTGGGTAGGGCATGTAATGCGAAGGTAAGAAACTGTTTGTCATTAAGAGTATCGCCCTGGATTTCAAGATAAGCGAGGCATGCATGGCAAGGGGCAGCAGAAAGTCAGGTGGGCAGATGACACTGAGAAGCTTATGGGTACGAGTTTGCCATAGCTGGCACAGTACAGTGTTAAGTGGAGAGAAATTGGAAAGGTCTGTGCCGTGCAGGGAGTGTATGGATGGATGGATGTGTGTTGTTTAGTGGCGCAAGGGCCAGGTATGGCCAAAGAGCGCCATGACTGATAATGTTGTGTTAAGCGCTGATTTGTGAGTGGCGATGGTGGGATGTAACATGGCTGTAAAGTGGCCTAAAATCAATCAGTGTCATGGAAACGTAAAATAGTATATAGCATAAAATTATGACAGTGATACATGTAGTGGTCTGTGAATATAGTACGCGTGATAAGTGATCATGGAGCTAAAATGCGAGAATATGTAAATAGCACTAATGCCTCCGGGGGGCCTTTGAGCCCAAAGGCTGAGAGGCAGGTGCTTTCTTTTATTGCACCTACCGCAGCAGAAACCTCTGTTAGAGGCTGTGCTACGGATTTCCTGGGGCTATAATATGAAAACTATCTACATCTTTTAAAAATCTAAACAGGGATTCATGTTTGAAGAAAGGTTCTATACCTATAATCATTTGAGGATGGAGTGGAATTAGCTGCCGATGTGGTAATGGAAAATGCTTTTTCCTATTAGCGTCTAATTGAGTGCATTGCAGCAGGATGTGAAGCACGGTAAGTGGCTCACCACATTTATCACACATGGGCGGATCGCCACCGGACAAGAGGTATGCGTGTGTGCTGTATGTGTGTCCTATCCTGAGTCTGCAAAGTGTTACTTCTGTGTGACGGTTCTTTGATACCGGCGGCCAGTTGCCAAGATAAGGCTTGATAACATGTAATTTATTTGCTGTTTCTTTATCCCACAAGCGCTGCCAGAAATCTCTTAGGTTTTTTTCTTATTGAGGGCTTGAGGTCCATTACAGGGATAGTCGTGGAAGTGTCTGCAGCGTTCGCGTTCACGGATGTGGCTAGCTGGTCCGCTAACACGTTTCCCTCTATCTCTCGGTGCCCCGGCACCCAGCATAGGACGATATGCTGCTTAGACGCATAGTTTTTTAGCAATGCTGAGTAGAGAGAAATAATTACAGGGTTTTTATATTTCTTGACAGTTTTCAAAGCATTTACGACGCTCAAGGAGTCTGTGTATATAACTGCCTTTGGGATATTAAATTCTTTAATGTGTTTAACAGCAGCCAATATCGCGTAGGCCTCTGCTGTGAAAATACTTGTGTTAGGGTGCAGAACACCAGCATCCGAAAAGGATGGACCGACCGCTGCGTAAGATACGCCAGAATTACACTTTGATGCGTCTGTAAAGAATTCAGGAGAGGAGTATTTGTGCTGTAATTCGAGGAAATGCGTTCGTATATGCGCGACAGGCGCGTGCTTTGTAACAGTTACGAAAGATATATCACAGTCTATTGGTTGCCACTGCCACGGCGGGGGCCGTATAGCAGGGGACATAGGGTGGTATTCAAGCAGTGGAACCCTTGTTTCTTCAGCCATGTCTCTGACACGCAGTGAGAAAGGCTTTGCCACTGTGGGCCGGTTGCGAAAAAGTTGACAACTGGACAAATCGTTTATGGTGGAGAACGCGGGTTGCTCACTGTTTGCGTTCACTCTCAGAAAATACATGAAAGAGGAGTACGTTCTCTGCAGATTAAGTGACCACTCATCCGATTCAACGTAAAGGCTTTCCACTGGGCTTGTTCTAAAGGCGCCTGTGGACAAGCGAATGCCTAAGTGGTGGACAGGGTCTAGCATCTTCAGAGCAGTTGGAGTAGCCGACTGGTAAACTATGGCTCCATAGTCTAGTCGTGTGCGTATGAGGCTTTTATACAAGTTCATGAGACATTTTCTATCACTGCCCCAGGTTGTGCGTGAGAGCACCTTTAAGATATTCATTGTTTTCATGCACTTGTCTTTAAGATATTTTATGTGCTGCACAAAGGTTAGCTTCGCGTCTAAAATTATGCCTAAGAATTTATGTTCCTGTTTACGGGCAGACGCTCACCATGCAACGCAATTTCAGGATCAGGGTGCAGGCCTCTTTTTCTGGAGAAAATGACACAGGTGCTTTTTTGTGGGTTCAATCTGAACCCGTTCTCATCAGCCCATTTGGAGACCCTGTTAAGACCAAGCTGGACCTGTCGCTCACAGATTGCAAGAGAACTTGACTGAAATCCTATCTGCACGTCGTCAACATACGTTGAATAGAAGATGTTATGTGGTATGTGTAGACGAAGAGAATTCATTTTAACTATAAAGAGCGTGCAGCTGAGCACACCGCCCTGCGGCACTCCAGTTTCCTGTACAAAATTCTGTGACAGAACACTGCCAAATCGAACACGGAATGTCCGATTGGACAGATAACTTTCTATAACATTGAACATATTTCCGTGTATACCTAACTGTGAGAGGTCTTTCAATATCCCAAACCGCCACGTTGTATCATAGGCTTTCTCCATATCTAAGAATACTGATAAGAAAAACTGCTTATGGACAAAAGCTTCACGGATACGTGCCTCGATACGTATGAGATGGTCAGTGGTGGATCGACCCTCCCGAAACCCGCACTGGTATGGGTCTAGCAATTTGTTTGATTCTAGGAAGTGTAGTAGGCGACAGTTAATCATTTTTTCGAATACTTTGCAGAGGCAACTTGTTAATGCTATAGGTCTATAACTTGATACAGAGGAAGGGTCCTTTCCGTGCTTCAGTATTGGAATTATAATAGCCTCCTTCCAAGCAGAGGGGATCTCGCCGGAAGACCATATAACGTTGTAAAGGGAAAGTAGGGTTTTCTGTGCTTCGGATGGTAGTTGTTTTAACATCTCATATATTATGCGGTCTGAACCTGGGGCGGATGTATTACAGCAGTTCAGTGCTGCCTGCAGTTCCGCTATCCAGAATGGTTCATTGTACGGCGCACTTTTTGCATATTTCCTTTCTAGCTTTTGGTTCTCTATTCGTGTTTTGTATTTAGGAATGTTTCGGTGTAGTGTGAGGAGCTGGATATGTGTTCAAAGTGTGTGCCAAGAAAGTTGGCTTGATCTTCCAGGCTTTCTCCGTGACTATTTACTAAAGGCAGGGAATACGTTTGTTGTCCATTAACCTTTTTCACTCTATTCCACACTTTTGTCTCATCTGTGTACGAGTTGATGCTTGATATAAACTTCGCCCAACTCTCTCGTCTTGCTTGCCGGCGCGTTCTCCTTGCCTGGGATTTGACATGTTTAAAGTTTTCCAGGTTTTCAGCTGTAGGAGAATCGCGAAATGTCGCCCACGCTTCGTTCTGGTTCCTCCGTGCTTGCCTGCATGCATCGTTCCACCAGGGAACACGCCGCTTGGAACCCATGCCGCTCGTTTGTGGAATGCATTTACAGGTGCCATCCAGTATAAAAGCTGCAAAATATGCAACAGCATCATGTATGGTTATACCAGACATCTCAGTCCACGTCATGTAAGTAAGAGTTCGGTACCGTTCCCAATCAGCTGAGTCAATCTTCCACCGAGGGACCAGCGGGGGAAGTTGATCTTGTTTCGGCGTAGTTAGGATTATTGGGAAGTGGTCACTCCCATACGGGTTGTTAAGCACATTCCATTTAAAATAGGGTAAAAGCGTCGGCGATAAAATGCTAAGATCTATGGCAGAGTATGACTTGTTGGACAGGTTAAAATATGTGGGCTCCTTCGTGTTCAAGAGACATGTTCCGGAGGAAAAAAGCACCTGTTCAATGACGCGACCTCGCGCATCACAGCGTGAATCGCCCCACAAAATACTGTGTGCATTAAAATCGCCAAGAATAAAATAGGGGTCCGGGAGCTCATCTATTAATGATTCTAAGTGGCGTCTGTGAAGGTGATGATATGGTGGTATATACAGAGAACAGATTGTAATGAGATGCTGACACGCTACACTTTTGTCAGCAATAATAGCTACACCGCCAGATGCTGCGACAGCATCCTCGCGGTCTTTGCGAAACGTAACGTGCTTTCGGAGAAAGTTTGTGTGTGTAGATTTTAAGTGTGTCTCCTGTAAACACAGCACTTTTGGATTGTGTTTATGGATAAGTTCTTGAACATCATCAAGATTCCTAAGTAGACCTCTGACATTCCATTGAATGATTTGTGTATCCATGTTTTAAATTTAATTGGTGCTGTGTTTACGGAAACGGAAGGGATGTCTTAGATAACAGAGCCCTTTCGAGGCCCTGTAACCGGGGTTTTGCTCTTTTTGAAGCGTTCGAGGGAACCTCGCCGCTCCTTAGGCGCCTGGGGCGCCTTGGGGGTAGGTGTAGTGTCCATTGCATCTTGTGAGGCGCCGGACACATGCTCTTGTGAGCGAGAAGTTACCAGGGAAGGTCCCGCCTTGGAGGGCAAAACCCCCGCGCCCACCAGCCCGGAGGTCGATGGGGTTCCCTGGGGGATTTGGCTGCGCCGGCCATTGCCAGCACTGGAAGGGACCTGGGAGGTTGAGGCAGCCTCGGCTGCACCCACCTTCGGGGTTGATGACCCCTTTTCCTCCGTTGGCGGAGCAGCGCTAGCTGCAACCACCGTGGGGGCAGATGGCGTAACTGCCGACTCACTGCGTGTGGGTCGGACAGTCGCCGGAGACCGTTGTGACGCTGCCCCCTGACGCGCCACTTCGGCAAAGCTTTTCTTTGGCAGGTATGCAACCCGCCTGCGTGCCTCCTTGAATGATATATTCCCTTTTACTTTTATAGTTACTATTTCCTTTTCCTTCTTCCAGGAGGGGCACGACCGCGAGTACGCGGCGTGATCCCCGTCACAGTTTACACAGTGGAGAGAGTTATTACATGCTTCAGTGGCGTGTTCAAGGGCACTACATTTCGCACATGTTTGGCGGCCTCGGCAGCTCTGCGAGCTGTGGCCGAAACGCTGGCATTTGTAACATCTCAAGGGATTTGGCACGTATGGTCTTACACGAAGCTTGATGTACCCGGCCTCGATTGACTCGGGCAGGACACTTGAATTGAAGGTGAGTATTAGGTGTTTGGTCGCAAGTTCTTTTCCGTCTCGCCTCATCTTGATTCTTTTGACGTTTATGACATTCTGTTCGCTGAAGCCCTCCAAGAGCTCAGCCTCAGTGAGCTCTAGCAAATCATCGTCGGAGACAACGCCGCGGGAGGTATTCATCGTGCGGTGCGGGGTTACTACTACTTGGGTCTCCCCAAATGATACTAGTTTAGGAAGTTTCTCAAATTGTTTTAGGTCGCGGAGCTCCAAGAGGAGGTCACCGCTAGCCATCCTTGACACCTTATATCCTGGGCCAAAAACTTCGGTAAGAGACTTAGATACAAGGAACGGGGAGATTGTTCACACTTGCTTAGCTGGTTTTTCTGCGTGGATCACATGAAAACGGGGGAAATTGTGGACTTGATGTCCGAAAAACTGAAAAACTTCTTCGGTGCGCCCTCGTTTCTGAGGGCGATCAGGTAGTTTAGGAAAAGCATGTTCCATAACTAATGTTGGGTTTTCGGCCGCGATGCCGACCACCCACCATGGAGCCCAACAGGGGGACGTGACAGGAGTTCCTGCTAGAGAAACCCTGCCAACGCCAGCCGTACATCGCTGCTATAACCAAATACAGCATAACCAAGGCTGGCTAGCTACACAAGGTTAACCCTTGCCGCCGGGAAACTAGGAAGTGAGGAGAAGTGATGAGAACACAGGAAAGATGAAAAAGGCGAGAGAGAAAGACGAAGATTGGAGAGGAGGACAGGAAAAGGCGACTGCCAATTTCCCCCGGGTGGGTCAGTCCGGGGGTGCCGTCTACGTGAAGCCGAGGCCAAAGGGGTGTGTTGTCGCCGCCGAGGGGCCGTAAAGGTCCAAACACCCGGCATTGGCTCAACCCCCAGGATCCCCTTTTCCCCGGACACGGCTAAGCCGCGCACGGCTACGTGCGGGAGGGTCCAACCCTCGTGTGCTCGGGTACGTGGTGGCGCAACACACCAAACGCCTGCTGACGCAGACGCCCTGCGGGGCTGCAGGGAGTGTAGTTTGGCTGGGTAAGATAATGATGATGATCGAACAAGAGTGGCAAAAACATATATTTATTACCATTGCACTTTACAGGGATATGAAGACAGGCTGAAAGAAAAAAAGAAAGGAGCAGCCACGGTTAGAACTGTCAGTGTATAATAGTAACTGCAGTTAAACATGTGAATCTGCATGACTTCATTACACTGTGGTAGTACGCAAACATACAATACTTCGTCTCCTGAGGAAGGACCTGAGGAGGCACAGCTTAACACGCAGCATACTTAATGCCGACTTGACAGTCTAGAATCCGCAGAATTTTTATCCTTACACAGTACTATGAAAAGCAATTTTTTTTTACTGCAAGGTCCTCATATCATGCTGATTACTTTCAGGTTACACAGACGAAGGGCAGTTCTGTTCCCTGTATACCGCAGACAAAGGTGTGCTTCGAGGCAGCCAAAGTGAGTTCAGTAATGGCTGCATGAATCCACTTGCACTCCCAGATTTGGGGGCTATATTTCACATGGGCCATATTTCTGTGCTGTGACAGTAATAACAAGTTCTCTGTTCCTACAGACAAAAAACTCGCTGTTTTACTTATTTCAGATGGTACAAACACCTAGTACTAGCATTAATGCAGATGCAGGATTGCCACCAACACACCATGACAAGTTGAGGGTGAAAATTGCACCATTTCATTCATATTTGTTTGTCTTATAATGGTGGTTAAGCATTCATGTATCAAATGTGACTTCAGACAACACAGACCATGGCTGCTGCTGACTCCAATATCACCGCAAGACCTCAAGTACAGTGTACAAGCAGTGTGAGTGAAACATTGCTTGCCACACTTAACTGACATCATTTAGATAATGTAGTGTCTTCACAACTATTTTTGTTAATGGTCCCATCTGCTAAATGTAAAAGTGACCGACTGTTACATTTAACACTTATCAACAGTAATGTGGTGCGCAAAAGCTCGCGCAACTTTTGTCAGATTTCAATGCAGCCTACATCGTAACAAAAACTTTGCACAATTCCTTTGTCACACATACTGGTTCCTAAGAACCATGCCTGCTTCTTGCAAAAAAAAATTTGCTGTAAAAAGTAAAGATTTCAATGTACCATTTTTATTTGCCCTTAACATTGAACTAAAATTTCCTAAGTTGTGGAATGGATGTGGAGTAACATACCAAAATATGCCATGTACGTATAGCCATTTCAGAACTGATTTACTTCAGGTCGTAGTGCGAGAGACCACACAAACATTAAATAAAGACCACCTGGCGTAGTACGCAAGTGCATGCGTTTCAACCATGTTCCGATTTACTGTTCACCAAGATGCTAATCACTTGCATTTAGCTCTTCTGAGTATGGTTGAACGACTCAAAACACAAAGCTTGGTGCCTTGACTCTGACATCCTACCTTTTATTTTTTTAGGTTCAAAAACACAAGTCAACACAGTGGGAGAATGTGAACTATGAGGACCACTGTTATGCGCAACTTCCCAATATTGCGCTACACAAAACTTCATTTGTAGAGAAGCTTTCTGCGGATGACATTTTGTTTTATACGGCCATCTCGCAAACAGATTTCAACAACCTTGTGAAAGCAGTGTCGACATTGGCCAAAAAAGCAAGCATATTGTCACGTGCTCACCGGCTAATGATGTGCCTTATGAGGCTTCGTCTTGGTCTTCTGTACAGACATTTAGGAAGAATTTTCCAGATGTCAGTTTCTGCTGTGGGGAACAACATTTGCTACATGTTTCAAGTGCTGTGCAAGGTAATGAAGTGGGTTGTCAACTGGTTGCCAAGAGAAGACATCAAGGACAGCATGCCAGCGTCCTTCACGGAGAGTGGATATGGTTCCACAACGTGCATTCTTGATTGCACTGAAGTTATGTTGCAGCGCCCAAAGAAGCTAATGGCCAGGGCACAGACGTTTAGTAGCTACAAGGCACACAACATTATAAAGTTCCTCGTGGCTATTGCCCCTAACGGGCACATCATGTTTGTATCTAAGGCATATGGTGGACGTGCTTCGGACAAGCTCATCACAAGGGAGAGTGGCATAGGAGATTACTTCATGAGAGGTGATGAAGTAATGGCGGACAGGGGTTTTTCCCTTGACAACGAGCTACTTGTGCAAGGTGTCCGGCTAAACACGCCAGCCTTCACGAAAGGTATTTTTTGATGCAACTGGCATAGTTTTCAGCAAATACAATGTCACATTTTGTTTTGCAGGAAAAAAGCAGTTGACTGAAAAGGAGGTCACCACCACAAGGCGCATTGCATCTGTCCACATTCATGTGGAACGTGCAATCAACCGGATCAAGACCTACAGAATCTTCAAACAGGCACTCCCAATCAAATCAAAACAAACAATTAGCGATATGGTTTTTGTTTGTGCAGGGTTATGCAACCTTAAACCTGCTCTCATTCAACAGGGTGTCTAGTAACCAGACAACATAAAATAGACAAGGAAATCAAGGAATTATATAGAATACCATTAAAAAGCATAACTTTCTGTACATGACTTCCTGCTGGATCAATTGAAGTATAGGGTCTGTTATCGTTGGTTGCAATGTTTTTTTTTGCCCTTCACTTGTAAAGAAATTTCCATTGGCACAGTGTGAGACATTTAAAGGAATAGTTTGCATCACATCCTGTTAAATTCAGAGAGTTGAAGGAACAATGCTGTCAGCTTCACAGTAAATATAGTGCAGTTGTGGTACTTTGCAATAAAGTGCTTTACTTTGAAGGTTTGCTCCAGTTCCTTTTTTATCAAGAAGCACCTCGAGTATTCATATATTTTCATCACTCTGTTGCACTAGAATCTGATTTTCCAACTTCAGTTTGAGGGCACCCCTGTGAACAGCAGTTCTAGTCTCAATGTGCCAGGGGCCTTCGCCAACATTTGAAAGTTGAGCATGAAGCTCGTCTATACAATTAAGCAACAAAGGCACACAAATAACGGTACATTTGTCAGAGAGGAGGAAATGCACAAAAACACAGTTTAGGATATAACTTCATTAGCAAGGCAAAAAGGCATAAGTGACTGAAAAGGACTTCACTGGTTTGTCCTTGTGTTAATTGGTATACATTTTTGTTTCGTATAAGGTGAACTTTATGCATGACTGTGCACTATACACGCCACCATACTGGGCACTGGTGCGAGAATTTTATCTCGTTTGCACATGGTTCAAAAACCTTTAACGCGGCTAATTTCTTCTAAAACCTGAAGTAATCATTTCACAGTTGCTTACATCAGTTCATCGACAGGCTCGACTATAAACACTTATTTTGCCATTTGCCATTTGCCATATTTGTGAAGCAGCTTATGTGAATGTACTGGTACCGAGTGAACTGTCATGGTACCTTACTGTACGGTGTTCAACAAATGAAACGCGAACAGTAAAGCAAGATTTCAACTCGGGCAGACTGAATTAGTATTGGGTTGTCAGCTTCACGGCATGTGGACCGGCGGGTGGAACTGCTAACAAAAGTAGCTTCTATTAATTTTCCAGTAGCTATTATATGGGCCTCCTTAAGATTATGTCTGTTTTCTTTGCATTTCATTTGTTAAGGACGGCACTTCCAATGCAACCTTCTGCTTGAAAAGCATGCTAACAACGGGGGCTGATTTCCCTACCTGCCAACCCTTCCAATTCGCCCAGGACACTCCCGATTTTTTACTGAACTTTCCAGCTGTACGATCACTGCATGATATCTCACGAAAAGCGGTCTCTGTTCGCGCAATAATGGTTTTTGCGAAACCGGCACCGCGGAGTCTACAGCCACATCGTAATCGTCAGCATCACCAACAACGGCTGCACTAGCACCATCGGTATCATCAATTAAGCAGCCGATTACAGTGCTTAGAAAGCCAACCAAAGCCAGAGCCAATGTCGCTCTTGCATTTCATGTATGCCTGTGCATGCCTTCCTCCATTGTGCATCTTGTTATTGCTACATACACACTGTGTGTGATTAGTGTTGGCTACGCCGTCTGTGTGCGGTGCAGCGTGTAAAGTTATTGTGTGCCTGATACCATGGTGCTACCAAAGCCCAAGAAAAGGTATCTGCAGAAGTTTTTGCTGTCATATGCTTCCAAATTTCCGTTCTTTTTGGCATCAAGAAAACATTTTGCATTTTGCACGTGTGGATGCGATGCCATCGTGTCGCACGGTGGCAAAGGGGACGTGAAACTTCATGTTTCCACGGCGAAGCATCAAAGCTATGTCCGCAACGCTGAGCAGCAAGGCAATATGGTGAACTTCCTTCGGAACAACTGCGATGACAGTGTCATACGTGCAGAGGGCCTGTTTACGGGAATCCTCGTCAAACACAACCTGCCCCTTAGTGTCAGCGACCATGTCGGGCCTCTTCTACGGAAAATGTTTCCAAAATGCGACGAGGCGGAGCATTATGGATGCAGACGTACGAAGGCAAGCGCAATTGTGGAGAAATGGCATCAGAGGTGCATAGCACGACGCTGAAGACCATCAAGCACCGTGCTTTTGCTGTTGCGGTCGACGGCAGCAACGACACTACTGCACAGCTGTACCCGATTGTGGGGACGTACTACGTCGAGGAGTGCTCGCGCATTGAAAGTAGGTTATTCAACATTCAGGAACTCCACGGGGAGGCGACGGGACGAAAAATCAGGAACGTCGTGTTGAAGGCAATGCAGACCTTTGACGTGCCCGTGTCAAACTGCATTGCGTTTTGTGCCGTCAACGCAAATGTTATGCTAGGGAAAAAAGACGGCAACGCCGCAGTCTTAAAGGAGGCACAAGAAAACTTGGTTGTGATTGGCTGCCCATGCCATCTAATTAACCTTGCTGCTGAGAAGGAGCCACGTGCTTGCCGGCTAAGTTTGGCGAGGTTCTTGTGGACATCTTTTATTACTTGGAGAAAAGCTCTAAACTCCAGGACAAGCTGTCTGAATTTCAAGAGATGCACAATGTAGAAATGCAAAAAATGTTGAAGCATGTACCGACTCGTTCGTTGTGACTAGGCAAGTGCCTGACAAGAATTCCTGACCAGTGGCAACCTCTGGTTAAACCTCTTCAAAGAAATCAAATCAAAGAAGCAGTACCCATCAATTTTAGAGTCTTATCAGATTCCTCGTAGGCCTGAACCATCAGGAGGTGCAAAGTCCGACGAAGCCAGTCGCAGGCGTAAAGCACCAACCGAGAAGGATGCCCCAGCTACAAAAGAAAGCCAAAATGTTAACAGAGTCTGCAAGACAAGAAATTGTTCCGACTCGTGAAAGGCTGCTTCATTTTCTCACCTCCGACATTAACTTGGCTTTTGGATTTTTTTTAAAGTGTGATCCCGCTTTTTGAGAAAGCCAATTGCCAGCTACAGTCACAGGCACCTCAAATACATATTCTGAAGTCGGTTGTGCTCCAACTCCTCACTGAGCTTTTGACTAGGTTTGCCTTGCCAACTGCTGTAAAGGGTGCCCCTTCTCCGCTTGAAGTTCTATATCAAGATATCCGCAATCAGAAGGCAGACAGTGATCTGGTCATTGGGTACAGTTCGGTACAGCAGCATTGTGAGCGAAACTTAGTTCAGATGATCAGATGAATTTTTAACTTGTGTACGCTCTTACTTTATCACTGCGTGCGATTTCATGAGGAACATATTCAGACTTGAAAATGCAACTCTGAAGAATGCGGAGGTGGCCAACCTAAAATTTATTTGAGAGGCATTGCTCTCGAGTCTTTGTTACTTTATTCAGAGTTTCCCTCAGCTGCTGCCCCGAGATTCCAATAAATCTGCTGAAGATGCTTTAGATGCTCTTGAAGCCGAGTTTGCAACACTACAAGCGTACAGTTTTCCAGAGGACATTCTGAATGAAGAAAGGTGCGACGTGCAGTGGTCTATGATTCGAAAAATGAAAAACACTAACAGAAAACAGATGTTTCACCGAGTTGCCAAGGTGATGCTGAATTTACTCTAGATACCGCACAGCAATGCAGAGTGTGAGAGGGTTTTTAGCACGGTGCGAAAAACTAGGACCAAGTTCCACTCATCAGTGCAACACAACCCTCCAAAACCTGCTGCTAGAGAAGGGCCATCAGTCTGGACCATGTTTCGAGCAGAGCTACTCCGTCAAAGTTTTGAAGCGAGCAAAGTCTGCTACTGCAAGGTCCCTGCAAAAGGACACATCGAACACTGCTTGAAAGTTTGAACAACCCCTCCCTCCCTACCCCCAGTCCCACCGGACGTTGGAGCAGTGAATGGCCCACCCCCTCCGTTGCCGCAAATAGTCTCCCGATTTTTTATCTCGCCAGGTTGGCAGGTATGGATTGCAGAATGTGACTGAGAAGATAGACATGCTGAGCAAACTGGTGACTCTAAATATTAATATGTAGGCGACTAAAGTAATCTTCAACACCCTCTAAAGGGAACCACAGTTTACTTTCCTGCAAAACATTGGAAGTGGTAAAGGGAGTATGTCTACTTATGGCAGGTAATGACCGCATATTCGGACCATGTGAGCGAAATAAACAGAATAAGAATGATATGGAGTGAACTTAGGAGACACTCTCTGATCACGAAAAGCAGATTACCAGTATCCCTTGAGAGGAACATTTATAATAGCTGTACTTTACCTGCACTCGCTTCTGAGGCAGAAATGTGGATGCTAGCAAAATGGACAATGCATTGAGCTGTGCAAAGGAAAATTATAGGGGGCAACATTAAGAGACAGGAAGAGAGCAGAGTGGTTCAGGGAACGAACACAAGATAATGGTACCCTAACTCAACCAAGAAAAAAATGGGCATGGCATGTAATTCCAAGGCAACACGATCAATGGTCCCTTAGAGGTATAGCAGTCTAAGAGAAGTGAATGGTAGCAGGGTTAGGCAGATGGGATTATGAAGTTTGCACGGGTAAACTGGCTGCAGCTGGCAGAGCATAGGAATGATTTGTGGGATATGCTTTTGTCCTGCAGTGGACACACTTGATAATGGCAATTAATATTGAAATGATGCCATAAAAGGGAAGAGCATTTCTTTGCTGCAAAAAGACGAAACTTGGTGAAACACATCACCAATTAAGCACGGCCTGCAAGAGTGTGTGAGAGTGAACAATTTGGGTTGTGACTGTCACTTTCCTCGAAAGAAAAAAATAACTGAAGTGATGGTCTGACACTTAAAGAATATATATGTCCCCACATGCCTGGTTTTATGAATGGCAGTTTACCAATATCCCTCAAGAAGAAATTATATAGCAGCTGCTTCTTACCGGTGCTCACCTATGGGGCCGAACCCTGGAGGCTTACCAAAAGGGTTCAACTTAAATTGAGGACTACACAGCGAGCCACGGAAAGAAAAATGATAGGTGTAACGTTAAGGGACAAAAAGAGGGCTGAGCGGGTCAAGGAACAAATGCGAGTGAATGACATCCTCATCAAAATAAAGAAGAACAAATGGGCAGGGCATGTAATGAGAAGGCAATATAAACGGTCCTTAAAGGTAACTGACTGGATTCCAAGAGAAGGCAAGCGTAGCAGGGGGCGGCAGAAAATTGGATGCGCAGATGAGATTAAGAAGTTTGTGGGGATAACATGGTCGCGAATAGCACAGGACCGGATTAATTGGAGTGATATGACAGAGGCCTTTGCCCTGTAGTGGGCGTGATCAAGCTGAATATGACGATGTCTGGTTTTACACTTGCTACGACAATGTGCATATTCAACTATAATGAGCAAATATGCTTATATCGATGAAGTATATCCATTTTGCCACTGGTGTGTAAATCTAACAAGCGAGGAAGTAGCTCTGAAAAATAGAAATTTTTCAGCCGTGGTAAAGTCTGCGACACATACTTAGGATCAAAAGGCATTTGAACAATTACATCATTTTCCACACTCCATACATAAAAAAGCATATCTGGGTCTTGGTGCAGAGCATCTGAAACTGGATCTGGCTGTAATAGCCATTTGGCCCACTCTCTTGAAGTACAAGTTCGGCATCTTTGTTTAGCCGTACATCATACTTGCCACTACTGATAAGTGGCACAAAGTCATTCATGTTGGGACATTTGATTTCAAGAATGGCATCAATTCCTTCAATAATTCCATCAGGACTAGCTGAAAGCCACGACAGCTCAGTGTTCACCACTGTTCCTATTTGGTTTACAGTAAGCCCAGTCTTTTTTGAAAACTGCTTTCGGGCAACAGGCTCCATCTGTTTGCCATACTTGGTGGCAGCATTGCCAGAAAAGCTGGGGGAAAGCATCCTCATGGCTGCTTTCTCGCATCCCGTAGTGTCTCTTTTTGGTACCTTGTTGACATTTGAGGCGGTCAAACGTAGCTTCCGCGAAAAAAAACCACAGTGGCGTTTCTTGGCTTGCAGTTTCTGACTGAAGCACCTCAGCAGCACGGGGTGACAATGCCACATACTTTTCATAAAACGTAGTGCACACCGCACAGCTTTCGTTTCCGTGGTCGCCATGCCCATTCCCATCATTGGCTGGTGGTGGAGGCACTTGCCGCTGCATGCTTGGATGGAATGTCTCATAGAGAAGAGTGCCTGCATAAAATATAAAACATCACAAATCAATTATGTACAACATGTTTCATCCCCTTGCAGGTCAACCCTTAAAACAAACGAAAGGTGAGCTAGGATTGATTGGTTGGCTTATGGGGTTTAACGTCCCAAAGCGACTCAGGCTATGAGAGGCGCCATAGTGGAGGGCTCCGGATAATTTCGGCCACCTGGGGTTCTTTAACGTGTACGGACATCCCACAGTACATGGGCCTCAACATTTCGCCTCCATCGAAATGCAGCTGGGATCGAACCCGCATATTTTGGGTCAGCAGCCCAGTACCATAACACGCAGCGAGAAAGGCTGTCTTACGGAGGGACGATTTCGAAAGAGTGTAGCATATGTCATGTCATTAATGGTATTAAAACAGGGATGTTGAGGATTACTGTGGACTTTCAGAAAATATGTTTGGCTGATGTATGTTCTCTGCAGATGAAGTGACCACTCATTTGATTCAACATATAGACTTTGTATGGGACTTGTTCTGAAAGCGCCAGTGGCCAGTCGGATTCCTAGATGGTGGGCCGGACCTAGCATCCTTAGGGCGCTCGGGGCTGCAGAATGATAGATCACGGCACCATAGTCTAGTCGTGATCGAATGAGGCTCTTATATTCATTAGACACTTCCTGTCACTACCCCACGTAGTCTGGGATAGAAGTTTCATTAGCATGACACCTAGAAATTTGTGTTCTTTGTTTACAGGTATCTGTTCACATAGTTCTAAGCAAAGATCTGGGATCATTCCTCTCTTTCTTGTAAAAAGAACGCAAGAGCTTTTGTTAGGATTGATCTTACATCCATTCTTGTCTGCCCACATTGAGACTTTGTTCAAACCCTGCTGTACCTGTCTCTCGCAGACTGCGAGGTTACAACATTTGAAAGCTATTTGTATGTCGTCCACGTAGACAGAATAAAAGATTGCCGGTGGTAATGAAGCGCGAAGCGTGTTCATCTTCACGATGAAGAGTGTGCAGCTGAGTACGCCTCCTTGGGGTACCCCAGTTTCCTGTATAAATGTACGCGACAGTGTGGGACCTATTTTCACTCGAAATGTACGGTTCTCTAGGTAGCTCTCTATAGTATTTAGCATATTGCCACGGATACCTAGCGCGGAAAGATCGCGCAGGATTCCGTACCGCCAGGTTGTGTCGTACGCTTTTTCCATATCCAGAAATACAGATAAGAAAGATTGCTTGTGCACGAAGGCATCGCAAATGCTCGCTTCGATGCGCACAAGATGGTCGGTTGTAGATCGTCCTTCCCGAATACCACATAGAAATGGGTCAAGCATTTTACTGAACTCTAGGAGATGGACGAGACGGCGATTGATCATTTTTTCAAATACCTTACAAAGGCAACTTGTCAGGGCTATCGGGCGGTAACTAGCCACTGAGGAAGGGTCTTTGCCTTGTTTCAAAACCGGGATCACAATGGCTTCTTTCCATGCAGTCGGGAGGTATCCCGCAGCCCAAATGGTGTTGAAAATTGTGACTAGTGTAACTTGGGTGTCTCTATGTAAGTTTTTGATCATTTCATACGTGATTCTGTCAGATCCCGGTGCAGAGCTCTTGCATGCGCTCAAGGCAGCTCTCAACTCGGCAATGCTAAAAGGACAGTTGTATGGTTCATTATGTTGACTTTTTCCCATGAGTGGCTTACATTCTTCTATTTGTTTATATTTCAGAAAGGATTGCGAGTAATGGTTGGCACTGGACACGCTCTCAAAGTGCTCCCCAAGTGAGTCCGCCTGATCTTGTAGGGTATCGCCTTCTGTGTTTACCAAAGGGAGTGCATATGCTTGTCGTCCTCTTATCCTATTGACCATGTTCCAGGCTTTGGCCTCATCTCTGAACGAGTTAATACTCGATAGAATGTTCTGCCAACTTTCTCGTCTGGCCTGTCGGCGGGTTCGCCTGCCTTGGGATTTTACTTTTTTTTAAATTTATAAGATTCTCCGCAGTGGGGGAGGCGCGCAGCAACCCCCACGCCTTGTTCTGATTCTTACGAGCGATCCTACATTCGCCGTTCCACCACGGTACACGTCGTTTGCATGCCAAACCACTTACTTCGGATATGCATTTTGATGCGACATCTATTATGAACGCTGTAAAGAACTCGACTGCAGCATCAATTCCTAACGAAGACAGCTCAGCCCATGAGATACTAGTAAGAGATTGAAATTTCTCCCAATCAGCTGTCTCAATCTTCCACCTAGGAGCGTGTGGTGGATATTCGTTTTCTTTTGGAGGTCTTAGCAGTATAGGGAAGTGGTCGCTTCCGTAAGGGTTGTCGGTAACTTCCCATTCAAGCTCAGGCAGTAAAGACGGCGAGACTATGCTAAGATCTATGGAAGAATAGGTTCTGTTTGCAAGAGAGTAATATGTGTGTTCCTTTTTATTCTACAGACAGGCACCAGAAGAAAAAAAGGAACTGTTCGACAAGACGCCCTCGTGCATCTATACGAGGGTCGCCCCACAGGTAGTTATGTGCATCGAAATCGCCAAGAATAGCATAGGGTTCTGGCAATTCATCAATAAAGGACTGAAATTCATGTTTGCTTAGTTTATAATGTGGGGGTATATAAAGTGAGCAAATAGTGATAAGCTTGTTTAGCAGAATAACTCGAACCGCCACTGCCTCAAGGGCCGTTCGTAGCTGCAAACGTTGACAGGCTATGCTTTTTTGAATTACAATGGCGACACCGCCCGATGATGCGATAGCATCGTCGCGATCTTTGCGATAAGTGATGTGCTGTCGAAGAAAATTTGTGTGTTTTGGTTTTAAGTGTGTTTCCTGTAAACACAGCACTTTTGGATTGTGTTTGTGGATGAGTTCTTGTACATCAAGGTTTCTAAGGAGACCTCTGACGTTCCATTGTATGATTTGTGTATCCATATTTAATGTAAATTAGTGCTGTGTGTACCGAAACGGAAGTGATGCATTAGATTACAGAGCTCTTTCGAGGCCCTGTAATCGGGGTTTTGCCCTTTCTGGAGCGTTCGAGGGAGCCTCGCCGCTCCTTGGGCGCTTGGCGCGCCGTGGGGATAGGTGTAGGGTCCATTGCCTCTTGTGAGGCGCCGGACACGTGCTCTTGCGAGCGAGAAGTTACCAGGGAGAGTCCTGCCTTGGAGGGCAAGACCACTGCGCCCACCAGCCCGGAAGTCCATGGCGCTCCCTGGGAGATTTGGCTGCGCCGGCCGTTGCCACAGCTGGAAGGGACCTGGAAAGTTGAGGCAGCCTCGGCTGCGCCCACCTTCGGGTTCGATGCTTCCTTCTCGGTTGACGGAGCAGCGCTAGCTGCAACCGCCGCGGGGGCGGATGGCGTAACTGCCGGCTCACTGTTTGTGGGCAGGACAGCCGCCGGAGGCCGTTGTGACGCTGCCCCCTGACACGCCACTTCGGCAAAGCTTTTCTTTGGCAGGTATGCTACCCGCCTGCGTGCCTCTTTGAAAGTGATATTTACTTTTACTTTTATGGTCACAATTTTTTTCTTTTTTCCAAGACGGGCAGGACCGCGAGTACGCGGCATGCTCGCTATCACAGTTGACACAGTGTGGGGTATTCTGGCATGTTTCAGAGGAGTGTTCGTTTTCACTACACTTGGCACAAGTCATCCGGCCTCGACAGTTCTTTGAGCTGTGGCCGAACCTTTGACACTTGAAGCATCTCAGGGTATTTGGCACATATGGCCTAACACGAATCTTGAGGTACCCGGCCTCGATGCTGTCGGGCAGAACACTAGAGCCGAAAGTATTAGGTGTTTTGTCTGAATTTCTCTCCCTTCCCGCCTCATCTTAATTCGTTAGACACTGATGACGTTCTGATCGCTCCACCCCTCCAGGAGTTCAGTTTCAGACAGCTCTAGCAAATCAGCATCGGAGACGACGCTGCGGGAGGTATTCATGGTACGGTGTGGGGTAACTGTAACCGGAACATCGCCAAAGGACACTAGTTTAGGTAGTTTTTCATGCTGTTTCTCGTCACGAAGCTCCAGTAGGAGATCGCCGCTTGCCATTTTCGACGGTTTGAAACCAGGTCCAAGGACTTCAGTAAGGAATTTCGATACCAAAAAAGGTGAGATCATTCTCACCGTCTTTCCAGATTGATCAGAGTAGACGACGTGAAAGCGGGGAAAGTTACATGTTCGGTTGCCCGAAAATTGAGACTTCGGTGCGCCCTCGTTTAGGAGGGCGCACTGAATTGACTAATGGCTGATGTGACACGGCTGTAAAGAGGCCTAAAACTGAGAGCTATAAATTGCTTAAAATACATAAGGAATAAAAAATTTGAGAATGACTGAAGTAGGCTATGATGCAAGTATGGGATGTACAACAATGGTGTTATAGCGTTACATAAAAATAAATCAACTGGTGATTGTTGAATGAATCTTGATAGAAAAATCTATCGTAAAAGAATGATGCAAAGTAGAATATATGTGAAATAGTAAAATTACCTGGAGCACTACTGCCTCGCCATAGCCCTTGAAACACAAGGGCCTAGAGGAATGTGCTATGACGATAGTAAAAAAAAAAGACATGCCTCAAACCCACCTTTGTCCAATAATTATTTTCCAATATGCTAAATTCCACTAGAATATGTGATCGTTGCTTTCAAAATGTAGCGTTCGATCACAAACTTGTCGACATTGCCAACGAAGTCGAGTCGAGCTAAGGCAAGCAACAGGGCGAAGAGAACGATACGCGCGTCCGCTACATCTGCTAAAGTGGTACGGGAAGGGCACTTGCATGTCATCGCCGTTCTGATGTGCATGCGAGCTTCTAATATCCTCATTCTTGGCGCGTGCCAGAGGAAAACACGCGCACGCTTTTACGCCAAGTCAATTGAAACGGCCGCGGCCGATGCTCCGGTGAGAACCAACACAACTGCTGCAGCGAAAGCTAAAGACGGCTGTCTGGTCACTGGACTGAGAGTAGTTTTCTGTATTTACGCACGTGATGGACTTATTTCGTTAAAACAATAATTAGGTAATAAAATGCATAGAATAATACTGATTTCTTTTTAAAACAAAAAAGAAGCATGTACTGTTTGCGAAACACTGGTAAACTTGTGGTGTCGAGGATACACATTCAGTTTCAAAAGAATGCGAATTAGTTTGGCGAACTCATTTGTTTGTAAATGTCATTTTCGAAAATGTCCTTACGTTTTACCGTGTGACACCAATGAAATGGCATTATCACGCTGTAAATGACATTAGATTTGCCGTGTGACAGGGGTATTAGACATGAACTCGTAAAACAGCTTCAAGTGTCCAGTCAGTAGTCTACTTGACTGAAATAATACCTATAACTCAAAAACCCACATGACTGCACAGCCTTCAAAGCATACGTTCACAGGTGTGTCTGCTCCGTAAATATGGATGAATGACTTATAAATCAACTATATGAATAATTGCTGAAAGCTTTAATTGACAATTTTTATGTTGACATTAATCAAATTATGTGCATCAATGCATTCAGTAACAGTGATGTTTATATTTAGGTTAATCTGCAAATGCTGCACATGTTTTAGATTGCCGACTCTGTTCTGCCCTTCTATGGTGGCATGCCACTATGGAAGTGGCAATAACTTATGCTATGGAATGTAATTGGAAAATGAAGTTCTAAGTGAAGGATAGAAATTGTAAATAATGGCAATATTTAGTAAAGGAAAGAAAGGTGGAAGACATTTTTGCCCGGGGTAGGATATGAACCACAACGTTCACATGTCCAGTCCAGTGCAATGTTTTCACAATGCTTCAGTAATGTCTTTTGTGCGAACAAGGTTACCAACAGTGAAGGATGAAATTGGCAGCCTAGCTGTAGACTTGGTACACACAAATTTCTTCACTTACGTACCTGATAACACTGGTGCAGATAATCCCTATGACGGTTTATCAATGACACCAAACATTGAAACACTTAAATATGTAATCTTGCCTCTTCAAATGTAATGTAATCATGCAGTGTAATTCAGAAATGGAATCTTGCCTCTTCAGCAGCTGAAGGCTGCGTAGCACCATGTCCGTGCAAAGAGCTGACCTAAAAAGAACAAAAATTGCGACAGCTTGAACTATTTAACACACACCATTGCAAAAGGTTTTTGTAAGTGAATGTAACTCATTATTCAATTAGAGAAATTCTAAATAATATTAAAAATGTTCATCAGTGCCCATTTCACTTCCTTGTGTGATCGGTAATATTTACTTATGCTTCAACTAATATACACTTTTTCTCTACTCTATCAAGACAAGCTGCGAGAAGGCGTGTCCATGGATGCAGTACTGGATAATGTGCGGTCCAACGTGGATGAGACATTCCACCGCAATAACCTGTTAAGCAAGCAGGATCTCCGCAACATAATGAGGGATGCCAGAGTCTCAAAGACCGAGCGGCTGCATGATAATGACTATGTGAGCGTGCAACTCTGGGTGGAGAGGATGCATAATGAAAAGGAGAACCCATTGCTCTTCTTTAAACACCAAAAACAACCTGACAAAAAGCGACATTTTTTAGAGAAAAAATGAGGAACTTTTGGATGACAGATTTTATGCTAGTCATCATGACCACACCACAACAGGAGCTTTTCAAGAGGCTTGGAACTGATCGTGTATGTGTCGATGGAACACATGGAACAGCAGGTGAAAAGTCCAACGTGGATGAGACATTCCACCGCATTAACCTGTTAAGCAAGCAGGATCTCCTCAACATAATGAGGGATGCGAGAGTCTCAAAGACCGAGCGGCTGCATGATAATGACTATGTGAGCGTGCAACTCTGGGTGGAGAGGATGCATAGTGAAAAGGAGAACCCATTGCTCTTCTTTAAACACCAAAAACAACCTGACAAAAAGCGACATTTTTTAGAGAAAAAATGAGGACCTTTTGGATGACAAATTTTATGCTAGTCATCATGACCACACCACAACAGGAGCTTTTCAAGAGGCTTGGAACTGATCGTGCATGTGTTGATGGAACATATGGAACAGCAGGTGAAAAGTCCAACGTGGATGAGACATTCCACCGCATTAACCTGTTAAGCAAGCAGGATCTCCGCAACATAGTGAGGGATGCCAGAGTGCCAAAGACCGAGCGGCTGCATGATAATGACTATGTGAGAGGGCCACTCTGGGTTGAGAGGATGCATAGTGAAAAGGAGAACCCATTGCTCTTCTTTAAACACCAAAAACAACCCGACAAAAAGCGACATTTTTTTAGATAAAAAATGAGGACCTTTTGGATGACAGATTTTATGCTAGTCATCGTGACCACACCACAGCAGGAGCTTTTCAAGAGGCTTGGAACTGATCGTGCATGTGTCGATGGAACATATGGAACAGCAGGTGAAAAGTCCAACGTGGATGAGACATTCCACCGCATTAACCTCTTAAGCAAGCAGGATCTCCGCAACATAATGAGGGATGCCAGAGTGTCAAAGACCGAGCGGCTGCATGATAATGACTATGTGAGAGGGCCACTCTGGGTTGAGAGGATGCATAGTGAAAAGGAGAACCCATTGCTCTTCTTTAAACACCAAAAACAACCTGACAAAAAGCGACATTTTTTGGAGAAAAAATGAGGACCTTTTGGATGACAGATTTTATGCTAGTCATCATGACCACACCACAACAGGAGCTTTTCAAGAGGCTTGGAACTGATCGTGTATGTGTCGATGGAACACATGGAACAGCAGGTGAAAAGTCCAACGTGGATGAGACATTCCACCGCATTAACCTGTTAAGCAAGCAGGATCTCCGCAACATAATGAGGGATGCGAGAGTCTCAAAGACCGAGCGGCTGCATGATAATGACTATGTGAGCGTGCAACTCTGGGTGGAGAGGATGCATAGTGAAAAAGAGAACCCATTGCTCTTCTTTAAACACCAAAAACAACCTGACAAAAAGCGACATTTTTTTAGAGAAAAAATGAGGACCTTTTGGATGACAAATTTTATGCTAGTCATCATGACCACACCACAACAGGAGCTTTTCAAGAGGCTTGGAACTGATCGTGCATGTGTCGATGGAACATATGGAACAGCAGGTGAAAAGTCCAACGTGGATGAGACATTCCACCGCATTAACCTGTTAAGCAAGCAGGATCTCCGCAACATAATGAGGGATGCCAGAGTGTCAAAGACCGAGCGGCTGCATGATAATGACTATGTGAGTGGGCCACTCTGGGTTGAGAGGATGCATAGTGAAAAGGAGAACCCATTGCTCTTCTCTAAACACCAAAAACAACCCGACAAAAGCGACATTTTTTTAGATAAAAAATGAGGACCTTTTGGATGACAGATTTTATGCTAGTCATCGTGACCACACCACAACAGGAGCTTTTCAAGAGGCTTGGAACTGATCGTGCATGTGTCGATGGAACATATGGAACAGCAGGTGAAAAGTCCAACGTGGATGAGACATTCCACCGCATTAACCTGTTAAGCAAGCAGGATCTCCGCAACATAATGAGGGATGCCAGAGTGTCAAAGACCGAGCGGCTGCATGATAATGACTATGTGAGAGGGCCACTCTGGGTTGAGAGGATGCATAGTGAAAAGGAGAACCCATTGCTCTTCTTTAAACACCAAAAACAACCCGACAAAAAGCGACATTTTTTTAGATAAAAAATGAGGACCTTTTGGATGACAGATTTTATGCTAGTCATCGTGACCACACCACAACAGGAGCTTTTCAAGAGGCTTGGAACTGATCGTGTAAGTGTCGATGGAAGACATGGAACAGCAGGTGAGCAGTACTATATACATGCATTAATAATAAAAGCAAAAAAGAGGAAATGCTGTTTAAGAATAATTGCAATACATATGATGAGCTGTATTCCTTCACACATGATTTTTCTCTTAGTTTTTCTCGCATTTTTTCATTTGATGCAGTTCTCGATCATCAATACCAGAGCAAGAATGAATTCAGCGCTCTGTACACTGGTGATATCATTCCATTGCTACTGTCCTCATCCTACATGCCCTGCATATCCTGTCTGTCTTGGCACCACGCAGTTATAATAGGTCACATAATACAGCTATCACATTTGTCTTGTGGGGATGCGCGACTGTCTCACGTCCCCTGATATGTTGTTTTTTCTGTATAGCTTCCGTCTCCTGCATTGCGGCTTCGCCGCGGGCCCCAGGCCATGCGAGAGATGGCGCGAGTGTTGCGCTGCCAACGCCGCCTCACGGCAGGGTTACTTGGGGGCGCAAGGGAGAACACGCTTCCTCTTTGGTTCGGGACGGCAAGCAGCGCGGACGTGCCACGCGTGCGCCGATCCATGCTTTTCTGTGAGACCGTCACGTGAGGCCTTGTGCGAAAGAGTCACCGTTCGCGTGATCGTACGCGCGAACGACCAGCCGTTGGGATCCAGCAAGGGGCGAACATATTCGCTCGCTATCCGGTCGCAGTGAGTCGGACTTCCACGATTTGTTGCGCGCCCATCGGCATGTTTTGTGGATAGCAACTCGGCTAGCAGGCCTTGTGATTGATTGCACTACTGTACTGTCGTTCCTTTGATCCAAGAGTACGGGATGAGAATCCCACAGTCTAGAGTGCAGAAACAGTTCATTGCACTGTGTATTAGTGCCTTCTGTCAAAGGGTACAGCTGTCTCGAGGCTGTTTGGCATTCCGAACTGTTTGCCAATTAGGTAAATCACTGATTACTGCTACAGTCAAAGGTGCTTTTTCTTGGCGGCGGGGGGTGGTTCCCTGAGGACTGCAAAAACAAAACATTTAGAAAATCAGGCAGTCAAAAAAAAAAACTAATGCGTGCCTTTTACTGCCATTTAAAGGGAGGTGCTAGTCGAAAACATAAGAACCTAGAACTATGAAACCCCAGCTGTTTACATACTCTCTTATGGTAATTGCAAATACTATATAAATAAGTTTTATAGCAAGTTGCATAGGTTTTGTTCTGTACAGCGACAATGTGTAAAACGTAGGCATTCTTGCCCCCACTTTTTTATCTCTAAACTTCCATGATTGCAGACCAGTGATGGCGCATAATCCTCCAAATCAACTGTAGAATACTGAAATATGTTACTGAAATTGATACCAAAATCGTTATTCACTTATGTTTTACAAAGTGCATATAAGAAGTGTTAAATTAGAACCTGTGAAACCATTTCAAAATGTTTAGACAACCAGTAAGTGTTACTCAAGATTTTATCTTAAGTATATAAGTGATGTTGAAGATCAACCCCTCAGTGGTGGTCAAGACAGTTTAGGATTTCAAGCGCAAAGTTGTCATTCTGGAGCAGTTTAGGAGCAGAAATTTTTTTTCTACTTCATGTTCCAAAAGTCTTTTTGGAACACTTGGAGTAGTACAGAAGTAATCTAGCCATTTGGTGGAGCTTGTTATTACTGTGCAGTCAGTGAGTGCTGCTCAAGAGTGAAGCAAGACACAAAGCCAACAGCAACCAATTAAGCTTGCCTTCCCAAGGACGGTATACCACGCACATCATGTTGCACACAGTTTTGTTTGGGTACACAAGGAACTTAATTTTGTACCCGCCCTAGTTGCTTAGTGGCTGTGGTGTTGGCCTGCTAAGCACGAGGTCGCAGGATCGAATCTCGGTCAGAGCCGCCGCATTTCAATGGGGCAAAAGGCGATAACACCCGTGCATTTAATTTAGGTGCACGTTAAAGAACCCCAGTTGGTCGAAATTTCCGGAGTCCCACACTACGGCATGCCTCATAATCAGAAAGTGGTTTTGCCACGTAAGACCCCATAATTTCATTTTTCTTAATTTTGTAAACCAACCACAGCACTTATTAGGCTTCTTGGTGCTTGTGCTGTAACAGAAGAGAGTATGTATGTGTGTAACTAAAGAAATGTAAATCATGCCATGTTACAATGGCCCCTTTCCACTGCTGGTATGCTTCACCACGATACACTGCATAAGCTTCTTCCCGTAGCAAGCTATATTGCAGCAAAGCTGACGCTTGAAAACCGGCATTATACAACACTTTCGACAATGGTTGTGCCTTCCGCACATTGAAGGCAAAGCATTTCAGCATCCGAAATTTCAGCTGTCCTTCTAATTAATTGCCTCTATGAGGTACGTGGCGGTGTTGCAAAGATACCCGAATTCTCATGCATGCCCGAAAAATAGTTTGTTTGGTTTATTTCTGCTTGGCAATGAAGACGGCTATGACAGTGCACATTAGTGACACAACAGTCGCCAAATGCTCAGATTCCTTTTAAAGGGACCCTGAAACGCTTTTGACGATTTTCTACAAACGTACTCAGTCGTTAGAGTAGGCCCTTCTGATCATTAATTGACACATCTAAGTGCTCTGCGTAAATCGTGTAATTTATTATAAGGTTTTGAAAATGCACATCGCTGCCGATCGCAGCGCACTGTTCGGCGGAATTTTAAGCCGCCCCTACCCATATGACCGAAATCACCCATATGACGTCAGTGGGGCGAGCTATCTGATTGGCTGACCAGGGCGCGTGATCGATAATTTTTCCAACTTTATGGTAAACAAATGATCTTCGTAATAGTTAAAATGTTAGTTAATTTGTTTTTATGAAAAGAAAGTGGCATAAAGAGAATGCACAAGAACAATTTTTCAGTACACTTTGGCACTTCCGGCACACAGCAAGTGTCGTCTGCTTGTGTTACAACGTACTCCATTTTGACGAGAGCTCCGCGGTCAGAGTTGGTCTCAGTCTTTTCGCGAGCACTATGATTCGACTTTGTTGCCTTGTGGACTGCAAACGTTGCGACTGGCGATATGTCAAGCTGCGACATCGTGTCCCTCTGCAAGGCAGCGTACGAGCGAACTGGCTGCTGCGCATCGGACTGTCGCTATACGATCGGCGCTATGATTTGCGCGTTTGCGGCCGTCATTTTAAACCGGAAGATTACTAACGCAATAGCGTTTCGCGAGTACCGTATTAGGGCAAACATAAGCGCAAGGGGACAGGGTCTGGCCGCTTGACTGTGCCGTAACGGGATGAGCCGAGATGAGCTGAAGGGCAAATGTGAATGGTCTGCACGGTGCTGCCACCCGGTGGCATAAAGCTCAACCATACACAGTAGCAGCAACGAAGCGTATTCTTCTATGCTGCTGGTGCGTATTTTTCTCAGGAGTGTAATCATCAACACGTTGTTTTTATAAATGTTTAAAATGTTTTACACTTGGTTAGAGCAATATTAGCGCTTTGTTTGGCTGGCTAAGCGCTGCGCCAACAAGTGTCTGGACCGTGCAGACCGATCAGGCCGCTCACGTACGTCTACGCCAAAGTTCCTTCATCAGCTTGAGTTTATGCCTCCAGTCACTTGCCGAAATGACCAGCTTGCCTGTGGTTAACGGAATACCAGACACGTTCGGCGCTAGGACAGAATGCTCGCAACGCACGCTGCTTCGATAGCTCTCGCTTGGGGTCGACAGCCAAGCGGCTAGCGGAGAGGTTTCGCGCGGGCAGGGGCGGGCTCCAAAACAACCGGAAGTGGACGATGTGACGTCGCATCGTGACGCAGGACCAGTGAAGGCGGAGCTTAGCCCCGCTCGCTCGGCGAACGAGTTGAGGAGGAAAAGCGCGGCTGGGGAGGAGGGTAACTTCTAATCGCTTGTAGCTCCATTAATACGTAACGCTTCTCTTAAATTGTGGTGCGAATGTTCTACTTAAGCTGTACCCTACGCGTCTACAAAATTTGTCCGAACCGTTTCAGGGGCCCTTTAAGTAGAGTGCTCTGTGCTTTTATGACTTTGGTGAACTTAGCATCTGGATTTGCCATACACACGCCTGCAAGTTATCTATTTATTAAACTCACGCACACATAATATCACTATAATGAGAAATGCATAGTGTTTTAGCTGTTCCCTGCAGAATGTTTTCTGACAACTGCTTTGATGATGGATGGATGGATGAATAAATTTCTTAATGTCCGTCGGTACGTGCGATTAGTGCGCAGCGAGCCACTCCCACGTCGGGACAGAGAGGCCATGCCCCTTCGCTGCGTCGCGGGCTCGATGGACAGCCCAGAGCTGTGCTTCAAGGTCCGAGCTATGTGGCACTTGGTCCCACTCTCCCTTGGTGGTCCCTGCACCAGGGGGCAAGCCCAGAGCATGTGATCAAGGCTAGCTATATCCTTACAGTAGAGGCACGCATTGTGAGGGTGCGCGTCCGGAAAGATTTTGTGCAGGAAGGCCGGGCATGGGTAGGTGCCCGTCTGACCCACCTGTATGTGACTTCTTGTGCTTTATTGGGTGCTTTGTGTGGTAGAAGCATGGTTCTCTTGACTAACTTGTAATGCTGGGTGAGATCGTTGTAAGTGACGAGGGGATCGCGCTCGCTTGCCCATCCTGCCGAGAGGGAGTCCGGGCTTACACGGTGAGTTAGATCTTGTGTGGTCTCGTGTGCTGTCTCGTTGAGGTCACTCTTTAAGAACAATACTTGATCACGAATATACTCTTAATGCTTCACACACAAAACAATTTGTTACCTTGTGTCCATGAAAGGATTGTATTAAGAATAATTTTTGGCAGCGTTGTTGACAGTTTCACAGCATTAATCAGTGAATCCTTAACAGGCACTCTGCAACACTTTTTCAAGAAAGCCAACCTACTGAGTCTCCAACACATGCGATTTTACATTTTGTCACAATCTTAATGCTGGCACATCTGGGTTCAAGCTTATATAGTGCTAACTTAGGCAAGTTGGCAGATGTTGCAGCACTTCATTTGTCTCCTTTATGTCCTATGTGTTGTAATGTTATGTTTTTTATTCAAGCTCGTACTTCTGAGCAGCAAGCAAAATGCAGTTGACTTCATTCCAATAATTCGACTCTGACGGGACAGATGAAACAGATTGAATTATCTGGTGGGTCAAATTTAAGAAGATGCAGAAGAAATGCCAACACACATGACTGATTTATTTGCCATGGTTTACGTACAGATTCTAACATGCCCCAGAGTGAAACACACGCCCGCTGTTTGTGTGTCCAAAAGTGTCAACTAGCATAGAAAGGACAAAATCCCTTAAAATGAAAGAGAAATCAAATGCGCACACAACTTTTATTTTAAAAAAGATGGACAAGGGTCCAATGTGTTGCACATTGCAACCAATTTTCCAAAGTGAGTTTCGCCGCAATACATTCGTGTTATGCGGTAAAGCATACGAAAATCGCCAAGGAAGTTTTGTTAAAGATGGCACATTATAAATGTGTAAATAACACAATCAGACGTCTTGATCTGTGATTACTGCTTGGAGCTCCTCCTGGGCAGGCAGAAAATAGGCATTTCCTGCAGGAGATAAAGTCTGCTTAATACATCTACTGTCCTCTAAGGCATGTCACCATGTCACAGCACGTCTACCTTATTGGGTTCACTGTAGGGGTAAGAATATGTGCCGACTGCTCAAGTTGGAATTATTGGGTGAAGGCCTATTTTAGTATCGAAATCACTAAAGTTTGGACCTATAGAAATGCACGTGTGTAGGCTGGGAATTTCAGCCGGGATCAAATTTATAGGAGTCTACTGTTCTGCAGCCACTGAGCACTGCAGTATGCCAATATTCTGCTATGTGTAGTAGAAGATACATTCTTGGTGCAAAGTCCACTGCCATATATATGGTACAGTCGATTTCTGGTAATTCGACTCCGGGTAATTCAATCCTGGCCAAAAGTCTTGGCCGGCAGTCATACATTTCTAGAGTCCCGAATCTCTTATTCTGATCGTAAAATTGGCCTTCGCAGGATAATTTGAACTTGGAACAGTGACTCGCTGTTGACTCCTATGGTGAACCCAATAGCGACCCCTTTAGTGGCAGCACGTCTACCTCGGCTATGCTTAGGAAACAATGTATGCATTGAACACATGTGATCGCGTGTCGACAACTCCCACTTACGCTTGCCCTAGGAACTTTTCAAGCAACCATATATCACAACATTTAATTACGGTATTTACCCGATTCTAATGTGTTCCTCATATGTTAGCACTAGTAGAATGCAATAGTTGTACACTTTTCTTTTCAATGACACCCACCGTGGTTGCTCAGTGACTATGGTGTTGGGCTGCTGAGCACGAGGATGGGGATTGAATCCCGGCCACGGCGGCCGCATTGCGATGAGGGCGAAATGCGAAAATACCTGTGTACTTAGATTTAGGTGCACATTAAAGAACCCCAGGTGGTCAAAATTTCCAGTCCTCCACTACGGCGTGCCTCATAATCAGAAAGTGGTTTCGGCATGTAAAACCCCATAATTTTTTTTTCAATGACAGTGGTAAGCTCCCAGCCACGATTTGGTAATGCCTGCCATATGCATTCCAACCCATTCTTATTCTTAAGTAAATTGCCTTTTCATGATCAGGGTCCCTTGCGAGCAACTGACCTAGGTAAAATTACTCCTGTACAGAAGGGTTGAAATCTGGGCCAGTTGGTACATACTTGAACGGAAAAAACCAGTCAAAAACACAAAGGACCAGAGGAGAAGTTCACGACACGTGAACTTCTCCTCCGGTCTCCTCTGGTCGTGAACTTCTCCTCTGGTCCTTTGTGTTTTTGACTGTTTTTTTCCGTTCAAGTACTCCTGTACAAACTCTAGAGGCTGACTGGCGATGTGAATTCTTGAACATTGTCTTCTGCATATTAATCTTCAAATCCACTCTAACACTTTTTTGGTTAAGGTCCTCAATCACTAGTAATTTGTCCCCACTATTGCCGAAATATTCACCACTGATCTGCAACTGCAGATTTGAAATGGCATTAATCAAAGCCAACACCGCCGTGTTATCTCACCACCTTGAACTGACACTCTCACACGCAGATCCACTGGCCACTGTAATCACCATGGCGGGAACGCTAGGCCTAGGTATGCTATTACGGTCCTTGCCATTCGGTGCTGTCTTTTTCATTCGAAGAATTCACCGCTGTCAGCAATGGTACCCACTCTGCCTCTGCAGTCCTCGTAAAACACGGCGCGTTGCATATTGCTGGTCCTCTAAAGGCAGCTTTGCCTCAGCACAGTGATGCTACGTGGTGAAGTGTATGGGACGCAGCACATATACGTGCACTTGTCGTCTCCTGTGACAGTGCAAGCACCTATATGCCTACTAAGTGTACTGGCAGACCTTCAGAGCTTTTTCGGACGTGCCTGTGGCGATTTGGACCCTTAAGGGCAGTAAGAGGCATGCATTCATTTTTTTTTTCGGACATTGTAGCGGCCCTTAAGGACTCTGAAAAATCGGACTGTACAACTGACCAAAAGGATGCTTCAAATGGTCCATGGGGCGAACATGCAGCGGAACGAGGACAATAGGAAGGACCATTGCATTGAGGAATGATCAGGAAAGGAACTGTGCTGCCACCTCTTTGAAGGAGCTTGAGCTCAAAAAGCAAAGTGTTGGCTGATGCTAAGATGCAGGTTTCCCACATCCAAACCAAAATAAACCCCTTAAAGCAGTGAAATGCAACACTGAGGCATTATGCGCAGGCTGAGAGTATCTCAGGACAGTTGAGGTTGACTTTCCAGTTGCTTGGAGAATGTCCCAGGCGGCACGTCAGGTTGGGCCAACGTTGGAAACATATTGGCACTTCTTGGCCCAATGACGGCCTAAGATTAACAGCGTGGTTCCAATATTGGCAGTGCCATTCTGGTTCCTGGCCCAATGTTGGCCTAAGGTTAACAGCGTGGCGCCAATATTGGCTGTGCCATTCTGATAGAGATCCAACGTTGGCCCACATTACACAGTCAGTAAACAATATTGGCTGTGCCATTCTGATAGAGATCCAATGTTGGCCCACTTTACACAGTCAGTAAACAATATTGGCTGTGCCATTCTGATAGAGATCCAATGTTGGCCCACTTTACACAGTAAGTAAACAATATTGGCTGTGCCATTCTGATAGAGATCCAATGTTGGCCCACTTTACACAATCAGTAAACAATATTGGCACTGCCGTTCAACAAGGCGGGAATTATTGGACCGACTTCCGTATGGATTTGCCAATATGGGTTACTAGTTGGCTTTCTTTGGAGGACATTGGCCCGTAATAAGCTAATTTTTGCCTTGTCGGCTTTTAGTGCTCTACGACTTGCTGAGATTGAACAACGTGTTTTGAAAACAAACGCACTGATCACAGGCACACTGCGCAGGAACCAAAAATATGTTCCCCCATGTCAACTCCATGAATGGTACACCGCCATTATTGCACTTCTCCTTTACCGAAATGTGTCCCCTGAAGAGAAAAGCCAGTGTACCACGTAGCAAGCAGGGGAAGTCGCATAAATTTAGCCGCTGCTTTATTGATCGTGAATAAGAACTTGAGCTTTCCATAAGAAGCAACGGTATTGCGAATTTGCCTGCGCATTGTATTTTTTGCATGTACGCTCCGCGGCTTTAGTGGGTCAGGATTCTGAGGAGAATCGAGAATTACAGTGCCTCCGAGCTGATGGAACCGTTTTATATTGCGTCGAGATGGAGCGGATATGCATTAGTGAAGCTATTGTTTGTTTGTTTAGCATGCATGGCATGTTGCGGCGACATCATGCTCCTATTCTAATATATTTGTTTGTTCGTGCATGTGTAGTAAGCTCCTTGTATGAATGCCCCTGACAGAAAAAAAAATTAACTGCACGTTAATTTTAAAATTAACTGCACGTTTTGGCATTTGCGTGTCAACAACCTCTTGTCGTTGCCTTTAGTAGGCACGGCGCATTCCGGATTTTTTTTTTTCGGCCTAGCTTTCCGTCCTTCAGCCCCCCCCTTGCCTCTCCTTCACGCACCCAGGTGAGCCTGGTCAATGCTATCAGTCAAGCGTTCAGACAGCCATAAGCTGCTGTGTCGAATTGGGTGCTTTCGGAAGCATGGGGGAAAGCGGCGGGGTCACTATTGTCCTCCTTGTCGCCCTCCATCGCTGCCACCCCAAAACCCGTTCGGGCTAGGTCCAGCGGGGGAAAGTGGCGTTTACGCCGTATTCTTCGTTCACCCTTTCCTTTCACTCTTTCCTTCTATGCGTCGCTAGCACGCCGACTGGGTGCAACACCGCCTGAGTGCTTGCCGTCCGTTCTTGCCAGAGCACTCCTCTCGTGAAAAATGCTTGCTTGCGGTCGTCATTCCTACTGAGAAGCCTACATCTTGAAATACGCAGCAATGTGGCCACGAATTTTTGTGAGTGTTAGAATTAATATAGGCGAAACAACAAATAGAAAAAAAGTCGGCGCTCGTGGCCACCGTCTTCGATGTGGGATGAACTCGGATACAAAGAAGCATGGATCATACAATGGTGAGTGCATTTGTTTTGCGCATGTTATAAGTTTTATCAGAAGCAATATCACCCAAGCTATATCACCCAAGCAATATCACGCGGTATATATATTACTGAAACAGGCCTGGCTAATGTAGAATGCCTGTAATTAAATAGCTCTTTTTATTTGCAGCCTTTGAATAGTGCCTGGAGTAGAACCACGTGTAAATCTATGTGAATTTCACCCAAATCCCAGGAATATGATTTTATCAAGCCACGCGTGCGGCCTGATCCTGCTAGTGATACCGAGGAACCGCGCTTTTTCTCACTGGTATAGGTCAAGCATCATTTCCAGCTGACAGTATTTCTTTCTTTCCTTATAATAAATGCTTCTTTTACTAGTGTTTCTTGACGGAACTTCTCGGTTTCCACATTAAAAATTTCGCAGGAAGGCCGCGTTGTGTCTACACAGTCTGAAACTAGGCTTTTTGTGCTGCAGCAGGTTTTGCTGCAATTTTTAATTTTAAAGTGCTACGCTGACTAGGTGTGAGCTGTAAACAAGGCGGACGGATCCTGCGCATTTTATGTCTGTTCTAAATATTACGTTACATCTTGTACAAGGTATGCCATATATGTCGAAATATTAAGAAGTGTTACTTGACAAATCTCTTGCAAGAAAGTTTCTTGATTCACCCCTTCGAACTCTCTGCTCCGATTTATAATATTGTTGCAGTATGGCGATTTTTCAAATGAAAACTCTCCATCATACATTTGTCATACCAACATGTCTGACATTGTTTCTTTTCATTTTACAGTGCAAACATTTCCTCCAAGTAATGGTGAAGTCGCTATCGGATATGGTGGCAATATCAACGAAACCACCGCGTTATCGTGGTCCTCGGGGGCCTGATAAGCCCGCTGTCATCCAAGCACTGACAAACCTGCCTACCGACGTCAGCTCCCTGCCCTGAAACCCCTGGCCAGCCCACCGTCCTCGGCACCTTGCCCAATTCCTATCCTGAGAGCAGTGCCTGTAAATAAACTGTTTGAAGATAACCGAGCGTCACCCATCTAGGCCCACGGAAAATGCCTGTTTGTGAAAATTTATTCGCAAATAAACTGTCATAAACGTCAATTTCAGTATTCTTTTATTATTATTTCCAATCATATATGACTTCTGCTTCTTGACATCTTTTTGCCGAGCTTTCCTAGCTACTATTGAGGAAGACAGTAAGGGGACAATTGCTACAAAAAATGCCGCTAGAAAAATGTTTGCGGTAAGAATATGTGCGTGCTCTAAAGCCAGCATATCTAGAATATTCGTCATGCAAAGGGCATTGGCTCAAAGCTGGCATTAATAATGGCAACGATATGGCTCAACACTGGTCCTACGCTGGCAGCACGATGGCTGCTGCATTGGCATAACATTGGCCCAATCTTGGCTTTAACGCTGGTCCTACGATGGCTGCTGCATTGGCATAACATTGGTCCAATCTTGGCTTTAACGCTGGTCCTACGCTGGCAGCACGATGGCTGCTGCATTGGCATAACATTGGCCCAATCTTGGCTTTAACGCTGGTCCAATGATGGCTGCTGCATTGGCATAACATTGGTCCAATCTTGGCTTTAACGCTGGGCCAACATTGGATTGGGTTGCACTTTGCCAATATGCCAACATTGGTCCAACATTGGTACCAATTTTTGCCAGCATTGGGCCATGGTTGGACCAATGCTGGTGTGCTGCCTGGGGTGATATGTGACAAAGTTCGGGCATAATACCAATGAGCTTGCTATCAGTTGATACAAATAGCTCTATTTGCTTTTGTATGCATCTCTTTTTATTCGCATTTTAATACGTTCGATTTATTTGCCATGAGCTAGACCACTTTTTTACAGTGAAGCTGTCTATTGCTAGGATCTGGCGGATTGCATCCGCGCATAGAACAACAATTTTTCATACGGTGGGCCGATCCCGAAGAAAGAGCAATACCAGGCCAACCCGAGGCAGAAGTGAAGCAAGCATTAAGCACTCCCCATATGTGGGCTGATCCCGAAGGTCGTGAAATGCTAGTCCAACCTGCGGCGGAGATGAAGCAGGCTTTAAGCACACCCCACACATGGGCCAATCCCATAGGTAGTGCAATACCAGGCTGACCCGCGGCAGAGGTGCAGTTCACCATTAAGGGGCCCACATACGCAGCTTCGCTGGTCGTCCTTCACAGAGTAAAAGGGCACCGAGTTTCTTTCGAAGATATTTTAGTAGCTGTACATTTTACAAACCCCTCGTTTCAGTTTTCTATTTTGAATAAAATAAACACTACTCCTTACTGTTCAAACTGCATTGTTTTATTTTTTTAACATGCTTACCAGAGAGTGACAGCATCAGGTGACATGGTGTCAGCCCATCTTGACATAAAACAAAGTTCTGTGAAACTTGGTGAAAACCTGAAAAAAATCAGGGAATTTGAAAATGTCAACTTGGTAGACACGTTGTTCTTCTAAGCATGCAGTATGGCACATAAGCCTGGAGGTTAACGAAGAATCTCGAGAACACGTTAAGGACCGTACAAAGAGCAATGCAATGATAAATGTTAAGAGACAGGAAGAGAGCGGTGTGGATCAGAGAGCAAATAGGGATGGTCGATATTCTAGTAGACATTAAGAGGAAAAAATGAAGCTGGGCAGGCCATGTAATGCATAGGGTAGATAACCAGTGGACCATTAAAGTTGCAGAATGGGTGCCAAGGGAAGGGAAGTTTCGCCAAGGATGACAGAAAACTAGGTGGGATGATGAAATTTGAAAGCACAAGTTCGCATCAGCTAGTGCAAGACAATGATAATTGGAGATTGCAGGGAGGCGCCTTCGTTCTGCATTGAACTTTAAGATAGGATGATGATGATGGTGAATGGGTGCAACTCTTTAAAAAGAAATTTTGGCCGGAAATAGCTTGCACAGTTCATTAATACACGAAACCGAATTCATATGCTTTGCCACTAACACGGACGTATTCCAGCGAAGCTAACTTATGAAAAGCGGCCACCATTGTGCAAACATCTATTTCATTGTTGGAACAGCTTGCGAAACATAGCATGATGTGTTGGAAGGAGCCCTGTAACTTTTTTTCTTTATAGCCGGATGCTGAATTTTTTATAATTAATGCTATGTGATGCGCAAATTAAGCAGTGATTTCATGCAGTATTAAAACGTACCTTGTGTAACAGTACAATGAGAGACGTAATCAAGAATTTGTATGCATGCACATCTGAGTGCGCATGCATGCGTGCTGTCATCCTTGAGTGCGCACAGACGTGAAACTGGTGCACTGGTCTTAGTGCAGCTTGGTAGCTCACAGTTTGTGAGGGGATTCGTAATGGCAGTGCTCCACCACGCCACAATGCAGCAGTCAACGCTGAAGAGAGTAAATGCTAATCTTACTGACGCTGCACATGCTCAACAGGCCAATGAGAGTGCTGACACGTAAACTTGAAGCTCGCCAGATCCATCTCACAATTTGCGCGTCGTACATGACAGCATAATCAACATTTAATCATCGATTTATTTCAACTACCATGTGCGTCCACGTTGCTTCCTTAGTGTTGATACCTTGTTGACACCCCGCCCCTTTTTTTCTTCAAGGATACTTCTGACAGTGAAAAATAACACTGAATGTCCACATCAACAGGAACTGGCATAAGATGCAACCATTTGCGACCTTTTTAACAGAAGCTTGTATTGCCTCACTGGTGTCAGTGTTACCGCGCGAAAAAAACCAAGCTGCGCAAAAATAGAAATTGCTTGTCAGGCTGCGGATTCGAACCACCGACCTCCGGGTTGCGAGACCACCACGCTAACCGATTCAGCCACTTTCAGTTCATCAAATGCTGCCTTTAAGGTGGGTAAGTAGAAGCAGCGCAAGGCATGAGCCAATCACGGGCATCCCCTTCCTCCAGAGGAGAGAAAGGGTGTGTCCACGTGTTCGCTCACCTGACACCCGCAGTTTTCCACACCAGTTCAGGCCCAGCAGTCAGATGGGGAGGCCGCGTTTGGTCTGTTCTGCCGAAGAGCAGGCTGCGTTGAAGGAATGGCAGTGGGAGCAGGCCACGTGTTGTGCGTTTGGCCAAAGAACAGGAAGTGTTTGATTGATGCCACCGGGAACTCGTTCGAGAAAGGGGTCGACGTTGACGTGCCGCCCTCGCCGTGAGGCGTTACAAAGAGCTGCAGATCCCAAGCTTCGCTCGCACCCCGCTTCACAGAAGTGGAAGGGAAGCAACTTTTTGGCCTCCATGCTTGTGCCATAGTCCAAGCATGCTCTTGCTAAATATAATCATTCTTGGCAACTAGAGGTTAGTGTTTAGGTGAAATTAAAGCTCGTCATTGGAACAGTCTCCAGGACTTCAGAATTTCACAATAAGTAGAATACCATTTTGTTGGTAAGTACCAGGGCAGAGATAGTGACCTATAGGTAGATACTGAAAGAGCCAGTATTCAGTAAAAACTTATAAATGTAAAAAAAATTTGGCCTAGTCTAGTTTAGAGTGATTGGCAAAGATACCTGTTTTTGCATTCTTATTCTAAGTGAAGGTTTAGCGCTACAGGACTGTGTGCCAGTTCCATTCCAACTACATCTGCCCAATTGATGCCATTATAGATTAACATTACTGAATATATTCTGCAATCACATTATTTATTCATGAATTACACTTGCGCAGGTAACATGTATGTACCGTCAAAAAGAGTAGATATGAGAGAGATTATACAGCTAGCAACGCACTGCAAGAATAAAAGGTCACAAAGCAAATTTGTTCTCGTTAAAGAAGAGCATAACATTATCTGCAATGTTGTTAGAACTTCAAAAATAAGTTTTTTGTTGAAAGGCACAACTAGTAAACAACTATAGTAAGAATTTCATTTAAATACAGATTGAAAAAATTCATTAAATTTGCTTGCTATGACATCAGGCTGAACAACTGTCTTGTTCGAAACAGTAATCTGCGATACGGTGTGCCGCTCCCTCGATAGGTAGCGCCAGAATTTTTGTGGTTTGTTCGTCAGGTAAGAAGGCAGAGTACCTAAACAACGTACAAGTAGTTCATTTTTATGGGAAGCAACATTGAAGCAATCAATTTTGCATCCTTCCATTTTAAGGTGAAAGCCTTAGGTGCCTATGCTTCAAGGTCGCATTGTGAGGTACAGAAAATATCATGTGACCCAAGGAAGGCCAGAAGCGAACGAAAACATGTCCAGCCATGTATAAGACATGATTAATGATTATCAAAGTTATCACTATGTGGTACCTGTTTCCAAGTTCCTGTGATGATGTCAAAGGTTACTTCAGATGCACTGCTTCATCACTATCGTTATATACAGTTCTTTGATATGTGAATGCACAGCTTGTAGAAAAGTAGAACCAAAATGCAGAATGGACCATTTGTTAAAGAATTGGTTTTCTTCAAATGACGATCCATTTATAGGATTTCAATAATGAGTGGGACATTGCACCAAACTGGTAGCCCATGACAGTGAGGTGCTCATTGTTACCAACCTTCTAGTGAAAAAAATATGCTTTCGAAGAACTCCCAAGAAAAGAAATGTATAGATATTGTTTTATGATGGCCCTTGAGAGTGCGCTTTATGCTTGAGTTTGCAAGTTTGCAATGCTGCAAGTTTACAGAGATGCTGAGTGCATAATTGAATCATAGTGTTTGTAATTATGTATGTTGATGCAAGTTTTTCATGATAGATATACAATGGAACAAAACTGCTTAATAGTTAGTGCTGTGGGTAGCTGAACAGTGAAATGCACATTATTGCAGGGACCTGAACTTTACTCAAATTGGTGACAATAGTGGTCAAAGTTTTCTTATTATTTGCACTAATGCAATGTGAAGATGGGGATCACGATCCCGGCAAAGAAAAATGAAAATTAATGATGACAGCAGTCGTTGGCAGCTTAAAGAACTGGGTGGACAGACAGACATGGGAAACCAGCACTTAAGTGGTGTCAGAGCAAAGCTGGAACTTATGGCTGAGCCAAGTAATTTATAAAGGCTGTGTCGCACACGATAGCTGCGCGCGGGTATGATATACTAGAAATCATCAAGCAGTATCAGCCACATGGTGTTAGCGCATGCTGCCTGCACTGATAGATCTCCCACCGAGATCCTACATCTATACGAATACACAGCTACAAAATGCATGCCGAGATGCAGGATCTGTCCAGTAAAGGGAACAAATTCGCCAGTCGCTTAATATGACATTGACCGACACCTACAGAAGTCGCTTAATCATTAAATAATTAGGTGAGAATGGCTTAGTTCGACAGGCAAGGTTCTGACTGCTGTTGTATAAGTCGCGGGTCGCTTTTTAAGTCGCGACGATAGACTGGATTTTTTACAAGCACTGCTCCAGGAGGGCACATGCAACCGGAGGCTTCAGGAGAGGACCTGAGGTTATAATAAAGCAGGCGCCGCAGGATCCTTAGGGCACCCAACGGGTAGTGGGGAGATCAAAGCTGGAAGCAGGATGGCCCGTAGATTGGAGTGGCGGGGGCCTAAGCGTGCTGGACTTAAAATAAATATTATTACGTCCAGCCGCCAACTTGTGACGCCAAGACTTCGGCAACAGCAGTCAGAAGTTTGCCGTTTGACATACTAAGGCAGCAGCGGAAGCGGACGAAGACACAGAAACGTGAAAAAGAGACCCCACACTACAAGTTAGTAGTATTTTAAAGATTAAATTATGGCAATTGAATAACGCGGAACTGAGCCCTCTCGAAGCGTTCGACGCATGGAAAAATTCGCGAGGGCGGTAAGATACCAGTGTGACAGGGGCACAAGCAAGGAACGAAAGCGCGCACACAGGGCAAACTGTGAAGATGCTATATATGTAATACAGTCCAGCCCACTTATAACAGCCGCAGATATAACGAACGCTCGCTTAGTACGAACGAGGGCGGTGCTACCGTCAAAATATATATTGGGGCAATGGCACAGTGTCCCACATAGAACGAACTGTTGTGGCCTCAACACTCGGTTAGAGCGAACGCGAAGCTGTCGGGCCCCTGTTGTTGACCGAGCCGGCGGTGTTTGGTGCGGTTTTGCTGGACTGCGAACCCGCGGCAGGCGAATTTCGCGCACTTTGTGTTCCCCTGACACGACGCGAACACAGAGCGCACAAAGCGCCAGCGCTGCTTTGCGGGTAAAATAAAGTAAAAAAAAGGAAAAGCGCGCGTTGAAAAAGGAAAACTCAAAAGCGCGCGCGCGCGGTGACGAAAGAGAAAGTGGCGCCGCCCGCGTCGCTGTGATGCATCCACGTGATCTGCGTCGGCCAATCCGAAAAGTCAGGCGTCTGCTCTACCGGCTCAAACCGGTTCTCCATTTGTTGCTCCGTTGCCACCCCGCGCTGAGGGCATTGCGCCGTCGATTCTTTCTGTGCGATGGCACTGCATTGACATCGTTGCCGCATCCGTGCCTTTCCCTGATCGGGGAGTTGAAGGCTGCCTCAGCGCGCGAGCCCAAGGGCTTGACTTGCGCCTGGTGCGATGGAGGACTGTACGCCGACCTCTTCAGGTGCTAAAAGGAAAGCTGTCGACATCGCAACGAAGATGGCCATTGTTAATGAATTTGCTCAAGGTACAAAAAAACTGCGAACTGGTCAAGAAGTACGGACTGTCGAAATCGACCATTTTAACCATTGCTAAGGGCAAGGAAAAGATTCTTGGTGCTACCGTGAATGCCGACCTGACGACTAGAAAGCGCCTTCGGAAGGCGACCTACGCGGACGTTGAGGATGCACTGCTGAAGTGGTTCGCTGACGCGCGGTCTCGCAACGTTCCGATCAGTGGACCGCTGATGCTCTCCAAGGCTAAAGACTTCGCCTTTCTTTTGGACTTTCCCGATTTCAGCCCAGGCAATGGATGGCTCCACCGGTTTAAGGCTCGCCACGGAATTGTTTTCAAGGCGGTCGTGGGCGAGGCCGCGTCTGTGAACGAGGACATCGATGCGTGGCTTTCCGACAACCTCCCAACAATCACGAGCTATGCTCCACGGGACGTTTACAATGCCGACGAGACTGCGTTGTTTTATCAGATGTTGCCATCTAAAACGCATGCCTTGAAAGGCGACAAGTGCGCAGGAGGGAAGAACAGCAAGTTGCGCATAACAGTTCTTCTGTGTGTCAATATGGACGGCAGTGACCGGCGGCTGCCTTTTGTCATTGGCAAGTCACGTAAGCCGCGATGCTTTGGAAGCTACGTGCCCGTACGCTACAGGAACAATACAAAAGCCTGGATGAGTCGTGACTTATTTGCCAAGTGGCTTGTCGAGTTCGACCACGACATGACACGAAAAAACAGGAAAGTCTTGCTCGTGCTGGATAACTGTGCGGCGCACCATATGTGCAGCCTTCCTTGAGTGCAGTGACAGTGCTCTTCTTGCTTCCCAATGCAACCTGCAAAATTCAGCCGCTGGATATGGGCATCATTCATGCGTTCAAGGTGTGCTACCGGCGGTGCGTCATCCAACGCTTGTTGATCGCGATTGATGCTGCCATGCCAGTTCGCATCAGCTTGCTTGCTGCCGTGGACATGTTGAAAGCGGCGTGGATGGAACTCACCGCGGAGTGCATAGAAAATTGCTTCCGCAAGGCGGGTTTTATGGGCCCAGGCACCGAGGACGCCGTAGATCACCCACCGGAAGGCCGGTCGTACGAGGACTTGTGGCAACGCGTCGTTGACACGCAGCTGGCCGGACCTGACGTTGCCTGAGACGATTTCGTTTCTGCTGATGACGACGCCGACATTGCGGAGCCATGCACTGACGAAGCTATTGTGCGTGAAGTGCGAGCCCTTCCTGACTGCCCAGAGACCAACGAGGACGAGGATGCTGCTCTACCGCCGGTTGCTGTGAACGCTTCAACCGCGATCGGTTACATCGCGTCGCTAAAGGAACTCGTGTGCAGCAGAGGCCTTGGCGATGAACATATTACCGCGCTGGAAAAATTAGAAACGGCAGTGATGCGATCAGCTTTGAAGAAGCAGATATGCATCACGGACTTTCTTCAAAAATAAAGTGAACTTTCGTCTCGCTTGCTCTTTCTTCCCGTATTATAGGTGGTCCACTTAGTACGAACTTTGGATACAACGAACAAATGCCACGTGACGATCAAGTTCGTTATATGTGGGCTGGACTGTATATGCTATATCGATGAAGTGACTAGTGCCATGCTCTAATCTTCAAAGGTCACAATGCTTTCGCAATGAAATTGTTGACAGTGTGCGCTGTGTGTGTATCTTGTGTTCCGGCTCACTGCTCATCGCGATCACGCCCGATCCTGATCGAATTTCGCGGTCACGACTGCCTCCTTTGGACAAAATGAGCGAGAGACCCAATCACAGTCGATAATTTCGATCCGGATCGGTGCCGATCGCGATCAGAAGTATACGTGTGACACTGGTAGTGACAGGGCAACGCCATATCATACTCGCCTTCACGGGAGACCACTGACCAAACGACAACAATAGTTCGTGCCAGTGCACTGCGCCAGCAACACCCAAGGAGACGCACGAGGAAAACTTGTACACGACGCACGGATCACCAGCCAACACATGGCAAAATGCCGGCACGCCAGGGCACGCCTAGGGACAACGACCAAGGAAATGAAGTGAACTAGGGTGGTTGCTTGGGCTAGTTGGTAATCCATGATCAAAAATAACGTACAGCGCAAAGGACAAGGACAGCGAAAGACGACATACACAGCGCTGACTTCCAACAAGATTTTATTGCGTTGCCACATCGTGTGTATATATACAGGAAGAGGCATGCGCAGAAAATGTACGACAGTCACAGGGGGTGTCCTAGCAGCAAGTCATTGAACTAAGCACATGGTCACCTGAAAAAATAGAAGTTAAATTACAATTACTATCTGTTTAGAAACGCGACTTCACCAGGGGTCAGCGCGATTGAGGGCGCACTAACGCACAATCTGCCAAGTTTTCTGATGAAATCAGCTTCCACAATTTCCCTGGTGAGCTGTGAGCAGTGTCTCGCTAAAACGTGCGTATCTTCAAAGAATGGCACGCAGCCGCAGTCCCGGCAATGAATGCCCAAGTGGCCTTGTACAGTGCTGCGGACATTGTTACAATGCTCTCTTAGTCGATCGTTTAAGCACCTGCCCGTCTGTCCTACATATTTACTGCCGCAAGATAGGGGAATTTGGTAGACTACATTAGTTGTGCATGTCACAAACCGTTTTCTGTGCCCGACAGAACAACTCTGATGCGATTTAGGCGCGTTTACACGCTTACAGAGCTTTGCCAATTTTTCCGGGGCTGAGAAAACGACTGTGATCCCTGCACGCTGCCCAATTTTCTTAAGCCTATGGGATACATCATGCACAATGACTTGCTGCTAGGACACCCCCTGTGACTGTCGTACATTTTCTGCGCATGCCTCTTCCTGTATATATACACACGATGTGGCAACGCAATAAAATCTTGTTGGAAGTCAGCGCTGTGTATGTCGTCTTTCGCTGTCCTTGTCCTTTGCGCTGTACGTTATCTTTGACCAAAGAAACTGCTCCTCCGTGGTACCTAGGCAGAGGGAGAAATTACAGGCGCAAACGCCTCCAGATTTTCTCTCTCGCACCGGCTAAAACGACTGGCCGATCCCGTGGACTGGCTATTCCTCAAATGACCGTCTCGTCCGGGCAGCCGGGCGAGCCGGGCATAGTCGCGTCAGGCCCCGCACACTGTCAAGTTCAAGAAATGGCCACAGAGGGCGAAAAAATCGACCGCGCACCGCTGCTATTTAACAAGCATAGTAGAACACCTCAAGGGATTCCCGAGTTAGTTTCAATATCTCCCGCTAGGGGCGCCGTAATAAGCGAAATTTTTTTTACAAACTTTCTCCTACGATTAGCGAAGCATGTTTACTACATAAGATAAGCGATAAAATTATCTTGGATAATTAGCTACTGTACTTTTACAGTAGCTAATTAAGCTACTTAAGTTTACTGTTTGTTATTATAAACGCAAATAGCGTTCAGCATCACCGATCTTCCACGTGACCCCTCGCCTGGATTAAAGTGTACTAGACCGTTGGGTAGTGAGCTGACTCTCCGGTGGCGGCGTGCGCTCCCGCGTCGCCGGAAATGTGAACATTTTTATGTTTTCCCGGGGACCCGCGCGGAGGTGCTGTCGTCGTCGTCAATGTAAACCTCCGCTGCCTCCGCCGCTGCCTTCCTGGCTTTGCGCGCCGCTGCCTCCGCTGTGCTTTCTTTCATGTGTTCCGAAGTTTACATTACCAATTCTAATGTTTATAAGAAATCATCGTAGGGAAGTATATCGTGCGTCGCTATTGCGTGTGAAATGGCACCACGCCGTTTGAACCACTGTTTTGCGCCCGGCTGTAAAACGGGCTATGTACAGTACATGTAAAAGGTGCCCCAAAGCCGTCGTTATTCAGCGTGCCCAAGGATGAAGCACTTCGAAGACTGTGGGAAAAAAACCTCCATCGAGCGGACAAGCCTCTCGAAGACACAAGTGCCGTGTGCGAACTACATTTTGAGCCGCGCTACGTAATTCGCGACTATGTACACATCATTGGTGGCAAGGAAGTGCGGATCCCACGTGGTAAGCCACTGCTTAGCAGTGATGCTGTGCCAACCATTCTTCCAAACCTACCCGCGTATTTGACGAAAAAAGCTGTGAAAGAGAGGCCTGCTCGTAAAAGGAAGTCAGAGAGTTGCGCGTCTCCGGCGAAGCGTAGACCGTGCTCGAACAGTGACACGACGGTGTCCTACACAAGCGCTGCAACGATTGCTGAGCAAGGCGCGGCCTCCTCGACGGAAGCAGGCGTGGAGCCGGACGCCGATGCAGAATTTTCATGCCCACTGGGTCAGCAGGAACCCATGCTGTTATTTGACAGTCTTCAGGTACCGTCGGAGCAGTGGACCAAGCACAGGTTTCCTGGACACGACGGTGTCGTGTACTGCACGTCTGTGTTGACATCAACAAATGAGGTGTGCTCAGAAAAAGTGGTAATGTTCTTTCAGTCACAGACGCACAGTTACTACAAAGTGTTTGTGAGAGGAATTCTGCTAAAAGAAAGCACATTGCAAACAAGCGGGGAAGCAGAAGATGTGCTGAGAGCAACTGATTCCATGAGTGTTTGCACTGGAGTAATGCGACTTGAAGATTATGAAGAAAGGTATTTTACGAAGAACCTTAAATCCCACGTAGTGACCCTCGAGCAAATGTACTTCAGCAGCAATTGCCTGGGTCAGGTCGCTGAAAGAGGTAATTATGCTGTCCATTTTGCCTAATTTGCAACTCATTTTATGTTGCGTTCATTGATTTTTTGGCTCCGTGGGAACTCAATTCAATGCACTTTTCTTGCAGGTACGCAGTGTGTGTCTTGCCGCTACTTGAAACGAGCACTGCAGATCAGACGAGCGAGGGTCAAAAGAACTGATAAAAAGAGCGGCCGATCTGTTGTGCTTAAACTGCGAGCTGCAGCGAGAAGAAACAAGAGGCTAGTTGTTCGCCTAGGAGATGTGAAAAATGAACTTGCTAAAATGAGAGGGAAAGATGCTGCCATTCAAGCAGAAGCATTAGAAGCACAGATCTCAAAACTGCCCCCCAGACAGCAGGAAGCTGTTCGACAGTGCTTCGCAGCTTCAAAAGTGAAACCTAATGGTCTACGCTACACGAAAATGTGGGTCCTGGACTGCATAATAATGAAGATGAAAAGTCCTCGTCTGTATGAGCATCTTCGCCGTAATAGCATTCTTTCCCTACCGTGCAAATCAACCCTCAAGCGCTATGTATCTGCATATCGCACTGTGTTTGGCTTCAGCGACAAAGTTCTGAGGCAGCTAAAAGTGAAGTCAGCTGAGCTTGATGCCTGGAAAAAACATGGTGGATTAGTTATAGACGAGCTAAAGCTGTCGGAACACTTTGCAGTTAAAACGTCTGGGGTTATTGAGGGTTTTGTAGACCTAGGCCCTTTCACAGCAGCCAAAGACAAAGGTGTCCCATGTGACCATGGCATGGTTATACTATTTGTTCCCTTTCAGGGAAAATGGAGCCAGGTAATTGGCTATTTTGCCACACATGGCAACATGAAGGGGGACATTCTTGCCAAAGTTGTTATTGAGGCAACCGTATTGGCCGAAAAGAGTGGCCTTTTTGTTGATTTCATTACATGCGATGGCGCAAGCTGGAATAGAAGGATGTGGAGGATACTTGGGATACAAGCATCAGCTGAGTCTACCACCTGCAAAATTCAGCACCCCAGCGATGCATCACGAAACCTCTTTTTTTATATCCGACTTCCCTCATCTTATCAAATGTCTACGCAACTCATTGTTGAAATCTGGATTCAACACTCCAGCTGGCCATGTAAGGCTCTTCTTCATCTTATTGAGGATTTTGTTGTGCTATTACTCACTCTTGAAGCTTAACAGGGTCCTCTCCAATTTCTTTTTAGGTGGATATGCAACACGTAAAGGAAGCCTACAAAATGGATTCCTGCAATGTTACCCTCAAGGTTATGCCAGGGATAACACGATGTCATATTGAGCCAAACGCATTTGAAAAGATGAGAGTCAGTTATGCGTTCCAGCTTTTCGGCATTAAAGTGCTCCAAGTTTTTCACCTGTATAAGGACACGTTAGAAGCCACTCTTGGAAGAATGGATGCAACTCAGGAATTCTTCAGGTGAAATGCCTATTTTCTCTTCTGCTACTTAATTTTAAAAGTAATGAAACCTTTGCATTATGGTTTTGTTAGCTGGAAATGATGTTTAAGTCTAACTTGGTGCAAGCAACATCTGAAGAGCTTTTTTGTGTATTTCAGCAAAATCCACCAGCTGATATCTGTGATGACCTCACGGTTCCCTGCGGAAGCCCTCCGGCCAGATTCTCGAGCAACAGCTGTGCTGCAGGATTTTTTATCCTATCGTAAAGCATGGGAGGAGCATGTAAAAGGGACAGGTGGCTTTGTGAGTGAGTCCACGGCAACAGGTCTGCGTGTAACCATTTCAAGCACATTAGGATTGCTAGATTACCTTACAAGAAAAGTAGGTTTTAAGTACCTAATGACCTCCAAAACTAGTCAAGACCTTCTTGAAAACCTTTTTGGGATCGTTCGACAGTCTTCTGGCAGTAATGACCACCCTGTTAGGCCGCTCATCTCTCGAACAGGAAGAATGGACGGCGTAGGGCTGCATGATTGTTTTGTATATACTTTTGAAGTGCCGCTAGTTGCACGTGCGTTTTGTGAATGGAGAAGCGTCCACCCCCCAGCGCCTCGGGCGGCAAACGATTCTGTTTGTGAGGGGTCGGACGGCCCGCGTGGTGTCGGTAACGAGCCGAGGCGCGCGCCGCCGCGGGGGGCGCGGTGCAGAGGCGCAAAACGGATTCGGAGCAAATGCTTTTGCGCGGGCTTTGTTGACATTCCGCCGATGGTCATAATAGGGCCACGCGGACAAAGCTCGAGCGGGACGGTTGTATACGCGACGTTGTGGCGCCGGCTCTTGAGTCCCCCTGCTAATTGGAGACGCAGCTGCTAGCAATGTTGACCACGTCTGGCGCGTACGGAGCGGGGGGTTCGCGCCCCTCGCATTCGGACGGCAGCCACGTGCATCTTGTTTTGAGCGCTGGGGAGAGCCCGCTTTGTGTCGTGTTGCAACATGCAGTGCGCGCCGTAGAGAGGGGCGCGGCGTCGTTTGAAGAGCACCCGAGTCCGGATGCCGCCAGCGGTAATTAGTTTTCTACCAGGAAAAACCTTGAGGGGGACTACGGTACGCGGTGTTGGGACACCAGCGCCCGAGCCCCCCTTGCTGGCTAGAAACGCCGCTGAGGTGCGAGATGGCCTCAATAAATCATGCATGCCTGGCGTGTTTGACGAGGCCGTCACTGACCACGTGGAAATAGGAGGGGGAGAGGAAGATGTGGGAAGAGGGAAAACAGGGTGGTTTTCCAATAGATTCACTTATGAGAGTAAGCCCATCCCTTTGGGTTGTGGCTTAAGAAACTGTCAACTCTCATTGGCAATTGCTTCCGTGGGATGGGCTAACGACCCTACCGCCCTTTTTCTTTGTCTCTTTCCCCTATAACAACCGAGACGAGGTGCTTGTTCCTCAGTCTAGGCTGTAATCACTAAACCTGATAGAACAGTAAGACTCCGTACGATGCAACGCTAGTCTGGGCCGTAACCACTTAGTGGTAGAACAGTGAGACTCGGTTGATCGTATGTAGTGACAGTTGTCCTAGGCTCTAACTTAAGAAAAAGTAGAAGAGTAAGGCGCTGTTTACTTGTGGGTTTTGTATCAGTGTTCATTTGCTCACTGTGTATTTGACTGTGTAAATATTTCCGTTACAATATATCTTCAAGTTTTGTTACCTCCAACCTGCCTCCTGCTTCATCAACGCCGATAAACACCTTGAAGAGACTTTGGTCGACTTCAAGGAGAAAAGAACAACAATCAAGAAACTTAACTGGCGCAGTCGGCAGGATCGGCGAGCTCTACAACATCGAATCCTGGACCAGTGGTGAAGGGATCAAGTCATCCAACGAGCACCTCCTGCACCTTTGAGAAGATCCCACAGCAGTCAAGCCCGGCACCGTGGAGGAGATCCGGAAACGACAGTGCATTCAGCAAAGGGTGAGCAGGATTTCTTGCGTCTTTCTCAAGTTGGCATGGCAGTTGATGTGTAGAGCAAATGGTGAGGACACGCGGGGGCGCAGAGACAATGGAGTCTAATGGAGTTGAGGGTGCGACGGTGGCGGAAATGGATCGGAATCGGGAGTTATCAAATGACGATAGGCTAAATTCCGATAAGTCAAACGAAATGAGAGAACCCAGTCAGAGCCAGGAATTTTCGCAGCAGGCATCTCAGCCTTTGCAAATTCCGAATGATACAAGAACGCTTGAACTTGAAATTCAAAGGCTCAATGCTCAGACTACCTGTATACAACTTCAGATCGAGTACGAAAGGCTGTTGCAGGCAAGGACGAATGCTGAACGTCTCAATGGCACGTCGTCCAGCGCTGAGTCGGACCGAGGCGATCGGAGGCGAATGGGCTTCAACTCCGTCGAGCAATGCGCAAAAGTGCTGAAAGGGTTCCGCCTGCCGTGTGACGCGGATGTACCCTTATGGTTTGAGGAGGTAGAGAGACTTTTTGCTACTTACGGGGTACCGTATGAGAGTCGCGTGCATTTAGTCATGCCAGCTCTAACTGAGCGCGTTCGCTACCTACTGCGTAACCTCAACCAGGAAGAGAGTACAGATTACGAGTCAGTTAAACAGGCAGTGTTGATGGAACTGAAGCTTTCTCCTGCAGAGTATCTGCAAAGGTTTGAGAGAGCAGTGAAACGGAAGGAGGGAACGTGGTCACAGTTCGCGTCGCGAGTGAAAACGTATTTTTCCTACTACCTTCAGATAAGAGGAGCCGACACTGTAGAAGTTATGGCAGAACTCATGGTAGCGGATCGTATAAAAGCGGGCCTTAGTATAGAGGGTCTTGAGTACGTGAGGCTACGAGAAGGCGAGGAATGGCTTAAGCCACCTGAGATTGCCAAAGTACTGCAAACATTGGAACAAGCGAAAGGCAAAGGATATGCCTCAAAGCCATCAGCGGCAGAGATGGGGCAAAAGCCGACGCGAGTGGCGAAAAGCGCCCTAAAGTGCCACGTATGTCACAGCTCAGGCCATTTCGCTAAGGATTGCCCGAATTCTAGTGACAAGGGAAACCAGCCAAAGAAGGCTACCGAGCCAAGGCCGAGAGCACAAAGGGTGTTGATAGCCGACGAGACGGGAAGTGGGATACCTGATGGAGTCCTTACTGCAAAGGTAGAGGCTTTGAAACACAAAGCTGAAGGCATGACCAACCTACAGTTGATCCCGATCTCATGCGGAAACGTATCCACAGATGCGATTTTAGATACGGGCAGTGAAATAACTGTCATACGCGAGAGTCTGCTTCCGCAATGTATTGTGGAGCCTTCAGGCACGATACGATTGGTGTCTGCATTTGGTAAAACTATTGAGGCAAAGCTAGCAACGTTGCCGGTAAAGTTAAATAGCCCGCAAATGGCAGCGGAACCTCAGAACGTTGACCTACTCTGCGCGTTGACTAATGAGCTCGTCGAGGGCACAGATTGTTTGTTGACCAAGGAAGATTGGGAACATTTGTTGAGGGCCAGCAGCTCTCTGGAATCCACTGTAGCACCGGCCGAGCCTACTCAGAGGATAGAGCGATCAAATGAGAAAGCCGAGGCAGTAGCCTGCAATGTTACTTTGGAGGAGGAAGGTGTTTCTGGAGAAGTTGAGCTAATTGATGAAGAGAGGGATGCGTCAATAAGCCAGAGAGAAGAGTTCCGCAGATTGCAGCTAGCTGACGCTACCTTAAAGAAAGGTTGGGAAGATGCTCGGAGTGGGAAATCCGGCATGTTCGTCTCTGATGGACTCTTACACCACTGGGACTCAATAGTAGGCACCCGAGTGAGACAACTAGTTGTTCCGAAAGACAAGCGCAGTGAGGTGATGCGTTTAGCTCATGAGTCACTATGCGGAGGGCACCTAGGGCCAAGGAAAACTAAAGTGCGTATTAGGTGTAATTTTTTTTGGCCTGGCATGGAGAAGGAGGTATTAGAGCATTGTCGTTCATGCCATGATTGTCAAATTCGCTCTGACAGGCGTCGCACGGACAGAGTATCTATAACTCCTCCCACTAGGCCAAATCACCCTTTTCAAATTGTCAATGCAGACATCATTGGACCCTTAGACAGACCGTCAGCGAAAGGTCATAGGTACGCGCTATGCTTGGTGAACATGTGCACAGAGTGGCCAGAGGTTGTCCCACTGCGCTCTTTGACAGCTAAGGCGACTTGCGACGCGTTGATTGAAATTTTCAGTCGCACTGGCCTTCCGGAAATGATCTGTTCCGACCAGGGCACTAATTTCAAATCACAGCTCACACAGTCGATGCTCGAGAAATTAGGTTGCGCACCAAGATTCTCAACCCCAGAACACGAAGAGAAAATAGCTGCAATTAAGAATGTGGCGACACCACGCACTAAAAAGGAGCTACGCAGCCTGCTAGGACTGTGCGGCTACTATCGCGAGTGCGTCCGAGAATGTGCAGAGGTGGCGAGCCCGCTCACGCGGTTAACAAAGAAAGCGGTACCCAATAGCATACCCTGGCCGGAGGAAGCTCAGACGGCATTTGAGACACTGAAACAGTCCCTGTGCGAGGCCGTGGCGCTCAGCACTCCGGACCCATCTGAGCCCTACTGGCTTTTCACAGACGCATCAGCTACGGCGGCGGGCGCTTGTTTGGCGCAAATGACAGCTGAGGGAAAGGAGAGGCCTATTGCCTTTGCCAGCCACCGCTTCACGCCGACTCAGACGCGATGGTCGACAATTGAGAGGGAAGCGTTTGCTATTATATGGGCCTTAAAGAAGTTTGACTACTGGCTTTTTGGTGCCGAGATAACCGTGGTTTCCGACCACAGTCCATTGTCGTACCTTACAACTTCGACTCCACACGGGGCAAAATTGACAAGATGGGCGCTGGCTTTACAGCGATATCACGTGTCAGTGCGACATCGGAAGGGTGTCAGTAATGGTAACGCGGATGCTTTGTCCAGGCTTCACAACAGCTCATGGAAGCCAGCGTAATACTATAGTGCCATGCCAACTGGATGGGCGTGAATGTTCCTGCTCACTTGGCGCTGTATATTGCGGACTTTGTGAGTGCCGATTCAAGACCCAGAGACACTAGAGTGCTCTTACAGTTTGGAACTGCAATCGTGTGCTTAATAGTTTGATGACATGTATTGTGTATTTCTTTTTACTCTCTTCTTGCTTTGTTACTTGAAAGTGTTTGTTCTTGTGATGTAATTAGGCTAGGGTGTGGTTAGAATGTTCATTACGTAATCGCGGCAGTGATTTATCGTATCACTGAGCGAAAATCAGCCCAGTATACTCTTTAGGGGGAACGTGTTAGGCCGCTCATCTCTCGAACAGGAAGAATGGACGGCGTAGGGCTGCATGATTGTTTTGTATATACTTTTGAAGTGCCGCTAGTTGCACGTGCGTTTTGTGAATGGAGAAGCGTCCACCCCCCAGCGCCTCGGGCGGCAAACGATTCTGTTTGTGAGGGGTCGGACGGCCCGCGTGGTGTCGGTAACGAGCCGAGGCGCGCGCCGCCGCGGGGGGCGCGGTGCAGAGGCGCAAAACGGATTCGGAGCAAATGCTTTTGCGCGGGCTTTGTTGACATTCCGCCGATGGTCATAATAGGGCCACGCGGACAAAGCTCGAGCGGGACGGTTGTATACGCGACGTTGTGGCGCCGGCTCTTGAGTCCCCCTGCTAATTGGAGACGCAGCTGCTAGCAATGTTGACCACGTCTGGCGCGTACGGAGCGGGGGGTTCGCGCCCCTCGCATTCGGACGGCAGCCACGTGCATCTTGTTTTGAGCGCTGGGGAGAGCCCGCTTTGTGTCGTGTTGCAACATGCAGTGCGCGCCGTAGAGAGGGGCGCGGCGTCGTTTGAAGAGCACCCGAGTCCGGATGCCGCCAGCGGTAATTAGTTTTCTACCAGGAAAAACCTTGAGGGGGACTACGGTACGCGGTGTTGGGACACCAGCGCCCGAGCCCCCCTTGCTGGCTAGAAACGCCGCTGAGGTGCGAGATGGCCTCAATAAATCATGCATGCCTGGCGTGTTTGACGAGGCCGTCACTGACCACGTGGAAATAGGAGGGGGAGAGGAAGATGTGGGAAGAGGGAAAACAGGGTGGTTTTCCAATAGATTCACTTATGAGAGTAAGCCCATCCCTTTGGGTTGTGGCTTAAGAAACTGTCAACTCTCATTGGCAATTGCTTCCGTGGGATGGGCTAACGACCCTACCGCCCTTTTTCTTTGTCTCTTTCCCCTATAACAACCGAGACGAGGTGCTTGTTCCTCAGTCTAGGCTGTAATCACTAAACCTGATAGAACAGGAAGACTCCGTACGATGCAACGCTAGTCTGGGCCGTAACCACTTAGTGGTAGAACAGTGAGACTCGGTTGATCGTATGTAGTGACAGTTGTCCTAGGCTCTAACTTAAGAAAAAGTAGAAGAGTAAGGCGCTGTTTACTTGTGGGTTTTGTATCAGTGTTCATTTGCTCACTGTGTATTTGACTGTGTAAATATTTCCGTTACAATATATCTTCAAGTTTTGTTACCTCCAACCTGCCTCCTGCTTCATCAACGCCGATAAACACCTTGAAGAGACTTTGGTCGACTTCAAGGAGAAAAGAACAATAAAACATCAAAGAAACTTAACTCACCCAACACCAAGTCAATTTCTAGTTATCATTAACTGCTTGTCATTTTATGGGCTAGTAAAATGTGCCAGTCAAGGTAACTGTCAGCAGGACGAACTGGGCTCCCTCCTGGAAGTTGACAGCCTGCCAGACACTGCGCAGAATGCAGCAGACTTTCATCTGCCAATGAGTGCTGCTAAGAGCATGCACACAGCTCCATCCTCCCAAGACCATAACCAGCACATTGCCAGCAGTGACTCAAGAATAATTTTTCACATCGCTGGCTATGTTGCAAGAAAATGCGTTTTAAAAACCAATTGCCAAGACTGTCTGACCCTTCTCACTATGCCTGCCCCAGATGAAACTTTCCAGCTTGCGAGGCTGACAAAGTTTCGTGACAATGGAGGGCTCCTCTATCCAACTGGTCGCTTATTTGGTTTCATAAAGAAGCTTGAGGACTTGTTCACAGGCTGCTTCTCCCATGGACAGCTGCACTCTGACAGCATTTTAGATGTGCTGACAGTTGTCAAAGCCAGACTTAGAGGTTGGTTGTTCCAGTCATGCTTCCACCCTTTCTCCAAAAATAATCAAATTCTATGTCACTACACGACTTCACTTCTATGTTAAAAGTATAAATACTGACAAGTCGGGGAAGCGCCAAAAGGCAAAGCACTTGAAGTTGAGCCGCTGCTCTTGAAATGTGCATGCTGTCTGCATTGTCTACTTGTTGCATTGTGCTTGTCAAGATAATAAACTTTTGTTAAAGTTGTTCAACCAACATTTTTTTTCTCTTTTTCTTTCATAAAATATTTCCTTAAAAATAAGTGTGGCTATACCAACATCACTCTCTGGAAAGGCAGATATAGGAAATTATGCAGTATGTTAGTGTCGGGAGAATTAAATGCGTTTTATGTTGGAATAATGTAGAGCAACGACTGATGTATAGGCGCATGTTTTCTGACACATATGTGACAAGCTACAGCATGGAAGGTGTTTTAAACGGTTTACCTTTTGTTTCAACATTCATGTGCGATTAAAACTTCATATCTATGCTGCTTAACATTTCATTGATATACCTCTATTTTTCTTCCACAATATGCTCAGCCAGAGTCAAATAGGTGGGTATACAGGAAAGGCATCGTTCCAAAGGTGCCTGAATTGCTGTAAGGACTGCAAATAGGGTAACGCCGAAAACGAATTTCTGCACGCGCGCAACTCGATAACACCGCGACATATGGATCACTTACGTTCTAATCAAAGACAGCAGTAAAACTGCTGTCTTTGACAAGAATGTAAGTGATTCATTTGTTATGTCACGCTATTATTGAGTAAATATACCCAAACTTGCTGTCAATGGAGAGGAACCCCACAGCCTTTTACTCGGCGCAAGACGCGAGTTTTCGATACGAGTGCAAGCTCAGCAAAGCCAGCGTTACAAAAATGGTGATTAAAGAAACTTTTCCCTCATGAAAAGAAAGACGAAGTACTACTGACAAACAAGCATACTGTCCAAGCTCTTTATTTATATGAGAAACGAGCATTCAAGAAATTAGACCGTTTCTACAGCGGCGACCACGTACCTTTCGCACGGCCAAAGCGCGGCCGCTTACATTGAATACAGTGGTGGCGCCATCTAGCAGGCGAGACGTAAACCGCGACAGCGGATGGAGCTCAGTCAGCCCACTACCCAATATTCTAGTACACTTTACCTGGATTCAAAATTTTTTTCGAGTGCATGGCAGCACGGATTCATTCGTTCGTACACTTAGACTGCTTGCTTCTTTGTTGCTAAAATTGGTTTATTGCGATTTGCTGTCTCGCGTTACTTAACTTGGGGTGAAGTGACGTGTTTGCAAGTGGACATGTAAGCCCGAAAGTTACGTTACGGTCGTAAGCCATGCGTCTGCATCGAAATGGGAACCGTATTCTGCTACTGAGGACAGCAGTACCGGTGAGTAGTTTAATATCGCTGCCTGAATCCTTAAGTAATATTGCTCTCGTTAATTTACAGGCGGAGACAAGTTAACGAACTAGATGCTGCATTACATATGGGCAGTTAGTACCCTCCATTGCTGTTTCCGAAATAAACTTTTAGTAGCGAATTCACGAAAGAGAAAGCGATATCGGAACGCGCGTCACATTTTTTATCTCGCAGCCGTAGCCATGGGTGATAGAGAAGACTTATTAATGTATTTATTTTTTTCGAGTCCGCCTGCAAGTTCTTTCGTCCGCAGAACCCAATAACCCTTTGATAAACTGAAGCTAAAGTATTGAATTTATTGTATCAAACAGTTGCACGCACGATAATTCACCCATATTTCGTACCTGCTGGTTCAAAATGTTCTTGCTGTTTGGTTTACCTGAGGACATTTATTTTTGTAGTAGTGAAGCGGTTCATCACGTTTATGCAGAAAAAGAATGCATCACTGATAATAGCTTCATGCCTTTCATGCATTTGCTTGTGAAACCAGCAGTGTGATCTCTTCTATTGTATAAAATGAGCGCACAAATGTTCTCATTTGTGATCATAATAATACTTACGCTGTTGGCACACATTGTAGTTAGGTAGATACCAAAGTTATGAACAGTGGCAATATTTATGTAACCCCACAAAGCCCAACATATCATTTTTGATAAGCTGAATTCGATGCCTGAAGAATTTCATTTTGTGCTGTAAACCCAATGTACAGCCCATACTAGCCTTTTCGATACTCTGGAGGGAGTGTTCAGTTGTGAATAGTTCAGCAAATGAATGTCTAATTCGGTAATCATCATACTAATTCATTTTACTGAATTGTAATTTTGATGTTTTCTTCGTACTAATATACTCTCTGTGACCAGAAATACGTTAGCAAGTATTTTTTTGGAGTTTTTTTTGACGTGGGACAGTGTGCATTTGCATGTGTTCTGCAGTCACAAACTATTACAGTGTCACAGTTTCTTGCATTTTACATAGCAAAATTCATCTTTTTTCAATTTCTGATAGAGTCAAAATTTATTTTCCAGACATGCAGTAAAAAGGAACAGAGCCTGTGCCAAGCACGCCTCAACCCAGTCAGTTGACCCAGATCCACTACCCAGTGAGCACGACTTCGCCAGTTGTCGTTCAAGGTGCGTTCACAGCTAGTGTGTGGCTAATTGCCGACGTTCATGCCTGTGCTGTATCTGATGTGTTGCTGTTCTGCCCCAACAAAGCCTGTCCCAAGCAGGCCTGAACCTTGTCAGTTGACGCAGCTCCACTATCCAGTGAGCACGACTCCGCCAGTTGTCATTCAAGGTGCGCTAACAGCTAGTGTGTGGCTAATTGCTGACATTCTTGCCTGTGCTGTATCCGATGTGTTGCTGTTCTGCCCCAACAGACCCTGTCCCAAGCACGCCTAAACCCAGTCAGTAGACCCAGCTCCACTACCCAGTGAGCACGACTCCGCCAGTTGTCGTTCAAGGTGTGTTCACAGCCAGTGGTTGGCTAATTGCCGATGTTCTTGCCTGTGCTGTATCTGATGTGTTGCTGTTCTGCCCCAACAGAGCCTGTTGCCAACAACATGCCAACAGGAAGAAGCTGGAGCCGAATCCACAAGGCTTTTACACCACGAACTAAGAAGCGGATACAGAAATATTTGGATGAAATAGCAAGCCTACGGAGGACGTGTCAAGACTGAAAAGTGCTTCGGCCTACATTCCACCAGCACGGATATTGGCAGAGTCATCCAGGTACCTCAACAAAGACTTTTTAGAAATTCTTCGTGTTCAGATGCACCTGCAACCCATGAGCAAGCACGGACGACGCTGGCCAACAGAGTTCCGCCAGTTTGCACTTGACCTCTATTTCAATAGCCCAAAAGCATACAGGTACCTGGCAAAAACCCTTAGCCTTCCAACAGTAAAAACATTAAGAACCTGGCTATCGGCAATATCGCTCAAACCAGGATTGATGCCAGAGATTCTGGATTTTGTGAAAGAAAAAAAAAATTGGGATTTGATGGACAGTGCATGTGTCCTTATTTTTGATGAAATTTCTCTGAAACGAAACCTGCAGTATGACTCTAAGCATGATGTTCTTGGTTATGTTGACAGTGGCACTGAAAGGTCTGGTGGTGTAGCAAACACAGCACTCTTGTTTCTTGTGTCTGGTACAGCAAAGCAGTGGCTCCAACCTGTAGGTTTTACGATAGGTGACGGGACAGCCATTTTGAGTTTGCCGAGACAACTAATAAGTAAGCTGAAGGACAGTGGTCTCTTTGTAAAGGCACCGATCTGTGACCAAGCTGCCAACAACTGTGCACTTGGGAGAGCCCTCAAAATAACCCCACAAGATCCTTTTTTTGAAATGGATGGGACGAAAATATACTTTATTTTCGATCCGCCACACTTATTGAAGTGTACTAGGAACAACTTGCGGAAGCATGACCTCAAGGTTGGCAAGGATGTTGTTTCATGGAAACACATACTGATGATATACGAGTCCACCCACCACTTAAAGCTCAAATACCTGCCTAAAATCACTAACAAGCATTTGTACCAGACTCCTTTCGGCAACATGAAAGTAAAGTTTGCCTCGCAGGCCTTCAGCAACAGTGTGTACGTGGTAATTGAGGCCTTCATTGCTTTTAATGTTCTGCTTCCTACTGCCACACACACGGGCAGCTTTGTAGAAAGGATGGACAAGCTATGTGATGCTTTGAACAGCTCCGCAGTACGTATAAAAGAGCGAAAAATGAGACATGCCATGACCTCGTCCACAGAGCACATTGAATTTTTAAAGGCTTGCGTGCCTTGGATCAAGTCCTAGAAGTTCGATAGCCCTCGCCGGCCTACGACTATATATAGATGGCAGGTAACAATCAAGGCAATCTTGTTGCTGCGGCAAGATCTGCACCACTCTTTTAATTTTCAATTCTTGCTAACCCGGCGACTCAATCAGGACCCAATTGAGAATATGTTCGGGCTCATTCCGCAGCAGCATGGTTGCAATGAAACTCCAAACGTCTACCAGTTTTGTGCCGGTCTACGGCACATTGTTGTGTCAAAGCTTTTCAAGCTTTCTGACAACAGTAACTGTGAAGAGGACAAGGGGTTTCTTTTAACTCAACTTAAGTCGCTGCAACTCACCAACCTTAGCAGCCCGACTGAAGGGGCCTCTAGCTCCACAAGTGCTGCTTCTACAGAAGGGCTCTCTGAAAGTAGTGTAGAAGCAAGTGATGAGGTGTTTGAGTTAAACGTAGTTTGCTATGTGTGTGGATATCTTATACATGCATTCCTAAAGAAAAGTCAGTGCAGCTCGTGCCACAACCGCCTGAAGGAAAGCGACCAGGACCTTGCAAAACCTAGTCAGTTATTTATGATGTTTAAAGCTGTTCCCGTAAGCGGCAAATCACTTGGCCATTTAACTGTTTCAACTGACGCAGCATATGCATATGTCATGAAGCTTGAGGACAAATTTACATGCGCAGTAGAGGCTGTTGTACACCATCAAGGTGTTACAAGTGAACTGTTTTCCATTGTGGCAGAAGAGACTGGCAATCTGCCATTTCGTAGTACAGTCTGCAAGCAGCAATTTCTACAGCTCTATGTCCACCTTAGACTTCTTTGGCATTTGCGGTTGAAAAACCGGGAGTTAAGCTTGTCAAAAGCACCTAAATCTGCTGCGAAAAGAAAACGAGAAGCTGCAGTAGGCAACTGTCGGGGTGCCTTGCAAAAGTAAGGGTAACACTTCCTTTCTTTTTCACTTCAATGACTTGTGAATTTTGGTTTTCTTTTCTTACTTAGCTTCCTGGCCTTGTCAAATTCCATTTGTGTCAAGTATAAAAGCTTTTTCATTCTCAATTATTCTTCGAGCCAATTCTTCCCCCTCATCCAAACGTACAGGTCAAGCAGTTCTTGCTATGTAGCGTTTGCCTTCTTGTTTTTGGCCTCCATCGCTTACACAGCGTAGTGGCTTCCTACTTAAATGCAAGATTTCTCATCCCCATAGTGCATTGCTGGTCTCATCCAGAATTGCTCTCCTTGCTGGGAAGACTGGGTTTTTGCCAGGTACTGAAGCAAAACAGGTTCAAAACAATCTGTTTCCACTGCTGGTTGTCGCTTGTTACCAGACCGCCAGGTGCGACGGAAGGCAAGCACTATACCTGTATTCTAACGGCTGAATGTGCCGCAAGCCACTCATGTACGCGAATGCTCGCCGATGCCATGTTGATGTTAACCAATGTATAGAGTATACAGTGAACCTTATGCGAGTAGTACGCTGAAGTGATTGATTGCAGAGTTTCCTTGAGATGCTGTCCTTCTCGGTCATATGTCTTGCATCCAAAAAAGGGTATGTATACAGAAATACTCAATCTGCTGTAAGCTTTTCACATGTTTATCATTAACATTTGTAAAGCAGTCGTGGCTAATGTGACTGGTAGATGAACAGTTGATTGAATGCAAGCATTCATTCTGTAGCCAATCACTCTGTTTCCCAACGCATCAAGAGTTTCAAGACAACGGGAACAAGAAATGGGCATTTACAGTAGTGAACTAACAAGCGAGTTTATTTTTGTTATAGTAACTCTAGATGTGTTGCACACAAGGAAAACAGAAATGAGCAGCATGCAGTTCACAGTGTCCGCAGAGGACTTGAACCCGTCAGAATATAACCCCCGGGACTGGAAGCATGTCCTGTACATGCACGCGTCCCATCAGAACACGACCGGAGGCTCCAAATCGTCTCCCGCATGCCCAGGATCTAGCATGGGGACGCCACAGACCGCAAACGCCACGACGCCATTGCCGCCTGCGTTCCAGCCTCGCCAAGAACAGCTGTGCGCTGCGAGAGCAGCAGCGTTCAAAGGTCGCCAACTCGCACCGTTGCCTGCCGACGCTTACAAAATTGTCTATAGATCGCAGGGAGGGCTCGCGCTTCTCGACATTCCACCGTGTTCGCTACTCGCCACAATCATGCAAGCAGCGCAGCTACAAGGCGAACAAGGCATCCAGATCCCAGTACATCCCACAAACAACACGTGCACCATCGCCACCACGTGCCAAGAGACCGCCCTCAAACTCGTCAATCTCAAGGAAATTACACTTTGCAATCGAAAATATGCTATCACAGCCTACATCGACCCACCAGCCGAAGCGGTGCGCGGAGTGATCATGAATGCATTTTGGGATGAAACCCCCAGCGAAGTCATTGCAGACCTTCAGGCCCGAAATTCCAAAGTCCCCATCACTGATGCCCGATGTATGGGGAAAACACATTCAATCCTTATCACCTTCGCCTACGGACCAGTTCCAAGGAAAATCATCTACGGCGGCGGTGCCCACCTATGCACGGTATACCGGGGACACATTGACGCCTGTGCAAACGGCAGAAAACCAGGACATCGAGCCCCGCTCCCACCGATGCCCAAGATGTGGCGAAATTCATGAAAGAGTGTACGCCCCAACCTGCGCTCCACAATGCATTCTCTGTGGTGGAGGACACCTGACCGGAACAAGTGGATGCAAAGCAAATCGAAGAAGTCCTACTACACGCCAGCCGCGGTCCACTCAAAAGAAGAAAGAACATCATAAACACCATCGATCCAGTCCCAGCCCGCATCGACGCTCCGGCAGCACAGCTTCTCGCCCTTCGGCGGACGCTCAACATCTCACATGGGCCGACCTGGCCGTCGGTAGACATACCCACCGCTCACCCAGCCTCCCGAAGCGCTACAACAGGAAAGGGAGCTCCGGGCCCTCAGGGAAGAGGTAAGTCGCCTTGCTTCCCTCATCCATACCCAACCCCCGACACAATCAGGCCTCCCTAACTCCACTCCACCCCCCCCCCCGAGACGGAATCTGTCAGCAAACCTCCCACCACGGTGTAGGAATAATTTAGGTGCTGACACTCGCCGCTCCCCGTAGAGAGAACGCGCGGGCAGATTGTGTTCGCAGATGACCTTGAATCGGCGGTAGTTTTCGCCGCAAGGGTACAGATGGCGCTGTAGTATGGGAGCCCAGGGGCCCGCGCTGCCCGCTCGGGTGCGTTCAGAAATTTTCACGCCACGCGCGGGGTGAATACACGTGGTATAGGTGCAGAAGTGTACTTGCTGAAACTCGTGTGTGTGTGTGTGTGTGTGTGTGTGAAGGCTTCTCCGGATTCTCGAAAAGTGTTTGGTTGTGCCTGTCAGTCCTGTGAGTGCATTGTTCGGCTGATTGGTATTCTGCTGGGATTCACTCAACGTATACCACGCCGCGTCATGTGACGCCGAGTGCAATTAGTTGCGTTCAGGCTTGCTGCGCTTCAAAATGGGCAAGAAGTGCTTTGTACCGAATTGCAAGTCGGGGTATCGGACATGCACGGAGCGTGTGTCGCTTTTCAAGGCTCCGCGTGAACCCGAACGTTTAGAAAAGTGGCGACAGGCGATTCCGAGAGCAGACAGAGTTTTGCAGCCTACCGACCATGTGTGCGCGAAGCACTTCCCGAATGAAGTGATCTCTGCAACATATCACGCGGAATACAAGGGGAACGTCCTTCTGCACGCACAAAAAAAGCCGGTGCTCTCACCCGACGCTGTGCCTAGCATTTTCCCGAATTGCCCAGGATACTTGACTGTGCAGCAAAAAACGAGAAAACCTCCGCGGAAACGGCAGGCTCTGCCGCCGACTTCTCAGAAGCCTAAGAAGCAAGGACAGCCAGAAGCGTCGAATGCTTCTGAAGAGCTACACCTGGCCGTTGAAAATACACCAAGTTTATTGCTGGTTGACACAACGAGTTCAAAATATTCTGATGCCGAATCAACAGACGCACCTTGTAAGAGGCCACGCTTGGATTTCAGCAGCGTCGCGCCCCCTCCACGTGAAGAAAAGGATCCTTTTCAACACGATACTGACACATTGAGTGGCACATGCACTGCCGACGCACCTAGTCACACAGCTGAAAAGGTAATTTCCTGTTTTAAATTCAGGTGGCATTCCTCCAGCCGCTTCACCTAAGCTCACTAGGCGCAACAAATCATGATATTGTTCTACAATACCTACTGAGCGGAAATTATCGTAAATACGATACGGTTGCTGCAGCCGTGTTTTCTTCCCTTCAGTATATTTATTTGATTATAATTAATTAGCCAGGATCTCATTGGACATCTAAGAGCACAGTGTGCTAGTAATCGCATAAGCTTTGCTCACTATTAGGTGCCATCCGGAAAGTGCACATTCATTTATTTAATTTCAGCGCCGTTCAGGCGTTAAAGAAGAGGTTGGTAACAGGAAAATTTTAGATTAATAAGAAATAATAAAATAGTAAGAAACATATAACACCGACTTGTTAAGAGAAGTAATGACATAATATAGATGACGTAAACGAAACTTTGGCTTAGTTCGGACGGCAGAAACATTCCTAATTCTATCATTTCTTTTCATTCAGCAACAAGTTTCTTCCTCATCTCAAAAAACTACGGAGCAAGAGAGAAGTCATGGACCAACGCAAGAGCAGCGACCCACCGAGTCCCTGTTCCTTCAGGACGGAGGACAGCAAATGACAATTTCCGCTCTGTCAGGCTGTGCTTCCAGCCTTAAACTCCCAAGTGAAGCCTGGGCAGTCCAAGTTTCTGACAGATTTGGGGTTAAATCTGTTGTTTTCAGTGAGCTAGAATTGCCGAAAGAGAGTAACCAGGCGCCTTTTCATAGAAAAGTACTAGAAGTAACCACATCACATAATGACTCCTTGTCAGTGAAATGTTTTGTTTATGGCCGTTTTGTTAACGTACAGACCATAAGTTCTGGTTTGCCCATGAATTCCCTAGCTGATATAGAGTGTGCAGTACGGGTCTTTCATGAAATGCATGTGTGTGCAGGTGGTCCCAGTGGTGAAATGTAGAATAATATACGCCCTGAGTGCGCATATATTGACAAATGTGGAACCTGGCGGCACAACCGTTACCTACTAGTGACAGAGAGTACAAGTTGCAATGCATGTGCTAAGTTAAAAGATGTACTTCGTATTCATGCTGCACGAAAGAAAAAGAATTCTCAACTGAAACACATTCGCATTCCGGCCAGTCCATCGAAAAAAACACGCATTGAAATGTTGCGGCGCGCCAGGATTGCCTGCTACAAGTCAAAAGTGCGGCTTCAAAAACAAAAACATAATCTTGAACAAGAATTGGCTAACTGCAAATCAAAACTACTAGAAATCAGTAATGAAACACTCGAACGCCTTTCCAGAGAAGCAAACCTTCCTGAAGCGCAAAAGCTGGTGTTGAAAGAGTGTGTAGCTGCAGGCAAAGCTCGCTCAAAAAACGGTAGAAGATACTCAGATGACTGGATCTTGCTCTGCCTTCTCCTCCATATTAGGTCACCTGGAGGATACAGATTCTTGATGGAGAGTGAAATTCTCGCCTTGCCTTCAGTACGAACAATACACCGCTACATCTCATTGGTGGGCTTTAAAACAGGCTTTGATAGTAAGTTCTTCATAGCCTTAAAAAAGAAACTTGAAAAGAAAGATGACTTCAAGCGGCACGGTATTATCATCTTTGATGAGATGCAAGTCCGTAAAAGTAAGGCTGTCAACTCAAAGACAATGACCTACGTCGGTCTGGCATCAGAGACGGAAAACAGTACCGAGCTTGCAGACCATGCTCTTGTTTTTATGTTCTGCCCTTTTGGTGAAAGTTATGCTCAGCCAATAGGTGTTTTTGCAGCAAAAGGTGCCACGAGGGGTACTATTCTTGCACAGTTGCTCCTTCAGGCAATTTTACTTATGGAGGAAGCTGGAGCAAAAATTCATGGGTTTGTTTGTGATGGAGCTTCGACAAACAGGACTATGTGGCGAACACTGGGTATAAGTGGGTCACTAGAAGCCTGCCGGAACTCCTTCACACATCCAAGCGACCCCACACGAAAAGTTTTTGCATTTTCTGATGCTCCACACCTCTTTAAATGCATCAGGAACCGTCTTTTGCAACAAAGGTACCTGAAAAAGGAGGGACGTTGGATTAGGTGGGAGGACTATGCAGCAGTTTATAAAGAAGACCAAGCGAATGTTGGAGCTTTGAAGGTGTGTCCAAAAATAACACATTCCCACATTTATCCAAGCAACTGTGAAAAGATGCGGGTAAAGCTTGCCACGCAAGTGTTCAGTCGCTCGATGGCAGCAGGTATTGAATTTTACAGAAACCGTGGTGTGCGCAGTCTGGGAGACACTGAAGCCACGCAAGAATTCACATTGTTTCTTAATAATCTTTTCGATGCCTTGAACCGGCGGTTTCCTCATGAAGGTGTCACAAAGCAGGGCTCTGACCTAGGCATTCTGTCACGTGGGGTAGAATGGTTGGATAACTGGGAAAAAGAGCTGCAGAGTGGAAATATCACGAAAGATATGTTCCTGACAAAAAGCACTTCTGAAGGGCTCCGAGTTACCTTGAGATCAACTAAAGAGCTTTGTGAGGTTCTTTTGCATCAGTACGAGTTCAGATACGTTCTTACAAATAAAATGAATCAAGATCCGATCGAAAGATTCTTTGGCAAGATAAGACTTGCTGGAAGCCAGAATGACCATCCTTCAATGCCAACATTTATGCAACTGTACAATACAATGTCCATTTACAGCCTTCTGAGGCCTCCCAAGTTTGGCAATTGCTGCGTGGTCGATGAGAAGCCATTACTAGACGCATCAGACTTCAGAGCCCTGATCGAACTAGGCAGTGCAAGCAACTTCTTCGCCTGGCTTCATTGATCAGCTAAAAGAAAAGCTTGATAAACTGATTCTTGTTGAGGACTGGGAATGTGAGGATGTTATCACAGTAAACGGAAAGGATACAGCGCAAGTCGTTGACTGCATACTTTACTATGTGGTTGGATTCTTGAGCTGAAAGTTGATGAAAGCCACCACGTGCGATTGTTGCCGGTCTGCTTTTACCATTCCGCAAAACAGCTCTGCTGAAGCATCCCTGACCAACACAAAGAGCAGGGGTGGACTGTTGCACCCCAACGCGAATCTCTTTGAGCTGTTGAGAGTAGCTGAGGAGCACTTTGCAAAAAATGCCGACAGTCAGTCTGTATACTGGGAAACGGTGGAGCATGTGCTTGACACAAAGACCTTGACTTTTCCATGTGCTCAGCACAAAGAAGAGGTCATTGCACAAATTCTGCACTATTTCTTAACCATGAGAATGAGGCAGCACTGCAAAGCTGCAACCATGAACTTGAAAAAACAAGCTCAAGAGAAAAAAAAGCTTGCGAAACTTTGTTCATCCTGAATCGTGTTGCCAAGTTTACAGAATGTACTAATTTTGTTAGATTTTTTGTGAATGTATGTATTAAACAGTTTGTGCCATGCAATGTATAGTTTTGTAACAGAATAAATTATATGTTCAGCCCCCCTTTCAGCATGCCATTCCTAATATTCTACACAAATGTAAGAGCACTGTACACACCACCAGACCTACTTCAGGTCGGACATTTTTTTTTCTAATATAAGAGCGCGCATTGTTCTCTTGAAATGACAGAGTAGAATAGAAAAATTATGCCCATTCATGGGCAACTAGCGCAAGATATACTGCTTTGAGAGTTGCGATGGATTTAGCCGTGTGACATGCCCTTCATCAAGCTGTACTGCACACGGCTTGCAGTACTGGCGCAAAGTATAACCGCCATCGCCTTAACACTGAGCAGAAGCCTGCGTAGGGGTCGCGTGTCGAGCGAAGTTTGTAACCAAGTACATGTGTAAGCTAGAGGTGCAATGGTTCAAGGTGCTTTGAGGACGTTTATTTTGTAAAGAGGAAGATGAGCAGCGGCGGCAGCCGCACCGCCAGCGCACAGCGCGAGATTGCTGGGTTGACAACCGAAGCTCGGAACGGCATTTTGGCTAGCTGTCCTTACGCTATTTCCCCGAAAATCCGGCTACAATTTATTTATTTTTGCTTTAATTAGCTAACATTGGCGGGCGCAACTAGAAAATACGATTGATACACTGGCTTCAACGTATGCTAGATACCAGATCTATAATAAAAACGTCGTCGAGAAATCAGTTGCACATTCATTTAGATAATCAGTCTTGTTACTGCAGAATCCCGGTGTATTCATGCCTGTGCATACTTTTCTATATACCCCGATTTCGAGCTCGACAAACGAGCAACGCTTAGCATCGATAACCTACGCAGCGCAAATCCGAGAGCCTCCACCTACTAGCGCCACCTGTCGCCGGGAAACGGAAACAGCGCCGGCGGCGAACACAACCAGGACGGTGCGCCGGCCGCAGTGTCAACACCTAAATTATTCTTACACCGTGCCTCCCACGAAAAAACAGCGAACCACACAAGGAATACCGCCCCCTCAGTTGACAGACATAGATGCCAAATTCGCAGCGCTTGAGGCTAAATTTGATCGTGAACTACAAGAACTCGAAACACGCCTCGAGACTAAACTCACTCACCTCGTAGAAACCCTCACGGAGAAATTAGAGCAACGCATGGATGTTGTGCATAACAAGGTGCTCGAAAACATAGAACACCGCTTCACACAAATGCGCCCTTCCATACCCTTGCAACCCACCCTTCAGCCTACACAATTCACCCCTCCTGAGCAACACATTCCAATGGAGACGCAACTAACCCCCCCTCTCCGCCCCCCTACGCTCCAGTATGGCAGCGGGGGAAAATAACCTACAAATTCTAACTTGGAATTGCCGTGACTTCCAGGGCAAGCGTGCACTCTGCAGGTTTTACTTCCCACACTCACTCTGCAGCCCCAAATACTTTTACTCCAAGACTCTGCACATTGTGCAACACTTCCCAGCTACACCTCGGTACATTTGGACGCCACAGACAAACCCAGGGCGTCCACACTCACAGGGTACGCCATATTGCTTCGGAGACCCCCGCAGGGGCGTCTGCGTCAGCAGGCGTTTGGTTTGTTCAGTAAAGTCGAAAGTTGGGCTAGTTGGTGAGTGATCATCGTACCTTGCTGGTGAAGCAGCGCACTGACACGGACACAGAGAAGACAAACAGAAGCAGCGAGTGTCGTCTTTTTCTGTTTGTCTTCTCTGTGTCCGTGTCAGTGCGCTGCTTCACCAGCAAGGTACGATGGTTTGGTGTGTTGCGACACTACGTACCCGAGCACATGGGGGTCGGACCCTTCCGCGTTTAAGTGCGTGGCCTAGCCGTGTCCGGGGAAAACGGGATCCTGGGGATTGAGCCGATGCCGGGTGTTTGGACCTTTAAGACCCCCCGGCGGAGGCAACACACCTCTTTGGCCTCTGCTTCACGTAGACGGCACTCCCGGGCTGACCCACCCGGGAGAAATCGATAGTTGCCTCTTCCTGTCCCCTTCTCCACTCTTCGTCTTTCTCACTTTGAATCTTTCCTGTCTTCTACTCACTTCATTTTACTTCTCATTTTCCAGGCGGCAAGGGTTAACCGTGTGTATCTATCCAACCTTGGGTACATGTATTAGGTTATAGCGGCGTTGTATAGCTGATGTATACAGGTATGTTCCTAACCCCGTAGTGTCCCCTTGTTGGGCTCGGTGGTGGGTGGCTACCATCGCCGCTGAATATTCTAAGAATGACATGGCAATTGCATTCCAACCCCCCCCCCCCCTTCTAGATCGTCCTAACAAAAGAAGGCGCACTGAAGCAATTTTTTATTCCACTTCAAAACCAACGTAGAAACATTCCCATGCTACCACGTGATCCACAGTGAAGCATCTCTGCCAATGAGTAAACAATCCCCATTCCTAGTAGCAAAATGCTTAGCAGAAAAAATTGGAAAACAATACAAGGTTTCAAAGATGTCAAGTGGGGACCTCTTCCTTGAACTCAAAACCAAAGACCAAGTAGAAAAGCTCGTTGATCTCGCCAGTGTCGGTGACACCAAAGTCACAATCTCAGCACACCGTTCTCTTAACACAAGCAAAGGCGTAATATCAGAAAAAAGATGTCTTAAACCTGAGCGATGAAGAACTCCTGGAAGGTTTCCAAGAACAAAATGTAATCAAGGTTCAAAGAATAACTCTCCGAAGAAATGACGAACAAATCCCAACCAAACACATTACACTTACCTTTGGTACCAGTATTGTACCTACTACACTTGATGCAGGCTATCTGAAGATCAACGTAAGATCGTATATCCCAAACCCGAGGCAGTGTTTCAAGTGCCAGAGGTTCGGACATGCATCGCAATCATGCACAGGTAAATCGACACGTGCAAAGTGTAGTGCCAATGACCATCAGTTGGAGAACTGCAATGCTGCTCCACACTGTACAAACTGCAAAGGAGATCATCCAATATATTCACCATCTTGCCTTTGCTGGAAGAAAAGCACCCCCTGTTGGTCGGCAGAGACTTCAACAGTCAACATACATACTGGGGATACAAAACAACAACACACTGAGGTCGCAGGCTCTGGCTGCTCCTCCAGAACCTCCACCTCACCGTACACAACTTCCTGACGCCCACTCGGATCGGCAATAGTGTCAGTATGGACACCAGCCCAGACCTGGTGCTGACCCACTCTCTCCGAGGTGTCACCTGGACCAGAACACAATATACACTAGGCAGTGATCATTACATTATACAGGTCACTGTCCCATACAAATAACTACGTCGCACTTACATGACACACAAACTCATAAACTGGGACTCTCTCCGCACCATTTGGGCGGCGTGCTCTGACACCCCTATTTCCGATATCGACACCTGAGTGAAATCACTCCAGGATGACGTCCAACGCAACACGAAAATCATTGAAACCCCTACAGAAACCCTTACATTAGACACCCGACTCGCCCACCTCTGGGAGGCCTATCACAGCCTCCTAGAACGGTGGAAGAGGAATAAGCTAAACAGGACACTCAAAAAGCAGCTGGCCACGCTGCAAACTCAAATCCAACAACATTCTGAGGAGCTCTGCCGGTCCAACTGGGGCCAGATATGCGACGGCATTGCTGGGAACCTGTCCACCAAGCAGGCCTGGCAACTCCTCCGCCACCTTATAGATCCGACACAGACAAAAACAGCAACACAACACCATGCAACAAGACTCATCCACGCACACATAGACAACCCTGACAGCTTTATAGACACAATTAAAAAAACCTACACCTCCTTAGGCACACCGACTCGCTTGCCTCCCTATATAGGGCAGCCCAACCCCACACTCGACATGGACATAATGGAGACGGAAGTCAGAGCGACCCTCCTGACTCCGTACCAGCTCCACACCTGGCACCAACCAGGTAACCAAATCCATGTTTCGTAATCTGGATGATCAATCCATCACACAGATTACGCACTACTTCAACCAGTGTTGGAGGGAGGGCACCCTCACCAGTCCTGGCGTGATGCGAAAGTCATTTTCATATCCAAACCCAACAAACCATTTACACTCCAAAATCTTCGCCCGATCTCGCTAACCTCATGCCTCGGAAAGCTTTTCGAGCATGTATTATTATCGAGACTCACACAACACATGGGAGAAAACTACCTTTACCCACATAGCATGGTGGGCTTCCGCCCCCATTTATCCGTGCAGGATGCCATGCTACAACTTAAGCATGACATTTTCGACCCCCTTATCCTGGGTCACACAAAGGCAGTCTTGGCTTTGGACCTCTCCAAAGCCTTTGATCGCGTAGAACACCAAGTGATCATGACTGCCCTCTCGCAACTGAATGTAGGTGCACGTACATACACCTACATTGAAGCATTCCTGACCGACCGCACGGCTGAGATACACTTTGGTCCACTCACCTCCCTCTCTTTTACTTTACGGAGTGTTGGCACCCCGCAAGGGTCCGTTCTGTCCCTCTTTCTATTTAATATCACCCTAATCGCCCTGGCCCGACAATTGGCAATCATACCACATCTCAAGCACACCCTCTATGCCGACGACATCACGCTGTGGACTACCCACGGCAGTGACGACGGCATAAAGGAAACATTCCAGCCTGCAGCCACCCTGACCCAAAATTATGCTGCCATTATCGATCTTTCTTGCTCCCCAGAAAAATTCGAACTACTACTCATCAGACCTCGTAATCGCTGGTCCCCATGCTCCCCCATCACCATCGAGCTGGACGGACGCCGAGTGCCAGAGGTTGAAACCCTCCACATACTGGGACTCCATATCCAGAGTGATGGTAAAAACACCACCACCCTGAAGAAACTCAAGCAGATTGCAGGTGCGATATCACACCTCATTCGCCGGGTTTCAGCCCACCACAGAGGCATGAAGGAGCACGACCTATTTCGCGTCATCCATGCATTCGTCCTCAGCCGTGTGCTTTACACAACCCCATATTTACACTTATCCCTACACAATACTAATGCCCTAGATGCCTCACTATGCAAGGCGTACAAAGTAGCACTAAAACTACCGATTAACACACCCACAGACCGACTACTCAGCCTGGGCCTCCACAACACTATCGGGTAACTTGTAGAAGCCCACCGACAGGCGCAATACATTCGCCTGACACAGACATCCACTGGGCGGTACACCCTGGACTCCCTCGGGATCCGGATACCGGCCACCGACCCTACACTACTCGCCACCCCACGCTACATCCACTGGGAGCTGCTTATTAAGGGGGGACACCCCTCTTTGAAAAAATTTTTTTATTTGTGGATTGATTTCAATGAAACTTCTATGTTTCATTAAGTTTTATGCACTGATTCTAAATCTGCATTTATTTTTTCCATACAATAAACAGTTTTCAAAATATTTACAATATTATGTTTTTCATTTGGAGTTTGATAATTTCCCAAACAATTGATGCAATGATAAAATTTAGCATACCAAATTAACATGCACCCACAACACCACGAGGAGCGCCGCCGAACTCGAGCTAGGGCGCTCCATCGCTATTACGGCCCCAAACTGGACGCCATATGGGAGGACACTGCATGCATGGGAGAGCAAGTGGTTGCCGCCGTGGCGGACTCCTTCGTCTCCCCACTCATCACAGTACCCCTCCCCCCACACACTTCTCCAGAAGCTGCAGAGGAAGCTGCGATTGCCATTGCCATCACCCACATGGAAGCCCGGTACATAATAACAGATTCAAAAACATCTATACTAAATTTTGCACGAGGCCGAGTCCATGTTCCTGCTTTTTGCATACTGGACTCGCCCGTTGCACCTCCACCCCGCCATGTGGAGCTGATATGGGTGCCTGCGCACTCCGGGAATCCCGGAAACGAGGCTGTCAACCTTTTAGCCTGAGGTTCTATTAACCGGGTTCAGGTGGCCTCCGATCCGGGATTCACGGAGCGCATGCACTCTCTCAGCGATCTGACGCAGGCTTATAGAGCTGCACGTCAGATCTACCCCCACTTCACCCATCCCTAGACAACAGACATGCGACACTTTGGAGGCGACTCCAGACCCACACACTCCCCTCCCCTGTCACTCTTTCCCCACCCACGCCTGCGCCCTCTGTCCCAAACCGTTCGCATCCGCCATCCACATCCTCTCGCTTTGCCCGGCGGACCCTCCCCCGCGGGGCTTGGAGCACCTGACATTGCTGGAGGACCCGGCAATGCAGACCGTCACGACCAGCCGGGCTGCCAGTTTTATGGACCTATGAAACAAAAACTTGAGTGGAGTATGGTCGTGCGGAGGCCTAGGGGCCTGCGTGCCCCGAACACCTTTTTTTGAATAAAGTTTTTAACAACAAATCTTTCTTTCACAAATGGTGTTATTATTAGCATTGCAGATACTGTGATGTGTCTTAATGACAATGCTAATACCGTATTTACTCAAATCTAGGCCAACCCCAATTCTAAGCCAACCCCCTAAACTTCGAAGCCAACAAAAATATACATAGTACCTTGAATGTAGGCCGAACAAAAAAAACGAGGATAGCGTTCACAAACTGCAAACATTATAGAATTTGAATGTGCAGAGCTCATTCAACGTTGTCGTCGCTGCTACACTCGTCGCTGTGTTCCTTGTCACTTTCACCTTCAAACAGTGCGCTATCTTCGGTACCGTCAACATTAGATATGCTGTTCTTTTTAAAGGCGCGCACGATTCAAGTACCTGGGATGTCGTCCCATGCTGCAGCTACCCAGCCTGCCAGCTGCGATAGCGATCCACGTTTGAATGGCCCGTTGCCGTTAGCATGTGGTCTTAATCTGTCAACCAGTCAGTGTAATATTTCTGCAGATGATCCTTGGAAGGTTTGTTGATGCAGACATCAAGTGGCTGCAACTGGCCCATCATGCCGCTCGGCATGACAGCGAGGTCCGTGTTTACTTGGGCGAGGGCAGCCTTCACGTTGTCGATCAAGTGCCCACGGTAAGAGTCGACGACAAGGAGCGAGTTCTTTGTCAAAAAGGCTCCTGGACTCCGTTGCCACACAATCTTGACCCACTCTTCCACCATCGCACCCGTCATCCACCCATTCTCACTTGCCCGCACAATGACATTTCTTGAGAAAGTTTCTCGAGCAGGCAGTGTCTTCCTTTTAAATATCATCTAAGGAGGGAGTTTATGTCCATCAGCTGTGCAGCACAGCATCACAGTTGATCGCTGCTTCTCGTAGCCCGCAGAGCACACCTTCACCTCCTTGGCACGCTTTTCATTCACGGTGTGCGCCACTGGCCTATCAAAATACACAGCCGCCTGGTCGGCATTGCCGATTTGCCCAAGGTTGTAGCCTGCCACTTCTCTCTTTCGCAGCACGTAGCGCTGAAAAGCTATCAGTTTTTCTTCGAAATCGCTTCGCAGCTTCTGGGTGATTGAAGTGTGACGTCGGAGGCTGAAGCTGAAGCGCTACATGAATTTCTGAAGCCAGCCCCGGCTGGCTTTGAAATCCTTTGGCGTTAGGCCTCACTCCCTCGAAAGTTCCCTAGCTTTCACTTGGAGCACTTCTGTTGTCACTGTAAGGGCAGCTGCTCTCTGCGTCGGAACAAAGTCGGTGAAAACTGTCTCCACTTCGTGGTGACGGCCTTTCTTTGGTCCGCTAAATTCAATCCTCGTTGCGGCGCACGCAAAAAGCTGCTGTCGTCCCCTCAAACGACGGACGTTTTTCTCGTCGACACCGAAATCCTGCCTGGCTTGAAGGTTCGACGATGCCTCTGTGGCTATCACAACTTTTCGCTTGAAAGCGGCACTGCAGCGGCATCTCCTGCTTGGTGCCATCACGATAACACCACGCCGCACACTGATACGGCCAACACGACACAGGTCAAAATGGCAACTTCGCTTGAGTACGGTTGGCTACTGGCACGCCAGTAGTGGCTGCGATACTGACTTTTCTAGGTGGTGCTAGCTATGCACTATATTTAGCAGTTTCAATGAAAAACTGGTGCGTTTTTTAAAATCCTCGAATCTAAGCCAACCCTAGAGTTTGGAATATGGTTATTTGAAAAAACTATCGGCCTAGATTAGAATACGGTATACTATTAAAGCTATCAGTTTCTCAGAGATGCATAGCTAAAAAAAATTTACAGGCACATACAGTGACAAACCCAGCAAGTTTATTTACACAAGTGTGTGCAGGTTCCAAAAATCCCAAGATTACCTTAGTAGTGGCATGTCATCACTGCCTTTTTTTCCTCTTCGAACAGGACTAACAGTGCCATTTAGAGTATCTGCAGTGAAGCTCCAGCTTCGAGTGTTGTACCCACGACCTACTGTATAAAGGGCGACCTGCGCGTGCGGCGCTGCGCCAGCGCCGCTGATTTGCTTTTGCTTGTGTGGCCTTTTTTTTAGTTTTCCAAACCGCCGCCGCGAACAGTGGCGCTAGTGCTCACCCCCACTTACCCCAAACCCGTGGCCGGCTGCACGCACGGGCAGCAAGCATTTTCAGCGAGAGCACGGAAGGACGCAAACGCACGCGCGCGTAACAATCGATTAGCTGAGTGCTTGGTGATCTGTTGGTGTCGCTAGATCTTGATTACCAGATTCTATTTCAGTGACACTGTGATTCTCAGCCCCGTGGGTGCCGGCTTTCGCGTTTGCGGCTTCTTCATGCACGATGGTTTACTTCTGCATACCGTTGTGAAAGTCAAGCGGCCGAGCATCAAGAGGAATTTCATTTCATGAGTTCCCCATGACCTATATTAGAAACCAATGGTTGAAACCTGAACAAAAAAAAAATGGCTGGGGCTTAGCTAAGGTTAAGCCTGGGTATCTCGAAGTGAAAAGGTTCGGTGATGCTTACGGTTTAGCTTATGGTTATGCTTTATGATTTAGCCTATGGATATGCTTACGGTTTAACTTATGGATATGCTTATGATTTAGGTTATGGATATGCCTACGGTTTAGCTTATGCTTTATGATTTAGCCTATGCATACGGTTTCACTTATGGATATGCTTAAGATTTGGTAAGCTTATGGTTATGCTATACGTGCGCCTTGTGTAGTGATGCAAATTGCTTATGAATTATATATACCATAAGTTATGCAGGATTATTAATCTTCTTCATTCATCATTGTTGGGCACATTGTCTTGCGATTTCTGTACAGCCATAAACACAGCTCTCTGTACCGGTAGTATATCACTCTTTTCTCCCGTGCTGAATGCGCACGCCTCTTCTCTGGCAAGCGGTTATATATTCGGCCTCCGCGATAAACGTGCTTGCGGCGAACGTCAAACGACGACGCATAGCGCGCGGCAGTGGCCACCTGCGCCGACTCCGAACACGCTTACGGAGCCAATTCCGACATACGCCGGCTCGCGCGAAGCGCGGTGTTGACTAGCGTAGTGAAGCTTTTCGTTTCAAAAGCCCAACTCCAGAAAAGTGCTTAAAGTGTAGTGAGTATCTGTGTGATGGCACAACAAAGCGCCCTTGGAATTTTTCAAGCTAGACTTTCGTTATCATTTGGTAAAGCGGCATAAATAAATACGTGAATAACAGCACATTTTTACGATTGTGGCATGCACTGCAATTAAAACTACTCACATTCTGCCGCACTCTCAACGGCACGTAACTTCAGTGAACGTGCCGAATGCAGCAAAGGAACGCGTGGGCCCTGCAAAGCGGTACGTAGTGCGTTCAATGCGTCCGGCTTGGGACTAGCGAAACCTACAGGACAATGAAGTGCGGGCGCGCTCAGGCCTCGGCTAGCGCGGAGAGTGCACACCAGACCATATTGGCACCACAGCACTAACCAACATTTTAGCAGACAATGAGGAAAAAAAAAAGCTCTAAGGGATTTCACTATTTCAATCCTAGCAGCCGCGCGGCCGCGCCTTCAAAGTAGTTTAAAATTGCATTGCACTGCACAGCGAAGATACCAAATATGTGGGGCATGTATCGCATGTATCGACGCGCATTCTTCTACCGCACCCTGTCAATAATGTGAAATGCCGAGTTTACTGCAGCTCCGCTGCGAATTTTTACCGTCATCGCCATACTCCTGAAGGCAGGGCCGGAGCATTTCGGGCGTTGCTGTGAGGGTTAGCACTGGCGGCATCTACCGGCACGCTTGGTCCCTACTCAAGGATCACGTGGTATTTCTTCGGCCGCGCGCTGCTGTAGGCGACCACGGGATGCGCAGGTCGCCCTTTATACAGTAGGTCGTGGTTGTACCCTATTTTCGTGGCATGTCAGTTTTTGCGAAAAATTCTGGTGTTGCCTATGTGAAAGGGGGGGGGGGGGAGTGGAACTAGGAATGCAAATTTTCAGCACACCGTCTCGTTGCAAACTTTTCTGCATCCATTCTGATGTTGGAAATCCATTATCACTACCAATACAATGACAGTAAACATATTAGACAGAGGTGTTACCTAATCATTCGATCAGAAAAATGTAACCAGTGCCTTCTGCAGAAACCATAAGTCTATGAACACATAAAATGTTTCCTTGTAACTAAAATAAAGTGACTGTGCACAGCTAGTTTGCCACTAGGTAAGGTTAAACGAATGCACCACCTGTCGTGAGATTGCATAAGCTGAAAAGCATTGGGCTCAATCAGTACTTGGTGAGAGACTCCCTAGGAATGGCACTGTCCTGAATTGCTTGTTTCTTCGACCCATGTGCGTTTATATGGAGCTAGTTTGCAGCACCCCCTGAAGAAGCCACAGGTGGCCATAGCACTGAGGCTTCCACCCCCCTGCATGTATACCTGTTCCCAATGTTTACTCATGTGACAGCAGACAAGATGCTTTTCAATAATGCAGTGTAGGGTTGTCTCCAGTGTGTATCCAATTACACTGTGTGCAGTATTATACTGCTTGCAGGTGAAAGGTTCCCTTGTCACTGTTTCTGTGATATGGCAGAAAAAGCATGTCAACATGTGGCACAGTCAGCCGAAGAAAGGGGAGTGTGCCTTGGGTGACATTACAGTGGCTGGTGCGATTCTTTTCACCGGCTGCAGCATGGCGCAGTCCTTGCGTTTTCTGAAGAATGTGGGCGTAGCCTGCTTCAGCGAGAGATCATACCATCGCTTGCAAAGCAAGTTGTTGCGTCCGGCAATGAACGAGGTAATGGAATTTCTGTATTACACAAATCGAGATGACCACAATCTGTTGGTGCTTGCGTGTTGCATGCTGAAAAAAATAATTGGCCAAAATCATACACACTGTACACTGTAACTGCACTGGAAGGTGTGCGAGTGTTTTTGAGATGTACATTTCATGACATGGGATACCTGGCCTGCCTTTCATATTCAAAGGAATAGATTTCAATAAATGCATTTTATGCGTATTCCAGGTCTGGCAGGATGAAAAGAGGCGGCTCACGCAAACGGTGGTGTCATGTGGAGGAGCAGCAAAAGTAGCAGGCGACAGCCGTGCTGATTCTCCTGGCTACAGTGCTAAGTATGGCATTTACTCAATGCTCGAGACAAACCTGAATCGCACCATTGATATCGAGCTTGTGCACGCGAGCGCACAGTAAAGCACTTATTTCTACGCATAGGCATATACTTCGTTTAATTAATTGTTTCTTTGCTATTATGTTACGTTGTGCATTGCTTTACATTTTTTTCTTTCATGTTGCCACCACGTTCTTCCATGGTAGAATTCTGACATTCATTGTACTTGCAACTAACCAGAAATTTCCGTTAACCCTGCAGTCATTCTTTCTTTGTGTTATGACGTCCATTTATTAGTATTATAGTTGCAAATAACTGCTACAATGCCATATTTGAAGAGCACAGAATGTTATTTGGTTGCCACATGCACTGCTCCTTGACCTCTGTTTCCCAGCACAGCACATCCAGAAGAGTGGATGGGCAGTTACTACCTGCAGAGCGGCAAATTTACCTCCTTTCTTCTGGCATTCATTATAGCAGTAAACGTAGAATACCTAATCACCAGATATAAGTTTGGTAAGGCGAGTGTTGTCCGCCATTTAATTTCATTCTTCATCAACCCCTCTTGTTCCTCTTCTTTCACATTCCAGAAGTAGTCCACTTCACCCTCCCCAGCTTTTGTTTACACCTCCTGGTGCAATATTTGAACACCTTTCCGATTGAGACGCACTCTGTTTGGCTGGTAGCGCCCAGGCACCAAATGGTCTTCAATACACCATGCTGCAATGCCGTTTTAACCAAGGGGAAGGGTCCGTAAAACGCAGTGTTGGTACTTCCAATTCCTTTCCTGACTAGGACAAGGTCTTCCACTTTTATATCTTGTATGTCCCTGTTCTGCCTCTTGTCGAAGCTCCTCTTTATGTGCTGTCTGTAGGCGTCTTCTTGTCTCTCACTTTTCTTGACTTCCCTAAGTGTAAGCTTCTCCAGGATGCCGAGTTCGCAATCCACAGGGAGAGTAGGCACAATTCCAGTAGTGGCAAAGAGAGGACTGCATTCTAAGCTGCTCATATAAGAATGGCTGTGGTGTCTTGCAGCAGCCTCGAGGCAGCACTTCCAGCCACCTTGAAATTTCAGGTACATCTTCATGTATTGCTTGATGTCCCTTATAGCACGTTCAGCAAGGCCGTTTGCTGCAGGATGGTAGGGTGGGCAAAATTTTACTGTTATCCCATGATCTCGTGTTCAGTTGACCTTTTTGCTCCGAAAGGCCGGGCCATTGTCACACACTATCGCTTTTGTATTTTGGAAGCATTGAGCTTGAAGAGCAATGACACTGTTGGCGTCTTCTTTTCCTGCCTTGGCTGCGATCACTCTTGTGCATTTGTCGACACCGAGTAAAAACGCTCGAGTTTTCTTTGTGCCTTCTCCCGTCTTTTTAAGTTCCGCGAAGTCTAAGTGAATGACTTTAAATGGGATGCGTGAATGCCTTGCGGTTACCATCACATCTGTTGCCTGCTTGAATTTCACTTCGTTCACTTGACATAGGTGGCACGTGCAAATGTAATTTCTATGTCGTACTTCATACTTGGCCAAGTAAACCTTTTCAGCAGTTTGTTGTAAGTGCGCCAGAAGCCGTCATGTCCCGCAGACTCTGGACTGTCGTGGTATAGTTGAAGTATCTTGGGGAACCATTGCTGATGGCACGCCATATCTTCCGTCCACAAACTTCATTTCCTCAGTGCTTTCCCACAACTTCACGTAATTTATTTCTTCTGGGTGTTCGCTTGTCTCGTGGACAAGTAATCTAGACATAGCGTCCGCATCTGTCAGTAGTGAGCCAGGCTGATGTGATACGGTAAAGTTGAACTGTTATAGGTAACTAACCCATCTCGTGATTAGACCCTTTGGTTGTGCCATGCCTAGGAGATGAGTCAAAGCTTGATGATCGCTAAAAATGGTGAATTTCGCGCCTTCTTGATAGGTATTAAAATACTGTACAGCTTTTAAAACTGCCAGTGCTTCTTTTTCTGTGGTAGTCTAAATTGACTTCAGCAGGCTCCAACGTAGAGCTGTAATATCCAACGACGTAGTGCTTTTGATGATCGGATTGTCGTGGTGACTTCCGATATAAAACTGCGCCTGTTGCGTAGCCCGAACTGTGCATGTCGTTACATGCATAGCTATTCGAGGATAGGCTCTCCTTATGGGGACTCAGCTTATTCATGTCCCGATTGTTAAAAACCAGTTGTCTCCTCCACACTGAGCTTTCCTGTTCCAGTTCTGTTCCTGGTAACAGATTCTGGAGGCAATGCAAAAGCTCATCTAGAGTCCTTAGGGCTCTGTTCTGAACTTCATTTCGAATGTCCAGAGACCCTGCATCACTAAGGCAAGAACTGCCATTGAGGCAAGCCTAGGTTCAGCGGCATGCAGCAAACGACACTTCTCAAGGACATGCTGTAGAGGAGATCCTAATGCCTACTGGTAACCTAAAGCAGCATCCCATCGCTTTACAGCACTGATTTCGAAAGCAGCCAGGAAACTCACTTTCCATTTCTCCCAACACGATGCTGCCTCGTCAAGAAGCTGCAAATTGTACCATTTCCTGGCAGTGGCAAGAAGATAACGTCACATGTTTTTAATTTTTTCATCATCAGAAATCCACTTATTCTTTTCTGATGCGTACTCATGAAAGGATAGCCATTGGTGAGTGCTTTGGTGGTTGCCTTCAAGAATGTCTGGCTCCACAAGCTTTTGCACTCGTTTGTCTAGGCTGAGTGACTCAACTAGAGTTTCCATTAGTTGACTGTGTTGCATCATTTGTCGCTGCTGCTCTTCAATAATTTTCAAAACAATGCTCACCTTCTCCGCAGTGGTTTCTTGCGTGAAGCATCCACATCACATTGGCTCGAGGATCAGTTGTTCTAGTGCCGGTAGTGACAGATGCACCTTCACCGATTCCATTTGAAGAAGTTGCTCGCGTCCTATGGAGGCTTCTTTCATAACTGTGTCGATGAGGTCTGCTGAACATGATGGGGAAGGTCAGATGATGGCTCACCTTACATTTCATAGCTCTTGAGGACAACATGCTGCGACGAAGCCTGGTCGATGCAGAATGTAACTCACATGTTCGTCGTTGACCTCGCCAAAATATGTAGCGGTCCGTGTAGAATAACTAACCACCAGACATAAGTTCGGTAAGGCGGGTGTTGTCTGCTATTTAATCGTATTCTCCGCCGACCCCTCTTCTTCCTTTCTTTCACATTCCAGAAGTAGTCCGCTTCACTACTCTTGGCCAATGTTTAGGTGCCATTTGCATGCTAAATAGTTGCGGTGTGATTACAGTAAAACCTCGTTAAACCGTACCCGCTTAAACAGTAGTTTCGGTTTAAAAGTAGTAAAGTCAATTTCCCGACTCAGCGGCCATTGAACGTAATGTATTTTGTATCCGCATAAACCGTACCAGCTTATTGCGTATGCATCGGTTAAAACGTAGCATTTCCACTTTTCGTCGCGCAAACACGGCGGTGCGTCGTCTCCATCGGGCGGCCCGGCAGAACAACAAGCCTCAGAGATCGGTACAACGGCCTCCAAGCGCCCTGTGCGTTTGCACGTGAAGCCGCATCAACATCAACATCATTTCGACGCCGCATGGACGCCGTGCCGGAGAGCGTTGTAGCGTCGTGCAAGCGAGGACTCGCGTCATGCCGAAGCTAGGATAAAAAAGACGCCGGGTGCTCAGCATAGAAGAAAAATTAGACATCGTCCGTGCTACCGAACGTGACACGAAGAAGTCGGCGCTGGCCCGCGATATGGATCTGCTTTTGACTACAGTGTGTGGCATTTGGAATGCGAAGTTGCTCGGCAGCTCTGCTGCGACCGCGAAGAGATGTCGGCTACGAGGTTCGACTTTTCACCATCGTTGCCGCTGTTGTTGCCGAAGTGTCAACTAGCGACAGTGATGAGGACGACACGGGCTATTCAGGCCCAACAGTGGCAGAAGCTGCGCGTTACGTCAGCCTCATGAATGCGATCGTCGCAAGGAGAACAGGGGCGCGATAACGTAACTATTCCAAACGAAAAGTTTTCCGAACTCCGGCACCCGGCAATGAAAAAGGCGCCCCGGGACTTATGCAGCACTACTGCGCGCGTGCATGGAGAATACGTAACGCCAATGAGGAATCTGCCGTGCGAGTGTTTGCCGAGAGGAGGGGGGCTGGCTGAGAAGCTGGCACGCAGCTTCAGTAAGTTTGAGGCCGCTGTCGTCATGCTAGGCCGCCGCGATATCAAACGAAAACAACATTTACGTCCCGCGAAGTGAATAAATACTGCATGTTTTTCCCCTTTCATCGCACTCTCTCCGAGTTCCGTTTTCGACAGATAAGTGGGCGATCTCATGCTATTTCGCTTAAACAGTACTACCGTTTAGTACGTACTTTTTCCGAGCTCCGGCCGACTACGGTTTAACGAGGTTTCACTGTAGCAGGCTTTCCTCTTCACCATCAACCAACCATCTCTCTTCGGCTGTTTGTTTCATCTAGTAGCAGCATTTAGGTGAATCTCACCAGGCATTTTCTTTGGTTTCCAGTGCAACGAGGTGTCCTCAAGTACACACATGGAGCTTCAGGGTCTGAAGAGGGCTCTCACCTCCCTTAATGATGCGGTGTCATTGTCACTGAAGCGGTGACGGACCGGCATCCACAAGTGCGCAGGTCAGTGTTGCCAAATGGAAATGAAAAAGTGCTAGGTAAAAGTGCCCTCAAATGTAGCCAGAAAACAACCTGGATTATTAGTATTGTGGTGTAATCAGGGCAGCATTCATAAAAGTAAAAAAGGCAAGACATTAGGAAAAAGATAAATTCTCCTTGGCAAAAAATAATACGATGTGACATAGCAGTGACATTGAAGAAAACAGTGCTAAAACTGTGACTGACGAAGCTCATTCTTTATTGGGCAATCCTGTGCCCAGCAAAAAAATTCACTTTACAACAAGAGCGACGTGCACAATCTTCGGTCGTTGGTAAACTGATCAGCGGCGAAACATGTCGACTTTTATACATGTGTCATCGAAGGTTCCAGAAAGTACTACACAATTTGCGTCGCTCATACAATCAGATTACATAAGCGTCGGTGACCACAGACGATGGATAGAAGCATCGATAACGTTTTAGAAACTTTCTATACATGCAGGCGCGTCATGCGCGCTAGCCCGTGAAAAGTGGTCACTGATGAAAGATAAACTAGTGGAACCCCAGTGACACGATCTGCTTTGTGGTAGCTTTTGTGGCACACGTCTTGCCACTGCTGGCGCGTATTTCCGCTAGTGTCGCCGGCCTTTAACACGTTCGAGGGTTGTTGGAATGTAATTTATTCTAGTACACTTGAATATAAAGCTACGAGTTTCAGAAATATGTGTTTTGCAGTCGTATCGTCCAATTTGAAGTAAAAACGCGATCGCATCGACCGCAAGAAAATACATTGCTCCATGGGGCATTGGCCACGAAACGAAAAAAAAGTGTATCATCCCGAAAAACGTATTACACATAATGATATCAATGAGGTTCCAATGTACATGTGTTAATAGGACTAACTTATTACATCTACTCTTAAAGTGTATGAAAACAGTCGAGTGTGGGAACCATGAAGCACAAGGAAATCATTATAAGGCCACCACTGCATACATTTCTCACTAGAAGTGACAGACCAATGAGCAGCAATATGTATCTTTGCCTGGGCCACATACTAACGATTGTGGTGCAGACTGTAATGCAGCTGTTCTTGAAATAGCAAAGTCTGCAACACTGATGCAGGTACTTCAAGTTTGAGAGGCCTGAAGTGGACCACCTGTTTGATGCATGGCACGTCTGCAAAGGTCAGCATTGTCTGTCTCTTCTGCTAGAGACTCCTTTACTGTTAGTTGCTTCTTATCTTCCTTTTTGGTGGTACAGGGCTAAACAAGAAGCTCTTGCAGGCTGTGAAATCCACAGGATGCACTGCCATTGGCCTGTAGACCAGTCATTTGTCAACCACCTACACTTTTCAGTGCCGTGTGGGGCAACACAAGAACGACGTCCGATTGTTGAGCTTGGAAGGCCTCGCCGAGCACTGCTAGCGCGCTGACCCCAGAATCACTTTCGAGGAGGTGAGCGTCTTGGCCGTGGAGCATAATCCGTTTAAGAGACGCCACTCGAGTCTTGGCACATCCAGCTTACAGAGGCAACAATAAATAGGACGCCGGGAACGCTCCCCTCCGCATATGTTAGTGGACTGCTAACAAAGGGAGACCGTAGGCTGCCCTATGCTGCTGCTAGCCCACATTTTAGTCAGCCCTGAAGAAGGGACCAAGCTGGTCCCGAAACGTTGGGTTTCAAATAAATTATTGGTTGGAGTTAATAATTTTTTCAACTCTTGTTCCCAACCAGACGGACTTCCGTCGAAGATGTTTTCATTCAAAGTGTGGGGATGGCAATGGCAACCTCGCCGTGGCTGTGTTGGTGTCTGTAATGAACCACGTGCAAGATAAACACCCCGCTGCAGCCTGCTTTATGATAGATGCCAGCATGGTGACCTTCAGCCACGGAAGTGGATCTTTCCAGGTGCACCTTTCTTGTACATTTTTAAAGGAAATCTTTCTCTGCCTACCCTACCCAATGGTTACCAAAATAGCAGCAGCAACTCTCTGGGTGGCCCTTAGGGTACAGTGAGCCTAACAAACATGCATCATCTCGCATCGAAAATCCCTATTTTGCTCCTGTCACAAGAAAATTTTAAAGCGGAAATGGTAGCTGACAATAAGTTATTGCAGTGTATTCCACAACTGTAATGCACATCTTTTTTCTAGAACATTCGCCTGGAAACTGCCTGTGTGGTGCAGTCTGATATGAAACTAAAACTACATCTTAGGCAGCATAAGCAACAGGCAAACGTTCGTGGATAGCATGACGATCATGATTAATGTAGCATGACGACCCGCTGCTTTCAGTATAATTACGAAAGCACATTCAAACAATAAGTTACTTATATAGCTAGCGGCAATAAGTTGCATCGCGTGTTTTTGGTACAGGACAAACTAGCAAAGGGGTTAGTCTAGGCATGCGCAACTATGTCTTTTGTAATTGCTGCATAGTTGTTTCATATATGCAAAATATCATATGTGATGTGAACTATATGTATACAAAGGAGGACATGTGATTCTTCACAAACAGTAAGTGCTGTCCAGTGCGTTGACAATGAATATTAAATAAAATTTGTTTCTTGTTTGGTCCACCAAATTATTGGCCATTTCTTGGTCATGTCAGGGCTGAATTGACGCAAGTTTAGAAGCAAAGTATCTGCAACTGCAAAAATTTTTAGAGCAGAGACACCATGAAAAAAAAAGTGCCTGTTCTTCCATTTTAACGTGCATTGGACACTTCCCTTTATGACTGTCATACTGTTCATTATATTCCAGGGTGAGAGCCGAATTAACAAGTTAACTTTTTCTTGAATTCTGTGCTACAAGACCTCTTGCAGTTGTTTCTACATGAGTAATGGCAGAAAATGACATTTTTTGCACAACCACGAAATAGCGTCTTCATTTTTTCACTTTTGTGTACATTATTGCAAGTACCCATGCTTATGACAAGCTCTCTAGCATATTGATATTGAGGCTTCTGAATGACATCTGCCAAATGTCTCCACACATGCAGTCATTTAGCGTGAAATCTTTTCATGCGATAATCAATCGCTTCGCCCCAAAAGCTTATGCTAACTCATTCCATGGAATGTTTGCAAGGTAAGTTCGTTGTAGAAATTATCGTGAGCAAATGGCATGCAGTGATAGTAAGGTCGGAATTATGTGTTAGCATTTCCCGATATCATTCAGAGTCCTCAGTTCACTGCACTAGGTTAACCGCACTGGTGCGCTTAACTGTAAATTTTCTTGTGATGAACTCGGTGCATTGAATTTTGAAAATGCTGAAAAAGACTGACGGTTATGTGTTTGATGTTCAGGACAAGAAATGCAAAAGAATTTGTATAATAATTGGCTTTCCAGATCTGCAGTGTTGTGTAAAGCATACAGAGTCTGTATGAAAAGAATGACTTGATTCACTTTCTCCACAGTGGAGTCAGTTTTTGAAGTTAATAGTCTTCTTGAATGGTCATCATCTTCAATAGAACAATGACCTTTAAAATGTTCACACCATTTGTACATTGTAGCCTTAAGTTCCAAGAGCTGTTCCTAGCATCTGAGCTGTCTCAGTAATTTTTAGAGCTTCGTGCAGAGTTTCACAAACCTACTGCTGCCCTTACTCACTCATTTGACATCAGGCAAAATCACCCAAATAAATTAATATCAGTTCACACATACACGCAAGAGAAAACAAACAGTGCATGTAAAGAGAGCTGGTTTTGCCATCTGGTACACTAAATGTGCTGGGGGTGATACAAGTTCAATTAAGATTTCATTACTTGTGAGACAGTAAATAAAAAAAGTTTGCGAATTTTCCAGACAGAACACATACATGATTTCGGTTTCTTGTTGCCTTTGTTTATGCATTAAGTAGATTGCTCAGTCTGGGAAGTGTACTTTCCCTTTCAGAGTGTCGTTTCCGTTACGTTACCAGAGGAATGTTGCAGTTTCTGCCTATGGTACTGTGCACACTGATGACTGTGAAAGTATATTCAATTAGTTGCCTTACAGCTTGCATGTTGGGTAGGGCAATTGCACATAAAAAAATATGGCATGTACGTGGCTGTGGCATACTTCTGCACTGCAGGACTGCACTGGTTGCCTTGCATTACAACGAAAATGCCGACAAGGGTCAGGCTGTGACACTGAGTGGGGAACTTCGCTGGAAGGTGAAGCACCCAAAAGAGTGGAACGGAGAAGCAAGCGTCTCCTTTGTCAAGCAGGAGCCCACTTATTGTATGAAAGGGGCTGGTGTCCTTGTTATGGAATTCTGGCAAAATTGTCACCAGTGCTACATTTTAAATAACTTTTCACAAACTGCATGCAACAGCAGCGACATACATTGAATCTGCTTATTTTCTGAGGCACTCTTTCTAAACATTGGGCACATGCCCTGAAATTTAGCACACTAGCTTACTGAAGCTTGTAGAAAAATTCAGCTGAACCAGACAAATATGAAGACTGCTTTCAGAATCGGAGAAACAAACTGAAACTGGGGAGACAGTATACGAAAAATTTTTCGGCATTGTCTGTCTGTAAAGAGCAATTATTGTAATTTGTTTAGAGCAACAGCCATATGGACATAACTGTTTGCATTTCCATAGGCTCACAGGAGCTCAGAAATGCTTTAGAATTGCTTACCACAATTTCGTAGCCCTCGGTGCAAAATTTACAATTGTGAATTTTTTCCACTTGCTTCGTTGCATATTCAGTGATCAGTGCCTCTTGGCAATGCAGGTTATGCGAACTGTCTATTCTGCACTCTTGAAGAGTACGTCAATGGAGGCACTCCGTATGTCTTTCCAGCGAAGCCATCTCATGTCACAAGTTCTTCGGGGCCTGTCGACAAGACATCACTTGTGCGATACCACTTATCTAGGCTTGGGAAGCAGTAATTTCCTGACCATTTCATGATCCCTGACATGTCCTGCTCGTGTGTATGGGACAGCACAAATGTCATAGCATTTCCGTGTGTCAAAAGTTGTGCTACGAAAGTAGCTGAATGTTCAAAAAGCTAATGTTCTTTATAACCCTGTGTAATCAAATGTATCACAAACCAAACCACCAAGCACCGTTAAGAACACTGGGGCTTTAATTGTAAGTCCCTTCCCTTGATCTACTCCATCATTTCACTTCCTCTTCACCTCGCTCAGCCATCCCACGCTACACGCTCATGTTTAAACCGGCAACACGCCAGAAGGAAAGTTTGCTACAGATGGGCAGACAAGCAGATGAAAATGCCTCAATAAATCAGCCCCTAATGTGGCATAGCAGAAGTCTGCTATCCAAAATAACCATTGCAACCTTCTTTTAAGACCGAGATCGAGACCCCTGTTACACTGGGCATTTTAATGTCAGTCGAATCAAATGGCATTAGCATCGAATGACATTATTTGGCTGCTACACAGTGATATTTCCATTCCATTCCTTTATTTCAGCATTCAACTTTAGATGTAAAAATGCTAGGACAGGAGCAAAAAAGCCGCTATTTAATGCCATTTAGCACTGAATGACTTCCGCAAGCTATTGAGTTCGAGAAACTCATTCAGCTTCGCACTCGGAGTGAATGTGTACTCTCAACCCCAGAAACAAAGCAAAACACGAAAGAGTGTGCAAATTGAAAGCAGTACTCATAAAGAAATAATAACTTTTGCTTGTTTTAATGGACCTGTTACTTTAAAGAGACAAAATCTGTATGGCAGGCTGTCGCAAGATGTTACTCTCCAGCTCAGCAGCGCCTGGCCTCCGCCCCTGCCACCGACACTCTGCTCATTGGCCATATCGGTCATATTGCAAACACTCAGGCACCTGATTGCACATTTCCTTTAATCAGGCATTGGCACGAGCAGCGGGACGAGCAATGGCAGCAGGATGGGCACACTGGAACCAAGCTAAAACATTTACATTCATTCAAATTTGGGAATACAACCTACATGACCTGCACGGGGTAAAAAGAAATCAAAACGTGTATGCGTACATTGTGGAGGAACTCCATAAAGCCTGTATCGAGAAAACACTAAAGGAAACAAAGACGGAGATTGAGAACCTAGGAAATAAATACAGGCAAGTACGATTTTTATTTTTGATGCTGCGCATGTTTGTTAAATAAAAAAAAAATAAGGGGAATGTATTGGGTGAAGTAGTGTCTCTGGTTTTCTAAAGCGGATGCCAGTTTAGGCTTATTGTGTGCTGTCAAGTCACAGATTGTGTCTAGTACGGACGCCAGTACCATCACTTTGCATTGTCCCAAGAGCTAACAGACGCAGCACACTTTTTTTCTATCACGCAGCGCATACCTTCATCGGACGCATTGTGTATCTTTTAGCATACTGGACCAGCAGGCATACAACGATCCGCTGATGGGGACGCTCCGAAATGTGATACACCAGTCCTTCGGGGTGCATAGAGAAATGCGGGGTGCATTCTGGATCGTGGCCACTCGGGATTGAAAGTTCCCGTGTGACTGGTATTATTCATGCTGCGACAACTTCCATTTCCAAATAGCAATAGAAAGAACATCTGTAAGCGAGTACAGTAGAACCCCGTTATAAGAGGCACGGAAATAATGAACAATCGGGTATAATGGACACTATTTGCACACATGGTAGGCCGCCCTATCTCTCCCATTAATTAGACCTCTTTTGTAAGAGACACCAGATATAGAAGACAATTGATTGTAAAGGACAAATTGTCCATAAATTTTGGTCAATAACCTCGCTTGTAACAGACATTCTAACCTTACATGCGGTGGCGTCGGCCACTAATGGCAGTTTACGTCCGTTGTGGAAGCAAAAGACAGACGTGTGCATAGTGGATCAGTCAGCAAAAAAAAAACTATTAAGGACCACTGCAATGGGAATGCTTCATAGAGAAGCACTTCAAGCTTACCGCCAAGGGTACATAGCGTGCAACTATGCACCACAGTGATCCGACCATAGAAGACAACGAGGACACGCAAGCACGCTCCCGGTACGTGAGCAACGAATCTGCTGTGACAAAACCGAAGGCCAGCAGCGCTTGGTCCCGTTCCCGCTAGATTAAGCGGGCCCACTTTAAAAAATCAGGCCTCAACGTCTATCTGGTTTTTCCTCGCCCAGAAGTACGAGTGGTGACCATGCGTGCAGGCAATTGAGCGGGGCAAACTCTCTGAATTGCTTGGTGGCAACGAAACTTTAAGCCGCCGGCATGGCAGGGTCAGCTTGAGCAAGCTAGAATCAGCTGAAAGCGAGACAATAGCCAAGTCGAAATAAAAACAAGCTGGTTGTCGTTACGAATGACAACGGTCCGAGCAACAAATCTCAAAGGCTACGCTTTTAGAAATTGTCTATTTTACCCATCATTTTCACCATTTATACATCCCTGTATATTTTTTTATTTAGTTTCATTATAATTTCTAGTCTTGCTTCGCCCGGCAAGCCCGCAGGTAACCCAATCAACCCTGTCCACAGTGTATAGCCAAATCGCCATCGCCCTATTCTTCCAATTTTCTTTTTCCATGTGCTGTTATCCGACTGATCCATGTGCAACTGATCTTCACGTGCTTCATCGATGTGGACAGCCATTGCCTGGCTGTCACCGCATCAGTATGGAGAACAGCTCCATCAAGCGCCGTACTTTCCTGACCGTCGCAAAAAGTTGGGCATCACTGCGGATATAAAGTGTGGAATGAAGCAAGCTGACGCCACCAGGAAATTTGGGTTGTCCAGAAAGACTGTCGGTGGGATTTGGACCCAACGAGAGAAGTTGTTAAAAGAAGCGCCAACCAGAGAAAGCAGATTGAAACTGCGCAGGTCATTTCATCCTGCCTTACAAAAAGCGCTTCTGTGGATACAGGATGCGCGGAGCAGGAACATACTGCTCAGCGGACCCTTGGTTCAAGCCAGAGCCAGGCAGCTTGCGTTTGGCCTTGGCATTGAGTTTGAGGCCAGTCAAGGATGGTTCAACCACTTCAAGCGTAGGCATGGAATCAGCAACAAAGCTGTTTGCGGCGAAAGCAAAGCTGCTGACAAAAATTCCGTAAGGCTATGGAAACACGGGACATTGCAAACATTGCTGAGAGAAAGGCTTGCGATGTCTTCAACCTGGATGAGTCAGGAATATTTTTCAAAATGCTCCCTGGAAAAACGTTTGCCTTGTTGGTCAAGATTGCAGTGGAGGCAAAAATTCAGAAGATGGTATTACAGCTATGTTCTGTACTAATATAAACGGAACTGAAGAAGAAAAAATTCTGGTTATTGGCAAGTCCAAAAAAACCACACTGCCTAAAGAACTACTCTATGAATGCAGAGTACACTGCAAATAAGGCTGCATGGATGACAGCCGAGATTTTTAACAAATGGCTGACTAGTCTTGATCAGAAAATAGCAATGAAAAACAGAAAAATTCTCATGTTTCGACAGCTGTTCGGCACACATGAAAACCTCGCCATTGAAAGCTGTTGAGCTGAGCTATTTCCCACCTGGCTGCACGTCTTTGCTACAACCTCTGGATCAAGGGGTCATAAGAGCTGTCAAAGCAAAGTACAGATAACGGCTTGTTCAGCGGCTGCCGTTTGATATGCTGCAGAAGCAGGAAACAGCAATCAACTTGTGGACAGCAATTGAAATGCTATTTGGCTCCTGAAACTACGTTAAGAGCAGCACTGTGAGAGGGTGCTTCCGTAAAGCAGGTTTTAATCTGCAGCAGGTAGACACAGACAAGGACATTGCAGATGAAGACTTTGATTATCAAGATAAGGAGCCAGAATCTTTGCCAATCATTCAGAGGAGCTTTAGTAAGCTGGGCACATTTCAGGGCTTTGTTGAAGCGGATGACAATCTTGCTGTTACAGAAGACCTCTGTGATGAGAACATAATTAGGATGGTGCAGGAAGACGATAAAAGTGAAGACGGTACCACAGATGTGTCTGACAACGAAAGTGATTGTGCAGCACCAATGACTTCTGGGGAGGTAATGACCGTACTTGGCCAAGTTTGTCACCACATACAGCTTTGGATCAGTGACCGTGAAGGGTCTCTCGGCCATGTCACCAAGCTGGAAGAAGCTGTGCTGAAGAACACTGTGAATGCAGCCATGAAGCAAACCAAGCTTGAGAACTATTTCACCAGTAACAAAGTTTACAAAAAAATGTCATATAATAAACATTTTTTCAACAGGTTATAGCCTTGTTTTGTGCTTGTTTTAATTGTATAGTGCCAATATCTAAATAAGGGCTGGTTAGAAAATGAGAACTTGGTACCCTGCTTATAAGAGGCCCCACATAAGAGGCCTAAACTACTCCCCGGTACGTGTCTCTTATAAAGGGGTTCAACTGTAACTCGGTGCGCGTCAGGGAACAGCTCATTTCAAGCGATATCTTTTCGCTACGTTGACCTTCAGAGTACAAATTTGCGTGTGCTGTACCTGTACTGCACTGCTACTGCTATTCGGGTTTGTTCTGTGAACCTATGGCACAACATATGAGCTTGATAACCGACAATGCAGTTGAAACGTGGCTGTGCTTTATTTCTGTTGCACAGATATCAATAAGAAAAAGGGCACTGGCTGTGGCCAGATGACATGGCCATTTCATTGGGAGATAAACGAATTCCTCCAAGCGTTCCCCATTAACGATAAGAGCCTGCTGCACAAGAGGATGCAACAGCAGCAGTACAGTGGAACAGGTAAGCGCAATGCATATTGTACAATATTTTCTAATAAATTTTTGCAACTGTTATGTCTTAGCCGCTACACAAACTGTACAGTATCGGTATATATAGTGATATTGGGCTGCCGAGAAAGTTAAATAAAAGAAAACATCGAGTCCAGCCCAACAAGCCCAACATTCTATCTAACTTCACATTCTATTCTATCTAACTGCAACACTCCACCTGTGCTGCCTCTATGATGCAGAGAACTAAATCCAGTGCATAAATGTAAAATATAAAGTGGTATATGACGCAGTGTACATGATTACTGCTTTTAGTACACTGCACTTATTGGTGTTTTTGTTTCGTTTCTACAGATCAATAACCACTAAGGGCACGATTGTAATGGTTCGGATTTGATCGCTCCCCTGAAGTCATATCCATAGCTCAACATTATGCACTTGGCCTGCGTGGTGTGCAATTGCGTTTTGTTTGAATGGCTCTGCTGTGCACGCGCTTCTACAAAGCACCTTTGTCTCTGTTTAGTGGTGTGATTTCGCAAACATGCTCGCGTGCGTGCAATACGAAGTTGACGCAACAACTGAGGTTGTTCAACCCAATGCTATCAGGGATTTTCGCCAGACGAGCGTCGCCAAATTTGACGGCACGGAATTCTACAATGTGTGGTGGACAGGCGACGACAATGTCTCCGGTGGCTATTACAAAGCCAAGTTGCTCCACATGACGGGTAAGCCGCAACAAAAACTCTACAGTATCGGTATATATAGTGATATTGGGTTGCCGATAAAGTTAAATAAAAGAAAGCATTGGGTCCAGTCCAACTAGCCCAACATTCTACCTAACTGCAACACTCCACCTGTGCCGCCTCTACGATGCAGAGAACTAAATCCAGCCCATAAATGTAAAATATAAAGTGGTATATGACGCAGTGTGTATGATTACTGCTTTTAGAACACAGCACTTATTGGTGTTTTTGTTTCATTTCTACAGATGAATAACCACCAAGGGCATGATTGTAATGGTTCGGATTTGAACGCTCCCCTTAAGTCGTATCCATAGCTTGACGTTATGCGCGTGGTGTGCAATTGTGTTTTGTCTGAACTGCTCTGCTGTGCACGCACTTCTACAAAGCACATTTGTCTGTCCAGTGGTGTGCTTTCACAGCAAAATGCTCGTGCGCATTGAATACGAGGTTGAGTCAACAACTGAGGTTCTTGAACGCGATGCGATCAGGGACTTTCACCTGAACAGCGTCGATTTTGACGGCACTAAATTGTATGATGTATGGTGGATCAGCGACGACAGTCTCAGGTGGCTACTACAAAGCCAAGTTGCTCCACATGACGGGTAAGCCGCCACACACACTGTACAGTGTCGATATATAGTGATTTTGGCCTGTCGAAAAATTTAAATAAAAGAAAACATTGAGTCCAGTCCAACTACCCCAACATTCTACCTAACTGCAACACTCCACCTGTGCCGCCTCTACGATGCAGAGAACTAAATCCAGCGCATTAATGTAAAATATAACGTGGTATATGACTTGCAGTGGTGTATGATTACTGCTTTTAGAACACTGCGCTTTTTGGTGTTTTTGGTTTCATTTCTACAGATCAATAACCACTACGGGCACGATTGCAATGGTTCAGATTTGATCGCTCCCCTGAAGTCATATCCACAGCTCGACGTTGTGCGCTTGACTTCCGCAGTGTGCAATTGTGTTTTGCTTGAATTGTTCTGCTGTGCATGCGCTTCTACAAAGCACCTTTGTCTCTGTTTAGTGGTGTGATTTCGCAAACAACGTGCTCGTGTGCGTGCAATACGAAGTTGATGCAACAACTTAGGTTGTTCAACCCAATGCTATCAGGGATTTTCGCCCGACGAGCGTCGCCGACTTTGACGGCACGAAATTCTACGATGTGTGGTGGACAGGCGACGACAATATCTCTGGTGGCTATTACAAAGCCAAGTTGCTCCACATGACAGGTAAGCCGCTACACAAATTCTACAGTGTTGGTATATATAGTGATATTGGGTGATATCAGAGCAGCTACCCAAACTCCGTGAAAAACGAAGAAGGGAATGGGTGCATGAGCACGGCGGAAGAGGCACGATCTCCCAGTGTTCGAGCCAGGCGGGCAGCAGTTCCGAGCTCCTGGGGTGAAGGAGGCGAGAGTTCCTGCAGACGAGCCGCCCGTGGCAAGGTGCGGAGGATCACGGAGCTGAGCGTGGACGAGGACGTCTGAGGAACCAGGGCTCCTGTTGCCAGTGCTCAAGACGCTGGCTCAACCAAGGGCTGCTGGTGAAGAAATTTTCCGCACAGACACATCGTCTACCAGTGTGGGAGCTGTACTCATGCAGTGTCATGAAGGCGTTCTTCATCCTGTCGCCTATGCAAGCAGGAAGCTCTTTCCGTGAGAGACATGCTACTCTACCGTGGAGCGAGAGGGCCTTGCTCTCATGTGGGCTGCTCAGAAACTCCACATCTATCTCTACGGCAAACAGCTTGTACTGCAGAGCAACTACCAACCGCCCGCCTACATTAACTCAGCCAAGCATACGAACAGCCGGATACTCCGCAGGAGTGAGATACTAATGAAGTACGACTTCATGGTGGAATATATCAAGGGTAGGGAAAATGTCGGCACTGACTATATGAGCCGAGTGTAATTTTGCAGCGTGAAGTGTGCCTACTGCATTTACTGAATTTGTGAACATGTCATAAACTACTTCTGTGCATGTGGAAAAAGTCTTATATGTGAACACTTTGTGCCTTACGGACTGCGAACTTTGCCCATGCATGTGGTTTGAAAAGTTGTTTAAGTGAAACAGCTTCCTAAAGTGGGGGGCAAAATGTCAGATGCAAGTTCCGCGAGGTGCCGCTAGAAGATCGGAGCGGCCACCCAAACTCTGTGAAGAACGAAGAGAATGGTTGCACAAGCACGGCACAAGAGGCGCGATCTCGCAGTGTTAGAACCAGGCGGGCAACAGTTCCAAGCTCCTGGGGTGAACGAGGCGAGAGTTCCTGCCAGACGAGACGTCTGTGGCAAGGTGCGGAGGATCGCGGAGCCGAGCTTGGATGAGAACATCCGGAGAACCAGGGCTCCTACTGCCACTGCTTGAGACTCTGGATGACCCGAGGCCCGCTAGTCTCTGCGCTGCTGCACCAGAGCTGTGCCGAGTCCGAGAACCATGCTGAATGGGGCCTGGACGTGTCGTCGTCGCAGCCAGCTCGAGCACGGGTGAGCCCACAGTGCCGTGACGACCAAACCGTGGGCCTCACAACACAGGACAGTTTCAGCCCGTATATTCCTGTGCGCTGTATGTGTGCGGACACACTGACTGCCGTTACGCAAGTTATCAACTCTCTGTATATGCATATTTTAAAGGGTGCTTTGATATTTATAAATGCACCTAAATGACTGTCTTTCTTCCGCATCATTGCGCACTAGCAAAAGTGTCGAATAGTCCTAAACACTACAGTAAGACAAAGCACATGTGATGAAAACGTGGGCTCAACTCGATCCCACTTGTTTCAAGTTGTCTTTTCATTCACTTTCATTAATTTGTATTAACAATGCATATTTCGAATTAAAACTCCCATTAAATTATCCCCATCTTTTCTTCGGCATTTTCTGAGATTCATTTAAGGACAAGCTTGTGTGATTAACAACTAGTGGAATTCCAGCAAGATGTTTTTCTCTCTGCACTAAGTTTTAAAAGGTAAATCTTTATTAAACTGTGACACTGCTTTAACATTAAATTCTTGCTTTGACCGAACGATAGTGGAATTGGTTTTCCTATTTTTGTTGCTTTAATTCAAGCCTAGGGTGCTGATCCAAACATCCTCAAAAGCCATGTTTACAACCCTTTTCAGATATCCTTAATCACTTTGTGAATGCATCATGCAAGGGGGCAAACTGTTGATCAGATAAAGGCGCTACTGAAGAAGTTTGGGTGCAACCTTGCGGGGAGGCTTGCAAACATTCAGTCAGCCTAGTGGAGTTGGAAAAGTGCAGCAAGTGCCTATTTTATTTTACTAACTACAATATTTTCTTCAAGCCTGAAGACATCCAGATGGGTGAACTGGACATCAGTGTTTATGCTTTGTTTTCATGAGTGAGCCATCAAGTTGCACTTGCACTTTTAGCATACTTGAAATGTTTAGCCCATGTAGTTAATATTTCTTCCAGAACTTCCATTTCTTTGTTCACTTGTGTGCAAAGGCTGCCAAAAATGTTGAAAGATAGCCTGGTGCAGATATCACAATTCTAGTTTTTGAGCTGGATTACTTAAAGAAGCAGTCATTTTTTGCTCAAGAAACCAATATGTATAATTGAATGGTTACTAAATTTTCTAATTCATATTTAAACTAATTATCTCATGGCACATACTACAATTTACAAACTGTAGCCAGGAAGTTCACTAGGCAGATCCACTTGCAACAAACTCACAACAACACGACTTCTGATATATTATTTCATGAAATTTGTGACATTTTCAGTCCAGATGCTTTTGTGCTTCAGTGCATTTTTTAAAGTAAAGGAAACTATATATGGTAAATATATTGTAGATATCCTTGTCAGCTAATATATATCTCAACAGATTAACCTACTATACTTCTCAAAACAAGGAATACAATATGTCATGTCGGTAGTGTTCATTTAGTGTTAGGTATGAGCAGGTGGTGCTGTTTGTTTGTTTGAAATAAAGGTAATCCAAAATACATCAAGAATGCCCACAAAAATATCTCTCGGCCTAGAGCCCAAGCTTCTGACAAAGTGCTCATGCTAACTAGCAGTCTACTATTGACCTTGATGGGGCACTTGTCAGATAACTTTTGAGGCAGAGAATGCATGGCCTAGTGAGGCAATATAATTATATGCATTTTTCATTCTGGCTCGCATCATCGGCTTGGCTAGAAAAAGGAAGAAGTCGGAGTTAACTCTTCACCGCACAGTGGGCCAAATTTGACACATACAGTGGAATCTCGTAGATGCAATTCTACATAACGTTTTTCGGGATAATACCTTTTTTTCCTGGCCAATGTCCCATGAAACAATTTTTCATACAGTTACTGCAATTGCATTTTCAGTTGAAACTGGATAATACTGTCACATACGAGTTCGGGCCACTGTGGACAAAAGGACATTGGGAGGTGAAGAGGAGGTTGAAGTGGCTCGAAGATCGGTAGATGGGGTTACCCTGGCTACTGAGCTACAACCTTGTAACTGTATGTATTGTAAACACATATATTTTCTCCCCATAACATTTTGGTGGAGGTGTGGGGTACTCTCACCACAAGCCGACCCTGGATCTTCGCAGCGGGCGTCACATCGGTTCCGCTGTTATGGCTACTGACGCTGCATCTTCCGCTCAGACACCAGTGAAAGTAGTGTTAACCGAGCTACGTCACCCGGGAATCTTCCTCGGCACTCACAAGGTCGACGTTGAAGACTAGTTGACATCGTATGAGTGTGTTGGTAAGCACAAGTGCGATGCCACACTTTTGCTGGCCAACATGATCTTTTACTTAGGAGGAATCGCGAACGTGTGGTTCGAGACGCATGAGGTCGAAATTAGAAGCTGGGACTCCTGCAAGGAAAAGCTACGCAATCTTTTGAGAAGACCTGCGGGACATCAAATGGAGGCCAAGCAAGAGCTAGCGTCTCGTGCCCAGACATCAACTGAATCGTACGTCGCATATATTCAAGACATTCTGGCTCTCTCCCGTAAAGCGTACATGGACATGCTGGAGGCCGATAAGGTTGGATACATCTTGAACGGCATCGCGGGCGATGCGTTCAACCTCCTGCTTTGCAGGAACCGGTCAACGGTTGAGTTCATCATTAAAAAATGCCAGAATTTTGAGCAAGCGAAGAGCAAACGCATCGTACAACGCTTCGACCGACTTTCGAATACTGCTGCCACTTCCCCCTGCAATGATCCTCCAGCGTCACATAACAAACCTCTGGCATCACATCCGCCTACAACGCCAAGCTTGACACAGGTCATCCATCGTGAACTTGAGTCTATGGCTCCGAGTTCTCACTGCCCCCATACGCATGACAACATGACCATCTCGCTCATTCAAGCTGTTGTCCACAAAGAAATTGCAAATATGGACATTCAGTCTGCCGTCCAATCACGTCCCACGCCTACCGTTCCTGTCTTTGCCTCTGCTGCACCTCGGCAGTTATTCTCGAATCTATATCAGAACCCCTCCGAGTGGCGAACACCGGATGACAGGCCAATTTGCTTTGCTTGCTCCTGGGTCGGTCACCTCTCCCGCCACTGCCACAGTAGCTGTTGGTACCCCTCGCCTCGACCATATGCTGATCGCCGCTTCGACTGAGACCTTCTGCCTCTGTCGTCCCTCTCTGAACAATACCATGCCGGCCTTCCCTCTTGGGGAAACACCACTAGCCGCTCGCCTTTGCCGCAATGCCACCAGTCCCATTCGCCTACACCTCAACGTCCCTCATTCCCATCCTACATGGGCCGCTTCTTAGGTAACTAAGCAATGCAGCCCCCGGAGGTGAGGCTGCATTGACGACTCAGACTGCAAACCTCTGCTGACCTCTGCTGCTCGACAGAACCTCGGTGAAATTTTTGTTGATGTGCCCGCTCAAGCCCTCATCGATACTGGTGCTCAGGTGTCGGTTATGCGATCAGATCTTCGTAACCATCTCCATAAAGTCATGACATCTGCCGAGTCACCTGCCGTCCGAATAGCTAATGGCAGTACAACAGCCAGGATGGGAATGTGCACTGCCCGTGTTACCGTTGCCGGCCATCCAGTGAGAGTCCTGCTCACCGTACTGGCCGAGTGCCCCATGAAGTGATTCTTGGAATTGAATTTCTGATTGCCCATTCAGCACTTATTGACTGTGCAACTGCTCAATTACACTTCACCTTGAACTGCCCCATTGCTGCGCTGACCCGACTGATGACCGTAAGTCCCTACTTCGTTCTACTGAATTTGTTTGACTGCAACCTGATGCTGCGACTTACGTCCTTATGCTGCCTTCTCCACCACTTCAAGATGGTCCTTACATGGTGTCCCCACTTTGCAATGTCCACCTGGCACGTTAAATGGCACTACAAGCTCAATAGTAACTTGTCAACAATCGAGCGTGGCTTCCTCTTCTGAACTTTGGTTCGTGTCTGCAAGTGTATCTCTCACTGTGCTGTCCCCTTTGGAAGACTGGAGTAGCTGCTCTTACGGTCCCTAGGTGAACTTTTCCCAGTGGACAGCCTGCTGCTCAAAACCCTTTGCCTCCAGGCCAGGGGACTGCAAGAGCCACCATGGCTATACTGGCGGGCAACTTTCTGTAACTACAAAGGGAATGCTACGGGCACATGGCTTCTGCCCCCGTCTTACCACGCTAAGTAGTCCAGCAGCATTTCACGGTGCTTTTGGTTGCTTGGAACAGACGCTGAATCGCTGCAGTTCGATGTGCAACGGTTTCATGTTTCCCCAGACGTGGAAGGGAAAAGCCGCAAAATAGGTAAACCTTTACACTCCGGGGTGTGTTCTGTCTTACTTAACTGTTGCTAATAAGGTGTTTATGTTTTGGCATCCCCAGCCTAAATTTACATGGATTAAAAAGCAGAACTCGTTTCAAAAGTGCTCTCACTTGTGCGTGCTTCGCCTCCATAGCTTTCTCTTCATAGCCACAAAAAGTTGTCCGTGAGTATAGCAACTGAAGGAACAGGCGACATCCACGGGTGATCCAGTGCACCACCGATTCGCTGCACAGCAATCATGCAGAACTTGTGCAACATCTCCTGCAGGGCGACTATGATGTGCTCACCCTGCAGGAGGTGTACACAACTGCCTGCCCATGTGTGTGAGCTATATGAGAGCCACAGCACGCACGACTGACTCGTGCACCGGGGTTCCCTGCCTCGTGGCTGGAAATGCTCAGGGAGCTGCCCGGTGTGCAGTCTTCATGCAAGTGAGGGTTCCTCATGCTGTAATTCCTGTAGAAAACCTGACTGATAGCGCAATGGAATGCTGTGCAGTCACTGTCTGTATTGGTTCCTGTGACCCTACAGTGGCCAGCATCTACATCTGCCCCGGCCAGGCCTGCGATGCCTCCTGCTTCCTACCAATGGCATCCAACCTAGGCAGGAGCTTCATCCTGTGGGGCGATGTGAACGCATACCACACAGCCTAGGGAGGACATCAATGCTGCTCTCAGGGCCGTGCCATAACGAATATCAGCTTACGTGCAGGCCTCCTGACCCTGAACTCAGGGGAGGCCAGCTACATTCGCCGAGGTACGCACAGCAATCAATCTCAGTCTCGTGAATTAACGTTGTGCATACACCTGGGTAGTGTGCCCAGATACCTGGGAGTCAGACCACTTCCCGATCCCCCCTCATCCACAACTCTGGTTGGGCCCCCAAGAGCAGAGTGTGCTACATATTGTACCGGGAACTCTACAGGAGACAATGTACAGCTGCTTCTGTAGACTGTGACTTCTTGCAGCACCTGGGCAGCAGCATCATGGGAGCAACCATCATGGCCTCATGACCTAGGTGCAGCTTGGATGCCCTGTCCCTGACCTAAGACAGTTCCAACTGTGGGTTGCTAGGTGGAGGGCAGCGCGCCAGGCAAACCAGACCACTAGTCAGGAGGACTGGACAGCCTACCAGATGATGGATGCGGATGCCACGCCAACCAGCACCGGAAACAGAGCTGGGAGGGAGTTTTCAGCTCCAGCTCCAAGAAATGCTCAATGACATGGCGACTGCTACAGTCACTGCTGCAGAGTCCAAACCACCACCAGCCCAGTCTTGGCCTCTATCTCCATGTGTGTGGTGAAGATGGCACTGGCAAACCTCCTTGCTGGCCACTTCACTGCCTGACCCCTGGGCCATCAGCAGGACTCTCGAGCCTGGAGAGACTAGCCACCCTGCCCAGTACCCACCACCTGGCCTGGACCAAGGATTATGTGGCAGTCCTGTGTGAAGAGCCGTTCGAGCTCCACTAGCTGACCAAGGCTCTCAACCTCTCTAGGCGACGCAGCGGCCCGAGAGCAGACGGTATAACCTTCTAGATGCTCCACAATCTGACGGACACTGAGAAGGCTCAGGTCCTGGAATGCTTCAACTGGACGTCATGCTCAACAAGCCCTTTAAAGACCGTGTCTGTGAACAGTATAATCAGTGGATGGCCGGCGTAATCCGAACGACCCCAACCAGCCGGCTGCGCAGGCCGCCTCTCGCCACTGTGGCCACATGGGTGTCACAGGCTTGGCGCTCGCTGCCCGATGATATAATCATGCAGGCATTCAAGAAGTGTTGCATTAGCAACTCCTTGGATGGCAGCGAGGATGACATGTTGTGGGACGCAGCCATTGAAAAGCAATTGTCTTCAGACGAGAGTTCAGACAGCTCGAACAAATGAGCAGGTGACAAGTCTGGCGTCACCACTAAATAAAACGAAGTTTTGTGCCATATAATTTTTATGCTGACTTCTTTGCTTCAATGAAAGGGGGTGGACCTATATTCCACCTCAACCTATATTCCGCATTATACGGTAGATGCAATCGTTTGCGCGTTTGTGATGGTGCTGCAACTAACCGGTTAATGTGGAAACAGTTTGGTGTGACCAGAGCCCTTCACGATACACAAAATAGCTTCATCAGTCCTGCATGTGAGGACCGATTTGTTTTTGTTTTCTCGGATGCACCACACCTTGTCACACCACACCTGTTATTCGCAGTTATTGGGAACACGGAATGCGGTTTGCTCCCGTTGCCGACATAATGCTTCGTAACCGGTTCGAGAAAATCATGGGCCTTTTGCACTTTACGGACAACAACGAAGCCAGCGATGAAGCAAAGCGTGACAAGGTATGGAAAATCTGCCCGTGGTTAGACGAACTTCAGCGAAACTTTCTTGCTGTAGAACCTGAAGAACTGAACAATGTCAACGAAATAATAATTTCATTAACAGGAAAATGCCCTATCAAGCAGTACATGCCCACGAAACCGCACCCTTGGGGCATAAAACTGTGGGCACGGGCCGGTTCATCTGGCTTTCTCTATCAGTTCGAAGTCAATCAAGGACAAGCAAAAATAAATTACCAATATGGTCTTGTAGCGACGTTACCTTAAAGATGTGCCAGGCTCTTCCAGAAAACAGGGGTTACAGAGTAGCAGCAGATAACTACTTCTCCTCTCTTGACCTGGCTGCTGAGCTTTCAGAGAAAGGCTTGGGATTTGTTGGGACGCTGAGAAGCAACACAATGAAGGACTGCCGACTCAAATCCGAAAGTGACCTAAAGAAAGAAGGCTGTGGTGCCTTCAACTATGCTGTTGACTCTTCGCGGAACATATCAGTAGTGAGATGGCACGACAATAGAGTTGTCACCATGGTCTCAATCTACGTATCCACTGAACCAGTTGGCACTGTGTGAAGATGGAATAGAAAGGTAAAAAAAAACATTCATGTTCCACAGCCAGCTGCTATAAAAGTTTACAACTCCTTAATGGTAGGTGTGGATTTATTGATTTTTTTGGTGGAACTATACAAGTTTGGAATCAAACCTCGAAGATGGTACATGTACCTTTTTTATCATACACTCATGATCAGTACAATGAAATCCTGGCAGGCGTCACTGTGACAGCCTCAATTAGAACAATGTGAACCTCCGACACTTCCAGGCCGGTTATAGCTCAGTGCCTCTTATGCCTCATTGCAGTGGGCAAAAAGCCAGTTGGAAGGCCATCCTCATTTGGAATACCAGCTTCCACAAAATGAACAGAGTGTGCGAGCTCACCCGACAACGAAGTGCGCAAGGATGGAGTCAACCACAACAGGCTCGGGTGCAGGTGTTGACATCCAAGAAAGAATTTTTTTTCTTTCATTTATTGTGGCAAGTGCAATGTTCAGTTATGCCTTAATAAATATTGCAACTGTTTTGCTGCATACCATATGTAAGGCATATATGTAGTGACTAGCAGTAACGCCCAGCGTATCATATATGATACGCTCTTGTATTAGGTATAAATATTTCTGCAAAAAAAAAAAAACATTATTTGACTGTCTTTTCTAAGACATGTGAAGTGTGAATTTATCTACAAATATTTATTTTTCCTTTGCAACAACTTCTGGGTATTACAGGGTTAAGTAATAAGATAATGAATGTACAGAAAAAATAACTGCATATTTAGGATTAGGAAAAGAAAGTGAACAAGCATGCCAACTCTTATCAAGTTTGGTTCAAAAATAGGTAAGGATAGCTTCAAGACTCAAGGGGTAGTAGTGGGGGACAATAATCTTTGGGACAAAAAAAAAAAACAAGAAAAAACTGACTTTCTAAAAATGGTATTTTTTAAATCTAGAGCTATTTTTACACAACTAAGCCGAATTTCTAAACTACAGGAGCAGTATTTTAGCCATAGCATCTCACTGATACTAGCAAAATTTGATCTGAAATTCGTATAACATAGCACTTCTGCGAAACACAGCTGCCGTTTCATACAACGTAGCGCAGATGTCTTAGCTATCATTTCAAAGAGTGGCCTCTTTTCTTCAATTTCCCACCAATGCAAGCTCTACGCGGCCCCATTGGCATCCTTTAATTACCACGCCAAAGAAAGGTCCCAGCGCGCCCTCTTATTCGCTGTTGAGCACAGGTGATTTGAGGGCGCCATACGATTGATGTAATTCCTTTCTAGTCATCTGCTCTGCTCTACTCAGTTGGCTGCACCAACATATAGTTACACATGGTAGCGAAGCTCCCATAGAAGCCCATACGTCCTGCAATGGTGGCTTGGGAAGGCATGACAACACCATCTACATTTCACAGGGCTAATTTCTCGGTGGAAAAAAAAAGAATGTTTCCCATTAGAGGCTGTTGGTGCCTGCTAGAGCATTGCAGGAATGCTACTTCACTAAGTGGCGCTGGTCATTAAGCCGACCACATTCCCCGTTGCTCGCACAAGCCAGCATGCAAGGCGTTTTTCGAATGTAGCAATCAGAAAAACCGGGAAATTTTTGAAGCCTTTTGTATCTCTAATGAAAACGATTACTGTGTCAGTGCTTCTTCTGTTGTGCTCAGGAAAAAAGAACTTGATTATCTTAGGGCAAATGTGTGTCGAATCAGCTAGGTAGGGCGGGAGATGAGCAAGATTGTGCTGAGTGATGTGAAAAAAAAAGAGAAAAGAGAAAGGAAAAAGGTTTTTTCACCTTTTTTTCATTTTTGCTCCTTTATTCTTTTCTTTTGGTTTCGACGCCTCTGATGATTGTTGCCTGGACCAAGAAAATATATTTGGGTGGTCCTGCGCACTAGCAGCCCCCCCTTCTCCCCCTGTGTACATAAAGCTGTTTTCCACGAATAAAATTCAGTTGAAGTCCGGCGTTCATGTTGTCTTTCTCTTCTTGTCCGTGTTCAATTGTGTGCTGGAACGATGTTTCATAATGCTAATAACAACCAACTAGCCCAGCTGTCCATACTTAACGTTTTAGACACCTGCAGGACTTCATGGAGAAACAATATCACGCGAGTCCAGTAGTGACCAATGCACAGGGATGCAGAATGGTGCCCGATGACAGGGAGGGGTGAGCATGATAATATAAAGGTGGCAACTCTCACGTTTTGTGTTGCATCCTGCACGTTGTCTGCATGGACTCTGTGTTCTGTCAGACTCGAAAACAGCAGCTAGTACAGACTTATTTGTCCTTGCAATCCTATTAGCTAGTTTAACATGCCATGTGGCTTTAGGGTGAATTATTGGGCATGCTTACACTGTATTCAGCTAAATGCTACAAGTAATAAACATTTCTCATTTAAATTTACAAGGGATATGGTCAACAATGGTACCTTTTCTGCAACATAGATGATGACATAGCCCACTTTATCTGTGCGTACAAGCTATTTATTTTAGAAAGAGCCTGAATTTCCACACTGAATATTAATTGACTGCCATCTCTTCATCTATCACATTCTTGGCCCATTGACTAACACTGCCCGCGTGTCTCGTACCCATGAAGGCACCAGACACTGATCTCGCCGAGATATTTAAGTGAATTGATCGTTGGGGTATCCATCATGCTCTGTGCACATTTCATTTTTCATCATACCAATCTTGAACAATATGCTAGGCATGCCACCAGGCAAGCCTCTCTCTAAAGAAGTGCAAATTTCTACTAATGAAGAATACATTTGCTGCAGGGAACTGCAGGCCCCAGAAGCGGCGGCCAGTCAAACTAGGAGTGCAGGAAACACACAGGTGGAGTTGCACAAACCCAAGAAGGATTTGCCCTTACTGAAGTTACTTCCAAAACTGGACGAAATTTAAAGCAATAGTGCAACTTGGCATGCGGAGTAGATGGCCGTTCTGGAGTGCTTTGTGAGTGCCTATGAAACCTTGTTTTCAACACATCATATTTTCTGCCATTTATTCAACCCAGACACAAAACAGAAGGTACAGTAAAACCTCGTTAAGCCATACCCACTTAAACAGTAATTCCGTTTTAAAAGTAGTAAAGTGAAATCCCCAACTCAGCGGCCATTGAACATAATGCATTTTGTATCCGCATAAACCGTACCAGCTTGTTGCATACGTATCCGTTAAAAAGTAGCGTTTCCACTTTTTGTCGCGCGATCACGGCGGTACATTGTCCCTATTGGGCTGCCCGGCAGAACAACAAGACTCAGAGATCCGAATGGCCTCCAAGCACAAACGCAGAGGGCGCTTGGAAGGGTGAAGTATTCAACCATGTATCCATCCCAGAAGCCACATCAACGTCACTTCAACGCCGTGCCGAAGAGCGTTCTTTATTTCCTACGAGAGAGCGTTGCGACGTCATGCAAGCTAGGACTCCCATCAAGCCGAAGCTCGGACAAAAACACCGCGTCCTTAGCATTCAAGAAAAAATGGACATCGTTCGTGCCATCAAACACGGCATGAAGTCGTCGGCGCAGGCATGCGAAAGGGATTTACCTTTCACAACGCTATGTGGCATCTGGAATGCAAAGGAAAAGTTGTTCGGCAGTGCTGCTGCACTATGAAAAGATGTCTTATACGAGGTTAGACTTTTGCTGATGTGGAGGAGGCGCTGGTGAACTGGTTAAAAGCAGCGCGGTCGAAAAACCTGCCTGTTAGTGGACCCCTACTTGTGGAGAAGGCCCTGGTTCTCGCTTCGCAGATGAACCACGATGACTTCGTATGCAGCAATGGCTGGCTGGCGTGGTTTAAGGCAAGGCACGGCATGAACACACGAATCGTTTCAGGAGAAGGTGCCGCTGGCGACGTGGATGGGGCAGAACAATGGCAAAATGGTCAGCTGAGGCACATCCTGACCGACTACGCGCCCGACGATATCTTCAACATAGACGAGTCGGCCCTATTCTTCAAGCTGCTGCCAAACAGGACCCTTGCATTTAAAGGTGAAACATGCACCGGCGGCAAGTGTGCCAAGGACAGGATTTTGGTTGCGTTCTGTGTGAACATGTCGGCAACTGAAAAACTTCCACTTCTCGTGGTTAGCAAGTCAGCCACGCCGAGATGTTTTAAAGGCGCCCGACTGCTGTCCGGAGCTGTCTACCGCAGCTACAGTGTACTAGAATAGGGCAGTGTGCTCACTGCCGCATCCCTGCGCCGCGTCGCCGTGGCGCACTCAGCGTCGACTGCTCTGGCACCCGCCAGAGGTGCTGCCGCCTGTTTCTCCTGAAAACTTCCCCTCAATTCGTGTGGAGTATGTTCTGTTGGATCGACGTGGTGTCGACTGCAAGTCCAGCCGGCGTTTTCAGCAGTATCCTCTGTGCTTGCTCTGTGCTTGATGCTTTACTCAATGTGCACTGTGAGTGAGTTTCGCAAGCCGCCGTCGAAATTACTACTTTGCACCCGGGTGCAGAACTAGCTACAGTGGCGTGAAAGATGCACTAAAGGCGTCTCTTTTCAGTCTTCCACGTGATGAAGAACAGCAAAAAGAATAGGAGAGGAACCTCCACTGTGCAGATAAGACACTGGATGAATCTTGTGCCGTCTGTGAGTTGCACTTCCAACCGCGATTCATAATTAGGGACTTCGTGCACCTTATAGACGGCAAAGAGGTGCGCATTCCTCGTGAGAAGCCACTGCTATCAGAAAACGCTGTTCCCACGATACTTCCGAATTAACCACACTAGCTGACGAAGACGACACCGAAGCCCAGGAACAAAAGGAAAAGGTCTGAAAATGACAAAGCACCCACGAAGAAAACAAACCGATGCACACTGGACAATAACCATTCGGAGTTTTCACTGGCGCTTCCGGGATAGACCATGACTCGGCGCAAGAGGAGGGCGTTACGGCAGAGCGTCAACACTGTTTGTCGTTTCTTTATTTAAAGACTCCTTTCAAGTATAGGAGTTCACATCAACTCCCCTACCTTGATGGAGTGCCTTATTGCACGTTGACTCAGCCTGAAATCTCAGGAATAAGCAGAGAATGTGCTGAAAAACGGGGACAGGGCAACGTGCACTCTAAGAAAAGTTTACGCCCTTTGAGTCGTATCTTGTCACACAACAATAATCGTCATGCCTTATCCGTATTTCCTTTCTTTATCGCCGCGAGACCGGTACTTCCCAGTAACAAACAGCATTCGCGTTATCAGCATGACATATCATTCCCGACAGGAAAGTAGCAGGCGCGGCGTTTTCAAGAAAGGAAACGCAAGCAATTGAAGGCAGATGATGATTATCGTTGTGTAGCAGATATAGACCCCAAGGGGTGTACCTTTGTGTAAGAGTGTGATATAGGTGGGGCAACGTGAAAATGTTTGCTTTAGTACAACACACTTCCGCACTGCACGCAGTGGCGGGTAAATTCGGCGTGGTGGTGCTGGAAACGCGGATGTACGGTCGTTGTGGCAAAACCAGACTCGCAATTTTATCGATCAGCAAGAGAAAACACTCGACTGTCCCTTGCTACCGTTACTGCAGCGCCCGTATCAAGTTATTAACAGAGCAGTATTAATAGCAAGGTTAGTTCATTCGTGCTTCCGTCAACAAAACATCGCCAACCATCTGTAGATCAACCGCAACAATAGTAATTTAGTTCAGTGCACACTGCGAAGGTGCACCAAAAGAAGTTTCGTGTGTTGCATGTCGTGCATTTTGCTTCAATTACGGTCAAAATAGCAATGTGCGATAGCGCTTTACCGTAACGCGTAGGAAAGTTTAAGGTGATGCTGCAAACCGCACCACCTGTTGACATCGACACGAAGTGCGTCAAGCTCCGCCGCGATGTGAGCGCACTATAACTCTTCTAGTACACTGTAACCGCAGCAATACGAAAGCGTGTATGACTTCAAAACTTTTTGAAGAGTACATGCACCTCACTGACCGCCGTTTAGCAGCGAAAAACAGAAAAGTTGTTGTTATTTTGGATAATGTGTCGGTGCATGTCACGCTTGATAACCTTGCAGCTGTAAAATTGGTGTTTCTGCCTCCTAACACCACAGCGATTGCGTAACCCTTGGACCAAAGTGTCATTCAAGCTGTGAAACAGCTCTACAAAAAGAATCTGCTGCGCAGAATTCTTCTGGCCTTTGAGTGTGGCCAGGTTTTTTCAATTGACCTGCTGGGCGCAATTCACCTGCTCCAATACTCGTGGCACCACGTTGAATCGGAGACTGTGCAGAACTGCTTCAAGCGCGCTGGCTTCAAGGTGTGTGCGGGTGACGCAGAGGATGCTAGCGATGCCGTCGACCAGTCTTCTGACGCCGTCGACCAAGCTTGAGAAACACTGCTCGCTGAAGTGCTGGTGCAGCACGGTGTTACACAAGGTATTTCCTTCACCGACTTCAGGGATATCAACAGCGAAGTTCAGACTTCTCCGGATATGTCCGACGAAGCTATAGTTGCCTCTGTTGCCAAAGTGTCACGTAACGACAATGGTGACGACGACAGCGACAGCACGGGCGATCCAGGCCCGACAGTGGCAGAAGCTGCAAGTTATGTCAGCCTCATGCGGGTGTTTGCCGAGAAGAGGGGGCTGGTGGAAAAGCTGGTGAACATCCGAGCCATTATAGCTATGAAGCAAATTGGTAAGGGGCAGACAGCTGTAAATGACTTTTGGGCTGCTATGAATGTATCTCACAGAGGACTTCATCACAAGACGTACCAGGAACATCTGAAGAAGACATTCAGGGGCCCAGAGACTCAACGCATGGAGAGTTTCTATTCAGAATCAGCAGCTGCTGTGAAAAAGGTTTACCAGGGAATGGACCCAGGATTTACCAGAGACATTACTGTGGTCTATGATGGCACCTGGCACAAGCGTGGACACACATCCCACATTGGAGTTGGGGCAGTGATAGAGTATCACACTGGCCTCATCTTGGATGCAGTTGTCCTCTCAAACCAGTGCCTCGGGTGTCAAACAGGACCCAAACCAGAAGACTCCGAGTACTCAAGCTGGCGTGAGCAGCACATCTGCCAAAGAAACACTGATGCGAAGTCTGGAAGGATGGAGGTCGAGGCAGCCTTGATCCTTTTCGCCCTTTCACTGACAAAGCACAACCTCCGTTACACAACGATTGTGTTCGATGGAGACAGTGCCACCTACTCTGCCCTTGTGAAGGAGAATGTTTATGGGCTAGTCCCAGTTGTCAAAGAAGAATGCCTCAATCACGTGCAGAAAAGGATGGGGGCTGCACTGCGCAACCTAATGCATAAGAGTGATAAGGCATTGGGAGGGAAAGGAAGGCTGACAAAGGCTCTGATCGACAAGCTGACGGATTACTATGGCTGGGCTTTGAGAAACAACTCAAATGACGCGGCAGCAATGCAGCGTGCAGTGATGGCGTCCTACCATCACATCACATCCACCGATGCGGAGCCTCACCATGACCTATGCCCAGAGGGCGCTGGCTCATGGTGCCGCCACAAGGCTGCTGAGGCAAATGGCTTACCACAACCAAGGCACAGGTACAATCTGCCAGGCTATGTCGCTGAGGCTATGCTGCCTGTTTATCAGCGCCTCTCCGAGCCTTCCCTTCTTCAGCAGTGCCTTGGAGCGAAGACTCAAAATGCATCGGAATCATTTCATTCTGTTCTGTGGTCACTGATGCCCAAGGAGCAGCATGCATCCCTGATTGCAGTGGAGACAGCACTGAATGATGCAGTGATGCGGTATAATGCTGGAAACCAAAGGGCCACCAAAGAAATTTCTCTGTCTGCGGGGCTCACACCTGGCCACCTAGCCATCCATCGAGCCGTGGAAAAAGATGCCCTGCGCATGGGAAAGGCTGAGAAGCGAGGTCAAGCGAAGACTGAGAGGCGGCAGAGAAAGAAAGCCTGCAAAGACACCGCAAACTATTCTGCGGGGTCATTTTAGACCCAGAAATGTTGTGTCAAAACTTCAAGGGCCGTTTTCTCGAAATGAATTTTTTTCCTGGTGTGGCTGCTTATGCAAGCAGTATCTCTGGAACCGCTAATCAGATTCCCACCAGGTTTTTTTATTGTGTGCCTGAATAAATTTATGAGGGCAAGACAGGCCCACTTTTTCAAGTTATTGAGTCTGGAATTTATTATAAGCAATCAAAATTAGGCTAATGCAAGTCTAATTAGTAACACTAAATTCAATGTTGCGCTAAAACTTTTCAGCAAGGAAATTAAAAAAAAGGGCTCTGTCTTGCCCTGTGGTACCTATTCAGGAATCTTCATATTGAATTTGACAGTGCTAACACATTTTGCAAGTTCTCCAGGCATGTCATAAGGAACCTATGTGAACCATTCTGATATACTCCTGTAACTTGAGTACCAGTGTACGTAGCTCCATGAAACTTTGTAGTTATTCATATGTCTATGCCATGAGTGTACCCTGAAAATTTCATTCAGTTATCTCAAGAAACAAAAAAGTTGGTGTTCGAAGGTAGCCTCCTCCCTTAAGTGCGTTTGAGGTGGCTGTCGTCGCTGCTAGGCCACCGCGGCATCAAACAAAGATCACAGACTTTTGTCGCCCGAATTGAATAAATAGTGTACGTTTCTTTTGCCCTTTTATTGCACTCTCTCACGCTATTTCGGCTAAGCAGTACTCCCGTCTAGTACGTACCATTTCCGAGCTCTGGCCAACTACAGTTTAACGAGGTTTCACTGTACAAGGCTGGGAACAGTGCAAAGCATTCAAAACAAAATTATAGTGGGCAGAACAAGCCAGAAAGCAGAGTTCATATTTTTGAGAAAAGTGGAGACTGCAGCAGTAAACTTTCAGCGCTGCGTTTTCGCAATATTCGTGCATCTAAGCTCCCACATCTTGTGGGAGCCACATCCTGTGGAAGCTTGTGAAGACGCCATCATTTTCCTTTTTGATGTTGTCCTCCCTGGGGGTCCTCATAGTCACATAACATGTCAATGTTACTGCTACACAGGTTATGGAGCACACATGCTCCAAGTACCATAAGACAACACTGGTCAATTGAATCTGCATCTACAAGGTACGGTATCCTGAAATGCTGTTTCTGAATACCAAATGCATGCTCAATTGCCACACACTGTTGGCTGTGTACCTTATTGAAATTCTGCTTGTAACGCTCAAACGTCGCCCTGTTGTCCCTACATGGAGGCATCAGCCATGCGAGACACTGCGTCTCCCAGCAAGTAGTCGTTAGCGCTCCTAGTCCCAGCTACATCATAGATGGAGCTCTCTTTAAGCATGCTTGCATCATGTGCACAGCCAGGATAGCCAACGAAAACGTTGCTGAAAGGGCTGCTTGAATCAGATACCTCGCAGAACGACTGAAGGGGATTTTTTCCCATTATGGTAGGATGCAGGGGACTCCTTCTGGAGGGGGATTTCAATGTGACAGCTGTCAACACACTTTATAGTGTTTCTTGGGCCTTTACCGTTGCTTTTAGCAAGAAAGCGGGCTTTGATATTTGTCCGCTCTTGATCACTAGGCCAAGCAATCACTTCTTTGCTGATACTGAATAAGAAGTCCAGAAATCTTTTAAGGCACAGAGACATTGATGACTCTGACACATCAAAGGCATCAGCAATTTTGTACATACTGTTCCGAGTCCCTAAATAACTCAAAGCAATTAGGCACGTTTTCTCTGCAGGTATTTGCAGGCAACCTCCCCAAGGCGTTGGAAAAATGAAGACACCTTGAAACGCTCCGCAAGGGTTTGAAATGTGTCTCCGGAGAGCCGAAAAAGGCACTTAAACTCATGTTCAAGATACCTGCCCACAACTTCCTCGTAATATCTTGGAATGTGATTGCGATCGCTGCAGACCAATTCAGCCCCGACTTGGCACAAGACTGCATCGAGTACTTCGTCTTTGCTCTCACATTCTACGAGTTCCATAACAACGTGCAGGTCATCCATTTCGTTGTCCAAGTGAGCAAGTTTGTGGACGCACAGGATAAATAAAACGGCTTCTTTTGACAAGCGTGTCGTCATTGCTGTCACCTCCCCAGGCTTACCCACGATGCTTTTGTAGACCAGCAGCAGACAACAGGCCTGCACCTACACATTCGACTGACATTTTAGCGGTGGTGCTGCTGACAGGTTGCATCTTGCAATCTCACACAAGGTGCTGAGAACTTCTGCACTGTGTGCTGGCACCACCTGCACCTTTTTGTTTCTGGTGCCTTGCACCTTTTCTGAATGGAACAAACCTAGTGTGTGCTGCACGATGGCTCATTCGGGAAGAAAATTTCAAATGAAAAACAAATTTGGTGCAAAAAAGGTGATGTAAACCCGTGAGCAAAAGTATACGCACCATGGGAGTGCGCATCCCATCCTATCTGCCAGCATGCCACATTGCTTTTTTTAAAAAGCCGTGCTATTTGTCAACCTACTGTGCCACTTACTCTCCTCTGGCACATCTCTCCTCTTCTGGCACACCAAGTGGCACACCAAGTGGCTGCACTGGAGCCATGGCTCATGCATCCATTGCACGCCACATTTCTTTGGTTATCACGCAGCCTACTGTCTTCACTCCTGCCTGTTGATGGCTCACGCAAAATGCCTTGCTTCTTACTGCGGCACCGTGGCCTTATGTTATAGGAAGCGCTGCAATATTTGCTGCTGTTCATTCAAGCACAGTTTTCGAATCGGTGTCCTTTGTCACGCAAAAGGATTGTCACAATGTATCGACACTTTAATCTATGAAAATAGCAGCAGAACATCGGCAGCAAGTATTGGAAGTGCTTCCGATAACACCCCGCCGTATGAAGAAGCAAGTATCATGGTCGAGTCACCAAAAGACGCGAGAGATGTTGGTAGGCCGCACATTTGCCAAAGAAATGCAATGCGTGGAGGACCCGCAAGCCAGCAATGCTGCAGCTACCGAGTGAAACATTGACGCACGTGTGACAGGGCAGAGGAAGTGGCACGGGCAGCTGCCCATTAAACATTTAGCTGACTAGCAGTGTACGCTGACAAGGAAAGCAACATGACAAGCTGTCAGATATGATGGCATATGCATGCTCACCCGCACTCGAGCACCACTTTAGACAGCCAGTGGCTTCTCGAGAACACCTTCTCGACAGAAAGTGGCACATCAATGCAGTTGGACATGCGCTCCCATGGTCCGTATACTTTTTCTCAGGGGTGTGTACACCGATTGAGAACTGCAAGAAGTGCTTTAAAACCCAGCAAAATGTTGAAGTCATCACATCCGCTGACACTATAGCCAATCTGAATGATGGTAACTCCAATGTAGGCCTCAGCCTAAAAGCTCTTCGCTCTCTTCGCCTGTCTGAAGGTAGCTCACATCCCGACACAAACTTTCTGCAGCCCGCAGAATTGGAAGAGGGCAAAAGGAAAATGCAAGAAAAACTGCAGTGCCTTTAATCAACTCCCATGACGAACAGGAAGCAAGATTTACTAGATGACAGCACCAATGCCACGGCGCGCCTCGTTGATGGGACTGCGTTTACCATTGTCAGTTTAGATGTGGTGAGCACTGCTTGCGCTGGCCAAGTGCAAAATATGCAGTGCGGACTTTATATATTCAGAGAGGAGCATGAATACGGACTCGCTGTCAAGTTGCTTCTTGAGTGCGTGAACTGCGGCATGGTGTCGTCAAAGTGAAGCTCACCGCACATCCACGGTGCACCAAAAGTGAACCTGTTAGTTGTGAATGCTCCCACCACTCGCGCCATGCAGGCAACTGGAATTCAGTAAACAGCTCTCAATGATGTGTTCTCAATGATGAACATAAGCCGTCATGGACTACACACGAAGACAGGACAAAGCTATGTCAAGGGAAGCTGGCACCTGCAGCCTATTATGCAGCCCACAACCTGACAAGTGAGTGTGGCCGATCGGTTCACAAACTTTACGCTGAATTGCGCCTGAGTAACCTTCAACACATTGGGGAGTCGAACGATGGATAATGGATGACCCAAGGACATTTCACGGACAATCACTGTGCCAACATCCCTGACGGCACCGTGACCGGTTTTGCTATTGACCATGTTGTCTTGAGCAATTTCTGGACTGCATGCAAGTGGGTCCCCAAGGAAGATAATACTTCCTGCAAAGAGTGAAAGGCCAGTCACCAGTCACAGTGCCAGAAGAACACTGTCACAGACCAGTGCCAACCATGTTATATATATTTCTTTACAGCGCATTGCTTCAGGCCTCCCGTTAAGAAGGTACGGGAGGAGGCCATGAGAGAGGGCTGAGAGGACCACCCAGGGTCGAAGGGCATCCGGAGAAGGTCGGTTTTGTGAGCCACGCAAGCACCTGTCCTTCGAAGGCGGCTTCGCTGTCTCCTTTGACAAAGTCGGGGCTTGGCCATGGTGTCAGATTACCAGAGCGGAGCAGGCGGAGCGCACGGTGAAGAGAGTTGTGTGCTCTTGTCTCCACTGTTCGGTCGCTTTCGCTGGTCGGGATCGCAGGGACGGCCAGGCCATAAATCGACAGAGCGCATACTGTCTTTGGTGGCGCCGAGGAGCACGCTCGTATATAACCGCTGAGCACAGCACTGTCTTTGACCAGCGTCTTCCGCCGACTCGTTAGCAGTTTGGTGAGAAGGGACACAGTCGGTTGGAAACAGGCAGCGAAGAAAGTTGTGTGAGTCGTCGTGGTGTGCGGGGCCGAATTCCTGCCGGCGAGGTGTGCGTTTCATTACACTGGGCCCGCCGCCTTCGAGCCATCACCGCAACGACTACTAACCGAACCTTCCCCTTTCTTCACCTGCGCTCCGATATGGTCTGTCCGCTGGCTTGTCCTCTCTTTTCTGTTAACTCTCAATGACTTGTGTGCCTTTAAACTCATTTGTTTGGTTTTGTTGTAACCCTGCCTAATTACTGTGTGTTCTGGTCGCATTTCAAATTGTGCGTGCTTTTTCACCAATTTTGTTCGTTCCTCCATCAAATTCTTCGTTCCCTTATTGTCCTTGATCAGTCCTGTATATGATTAAATGCTTTGTTATCCCCCTTCAACGAGTTGCTTCGTGATAGCTGACGCACCGATACACAAGTGCCTTGCTTGGGCTGACCAACCCTGAATAAATAAATGTACAAAATCTCTCGCTTGTAGGCTGGCGGCGAAGTGTAAAGCGGACCCCTGTGCTTGTCTGCTTGCGCCTGGCAGCCAGATCGGCGAGCGAGTGTGTTTTTGTGACAAACACTGACAAGAAATCAGGAGAAATAGAAGTGGAGGCCGCCCTTATTCTTTTCAGGAGGTCCCTCGAACGGCACAGCCGTCACTACACCCCTGTGTTCAGTGATGGGAACAGCTGTACGTACGTTGCCTTGCAAGAGAAAAAGTGTATGGATACATTGAGATCAACAAGGAGGGTTGCACGAATCATGTGCAAAAATGCATAAGCGCAGCTAAGCGCAATCTTTTAACGAAGCACGAAGCCTCGGGCCTTCAGAGCCTTGGCGGAAAGGGTCAGCAGACAGCAGACCTCATCACACGGCTGAGCTTGTACTAGGCGAGGGCACTGAAAACAAACAAAGGAGACGTGGGTGGCATGCACAAGGCAGTGATGGCTATGTACCATCACATCGCCTCCAATGACATTGTTGCAAGCTTAAACTTTGCCCAACAGGCCCCAACTCGTGCTTCTACTCAATGATCTGGTCTCTTGCATCAAAGGAGCACCATGCCTAGCTCTTCACTGTAGACGCAGCTGTGGCGGAGGTGGTGCTGAAGTTCAATGCAAGCAATGTCAGAGCATTGGCAACTATACTCAAAGAGCTGAGCCTCAACTCCAACAGAGTAAGCAACGAGCGTTTGAATGAGCAAGACCAGCGGCGAATGAAGCCTTCGGCTCAGAAGCACACACCATTCCAAAACATGAATCAAGCCTTGAAAAAGCGCCACACAGGGAACAGTTCTCAAGCTATCTGCCAGGGGCATACTAACGTGTGACAGCTAGTATTTCAGGATATACAGTCAACAACTGAATTTTCGGACGCCCAAATTTTTCGGACATGCCTGATATTTCGGACGTCTTCACAGCACCACCACGTGCTCCATAGAATCAATGTATAAGGACATCTGAAGTTTCGGACACTCGAACCCACCGCCATCCAATTTTCCAAACTTTTTGACGCGATGGAAGGTCCTCTGGCTCCTCACGCAGCGCCCTTGCGAAGGAAATCAACTTGCAGCCGAAGCATATCACCGCTTTGAACCAACACTAGCCGAATCTAGCCATCACACACCGATTAGCTCTGGCCACGCTGGCTATGTTCATTGTTGCACTTCCGCCTCCGGCGGAGTTTCCGGAGCGGCACCATTTCGTTTGTTCGCGCAGGCCACGTTTTGGCTAGCGTAGTGTGTGGTTGTACTGTTGTGTCAAGTGTGCTTTGCGACACTAGGCCTAGGTGCTTCGACGCTCGTCAGCAAACTCCACTGTTCGCAACTTGAGGATTGAGGAGGTTCACAACTCCATCAGGTTGTGGGGGATTCAGAAGACCCCGATGTTGAAAATGAGGAGCCAATGCCTGCACCGCATACAAGCGCCGAGTTGACGCAAGCATTGTTGACTCTTTCATCGGTGTACAGTCCTGACGTGACCCTTGTTCAAATCGAGGCGAATATGATCGCATGTAACCGGAACGCCATACAAACAACAATGAACAAGTTTTTCATGCCACTGCAGCAATAACACCAGCTGCCCGACGATGCACATGTGCATAATAAACCGGCAGTCGGCTGCATACAGAGTTTTTGAACGCCTCTTTTTATAGCCACTTTACTGATTCTTTGGCAGGGTTTGGGAAGCCTGGTACTTCGCCCTTTACCTCTAGATACGTGAAAAAAAGAATAAAGGTGCCTTTTTTGCATGCATTCATTTTTTCGGACTGCCTGAATTTTCGGACGTTTTTATGTTCCCTAGAGGGTCCGAAAAATCGGTCGTTGACTGTATGTGAATAAATGAACTTTTTTTACAATTTTCTCAAAACGAGCTTTTCACCCACTCTGCTTGTCTGTGGCAACAATATCTCACAATCTAGGACAGCTAGAGGTGCATTTTTTTTTTCTATATGAAGCTAAATGTATAAAGCTTGAAGTGCTGCAGGCAGATTCTTGTTTTATATTTTCCTATAATTTTTCCTTTCTTTTTTTTCTTGTGCACTAGTAGCCATGCTGTAAACAATGAACTTTGATGGGCTGCTAAACTGCCAATTGTTGGATTTGAAGACTGCTTGCAGCAATTCACTTATTAAATGTTCAGCTCTGAAGCAATAATTATTGCTTTCTGTCGATTTTTTTGCTTATTGTCTTCACAAACAATAGTACAGTGGAGCACACTTATAATGATATATCTGTTATAACAATGAGTCAACTTGGGGTGCATTTTCTCAGAAGTTATCATTTTTTGTTTCTTTTGTTAAGTTTAGTATCTCAACTGTTATGAAAATAAAAATCAAATTCGGGACTCAACTGGAAATGGGTTAAAATTGCGTTTAAAGAGCACAAGGTAGCTGTTAAAAGCCCAAATGTATGCTATCTTCTACAGTCACGCGGGCACTCACCATTGCGGATCGCACGAGGCACTTGGACAAACCTCATTCACCCAATAACCATGGTTGCTCGGGTTGCTGCAGCGCAAGAAATAATTGAAAAATAAAGCGTGCATCTGCTGCGTTTTTCGAGCACTGCGACTGGCTTTTAAATCACGTGGTATGGATTGGGGATCGCCAATGGCCATTGTGCATTGCGCGCCCGTGCTGTGTTTGTATTACATGTTGCACACACGTCCGCCACTTTTGCTGCACGTGCTAGCGCTATTAACAGTGAATCCCTGTGCAATCAGGCACTTGGTTTTCCTAGTTTCTTTTTTTTTTTTCGGTGTGTGTGTGAGCGTGAAATTGTCACATGCCATGGCTGACTTTGCCACACCATCCAGGCGTGCCCCTCGTGCTGGCCATCACCGGTCTTCAAGCGTGACAAGCATAGATGTTCCGCTGTCCCTCTGCCTTCGGCAATGCAAAGCCACCAAAGCTAGGTCCAGGGAAATTGTGGATGTACAGCTCGCGAAGCGCACCGCCATAGCTGAGGCGGCAGCCAAAGCAGTGCTCATGCCATCCCACAAAACCCCAGCCACCACCACTGGTGCAGTGAGTCAGTTGGAGCTTCCCGCCCCAGCCCTCTCGCAAAGCTCCCTCCCATCACATCCTCCCTCGGCATAGCCCGCTGCTGCTATCAAGCCAACCTCTGTGGACCTCCCTGTGAGCTCCAACGAGGAAGACGTGGATTTGACAGCCTCAAGGAAACGCGGCTGTGACACTGATGACAAGGGGGAGCTGCCAGAGCAGTCTTTGGGTCCCAGTGCCCTCCCAAAGTGCAAGAAAAAGACCGTGCCTGTGACCAGCGCCGCAGTGCCCGCACCTGCCACCCCTCATACACAACAGCCTCAACAGATGCTGCGACTGTCGGGACAGTTGACACACCAGATGGGAGTCCTGCTATGCATTCCCCTGGAGCAACTGCAACCTCAGAGGTTCCTCCTAGGCTTCCCACTATGAGGTAGTCGAGAAGGCTGGCCCTAGAAAGCATCCACTGCAGGCTGCCCTTGAGAAAACAAACACTGCAAAGGTGGCAAGTGGCAAGCCTCAGCACGGTGCAGCTGCCTTCCTGAAGAGTACACCGGCCCTTCCAACAAAGCACCTTGGCCCGAAAAAGACTTACTGGGGTATGAGTATTGCAGACTTCTCAGGTTTGAATTTTCCTTGTGTATTAAACATTTTACAGGCACAGTTTCTGGTACTATGCGTCATTTCCGCAAGGGGAAGTGGCGCACAGTACCAAGAAATCTGCAGCCCTCAGCTCGTGCGGCAGGTCCTACCTCGAGCCCAGCGGCTTCACCACTACGGTGAAGCACAAAAGGCATGAGATATTCTAACGAATGGGCTTTGGAGTGTTCCATAATGAAAATGAAGAGTGCCAAGCTTTATAAGCACCTGAGGAAAGCAAATATTCTGTCACTGCCAAGTAAAATAACCTTTCGCAACTATCTGAAGTCGTACAAAACAGGGCTTGGCTTCTGCCCAAGGATTTTCAATGTGGTCAGTGGAAAGATGGCCACAATAAGTCGGCTTTGGAAATTGGCCCGGCATTGGCACCTCGTTACGGGGTGTGCGACATGAAGCCTTGGGTGAACCTGCACCAGCCCACACACCCCTGTTCACTAAGGCCTAGGTACACAGCTGCTGACCGCTGTGTTCAGCGCAAAACTCAAAATGTAGCGGAGTTGCTAAAGAGCAAAATATGGCTTTTCTGTCCAAAGAGACAAGTTGCCAAGGTTTGTTGTGGAGATGGCCACTGCGATGGCTGCTTTGTGGTTTAAATGAGGGCACTCCAGCTTTAAACGTGCTTCACCTCAAGATCTGACTGTGCTTGGCACATCACGAGGCACCACGCAAGAAAAAAATGTCTGCCGAGCAAACAGCAGAAGCAAGAGTACATCGGCGTAAGCTGAAAAACGAAGTCTCATGTTCAGGAGTCTGCTCGGAAGAGTCATGAAGTAGAAAGTTATGGTGCAGGCACTTTAATAGCAGTGGCTGCTAGAAGAACAATTTGCATCTTTTCTAACTTGAAGCGAACTTTAAAATTTGGTTTTCTCAAAAATAGCATCTTGAGAATTGTTTTTCTCAAATTTGTTTTTCTCAAGATGCTATTTTTGGAATCTTTGTTTGCCTATCTTATTTTTGGTACTTCTGGTACACACATCTGCATTAAATTTTGCCCACGTTTTCTCTAAGGTGTGAGGAGTGCTGTTATCTCCTTTAGACATCAGTATTATTTATACTGCCGCCAGCATTGCGAACAAAAAACGACTGCCACATCCCAACTGCATTTAAAGGAGCCGCCACACCGCAAGTGTCAAGAAAAGCACCGCAAGGCAACGCTGGGCCGGTGCTGACAAACCGGCGGCTGTTGCGCGAGGATCGGACTGGAAAGCGACAGGAGGCAACAAAGAGGAGACCAATGTTCGAAGAAGCGAAGCTTTAGGGACATTTTTGATGAGTGCACAGTCGGTTTTTGTTCACGGGCACAGGTTCGCCCAGAATAAATTAGTTTTCATAGAAACAGCTGTCCTAACTGTTGGTTACAAAAGTGCGGGGTATGATTCCAAGCCCCACACGCGTCAGGGAAGGCAGCCCGGATCCCCGAAGTTTGGAGCCAACAGAATTAACGCCTGTCCACCAACGCACGAGCCACCGCATACTAGGTGAGGCCCCCGAGTTTGGCCCTCTCGCCGATTCACCAAGGGCAGCGGCGGCAGTCAGCCTAGGTACCAATGCGATGGCTACTCAAGTAACCCTTCCTCACGTTGTCGTTGATTCACCCCGGACACCAGAATCCTTTCATGGAGACACATTCGAGCATGTCGCCAGGTGTAACGGTTGGGACGAAACAAAGAAACTTCAGTATGTGTACTTCGCACTGGAGGAATCTGCACGCACATGGTTTCAAAACCATGAAGTGTCGTTATCATCGTGGAACGACTTCCGACTAGAGCTGCTTGCTACGTACCCGAGCACGGACCGCAGAGAGAGGACAGAAGTCGCTCTTTAGGCGAGGAACCAGCAGAACAACGAAAGTGTGACAATGTACATTGAGGACATGAGCCACCTCTTCCGCCGAGCTGATCCAAACATGGTTGAGGACAAGAAATTGCGGCCCCTGATGCGCGGTGTGAAACAGGCACTCTTTACCTGCCTGGTTCGTAATCCGCCCCGCACTGTAGCCAAATTTCGATCAGAGGCAACGACGATGGAGAAGACGCTGCAGCAGCGTGCGAGACAGTACAACAGAGATGTAAGCGTCGCATCATTTGACGTTGGGTCAAGAACCCTCCCCAACATGGACATCCTACACGAAATGGTGAGATCCGTCATAAGGGAAGAGCTGCAGAAACTGCAGCTGGCCTAAAGCCCTCCTACGGTGTCCTCACTTGCCGATGTCATACGTGAAGAAGCCCGGCAAGTAATTTGTAAGCCAGAGCCTCAGGTACGGCCCCACGCACAACCAGAGTGTCAGCCGCGGATATTGTATGCTCAAGATTTACGTCAGGACCTAGGACGCACCGACTTTGGACGAACGGCCACAATACCCCAGGTACTTCCTCGCAACGTGCCGCCCATGCAGAAGGAAGACCACGTAAAAGCAATGTATGGCGCACTGCAGACCGGCGTCCCCTCTGCTACCACTGTGGAGAGGCTGGTCACCTATACCGGGAATGCCAGTATTGCGGAGTAGGATTGCGTGGCTTTTCTGTGAATGCGCCTTGCCCTCGAAACGGTGAGCACCCTGATGAAATTGAAGCATTTTTGTCTACGCGCCAAACTATTCGAACCCCCAGCAACACGAACCTCGATCGGCAGTGCCTATGCGTTATAGGTCGCCCAGTCCGCGTCCCTCTTTCATTTCACCGAGGCGTCACTCACAAAGTCCGCGACGGGAAAACAAGAGCCAGCGACCTGTGGAGGCAAGGCCGCTGACACCCGGAACACCGAATGCCCTCCATCGCCAATCCGACAAGATGACGGCAGCGACGAAACGACGAACAAGTGCAGTGATGACACCGTTACTTCTGAGTCGCATGTCATTATCGACGAATTCGAAGTGACTGCGTTGATAGACACTGGTGCGGACTATTCAGTTTTAGCAGTGTACTCGCCAGAAAATTGAAAAAGGTATTGACCCATTGTACTGGACCTCCAATATGCATAGCAAGGGGATGATCCCGTAGGATGTCAGCAGCTTATTGTTCTCCCCGAGTGTTCCCGTGAGCTGATACTGGGCATGGACTTTTTGCAAACGAATGGAGAAGTTACTGCGCCATTACTTTGGCCCCTACAGAGTATTTAGCCTGCTAAGTCCCTTAAATGACGAGGTAACACCTGAACGCCAAGTCTGCTCCACACGACACAGGACTCGCCCAAAGGTCGTACACGTAGTAAGAAAGAAGCCTAACCATGAAAGGCACTGACTAACCGAATTTGCACGTACGACCAAGCCTGACACCAGCCATCCTCTGACCACTGTCGTTTTAAAGCAGTTGACCTCTCTATAGGCTTTTCTATGCATCGAAACGATGCTTCTTCGGAGGGGGCTAATGCCGCTAGCATTGCGAACAAAAGACGACTGCCACATCCCAACTGTGTTTAAAAGAGCCGCCACACCGCAAGCGTCAAGAAAAGCACCGCAAAGCAATGCTGGGCCGGTGCTGACAAACCTGCAGCTCGTGCGCAAGGATCGGACTGCCACGCTACAGGAGGCGACAAAGAGAAGAACGACGTTCAAAGAAGCAAAACTCGAGGGATATTTTTGTGGAGTGCACAGTCGGTATTTGTTGACGAGCACAGGTTCACCCAGAATAAATTAGTTTTCATAGAAACGGCTGTAGTAACTGTTGGTTACAATATATATTAGAAAAATTGCAAGTAACCACAGGGTCTGGGTATTGCAGACTTCCAAGATTCAAGTTTTTCAGGTGTATTAAATATTTTATATGCACTTCCTACTTAGTTTCCGATATTCTACAGTTCAATTGGAAGAATAAGAACCATCAGTGGTCCATAAAAATAGAAGTCAAATGATGGAAGAACACGGTGCACAAGGCCTATGTTTTATGCTTTGTCATGGTGCAAAACAGAAAAAATGCAACTTGCAAGAAAACTAACTATATAATTGAACTCGGGATAAGAAATTTTGTAAGCAGATTTTGGTAAGTTACCGCAAGAAAACATGAGATTTGAAGGGACAAATCGATGCGGTACTGATAAATGATGATTTAATGCAATGAACGGCAAGCTTATATTGCCGCGAATCTTTGTAGTGTTTGTTAATTCTTCAAATCTATCACCACGCCGCTTTATCGCTTTGTTTGCGATGCAAGATGCGCCCAGATTTATCTCGACTGATAGCATCCAGACAGAGCTGATTCTAGGTTGCTCCAGAATGTTCTAGCAACTTTGCACGCTTTATCTAGAGAGCTCGCTATCAGCTTTAAATTGAGCGCGGACAACAGCGGCGGGCATTCTGTTCGATGGCCGCCGAGCATGCTGGTCGCTTCGCTGCTGCTAGTGATTCAGTCTATTGTGGGCGCAAGTCAGCCCAATAAACAGTTTTCTGTTGAAGAACTGGGTGCAGCGGTGGCGTAGAGGTAGAACACCCGCCTCGCGAGCAAGAGGTCCATGGTTTGAATGCCGGTGCCGGCAATTTTCCACCGGATTTAAAAGAAAAAAAATACGCGTGTTGATAAAATTGCACGAACAGGCCTGGAGTGTGGCCTGATCCCAGTGACCAGAACCGGTAACGCACTCCCTCACCAGAGCAGGATTGGCCACCCTGGTGCAGTACTTGGCCACAACCTCATATGAACACGACAATCAAACCCCGGCCCTCAGTCCCCAGCAGCTGCAAAGCAACTGACCACGGCGGCGGTCAGACCTGCGACGCAGCAGAGGGTGCTAAGAATCACTGGCTCCGGACAGGCCGCCATTGGAATATGAAAAAGCAGGGGGCGGCAGAAAGTTAGGTGGGCGGATGAGATTAAGAAGTTTGCAGGCACGGCATGGCCACAATTAATACATGACCGGGGTTGTTGGAGAAGCATGGGAGAGGCCTCTGCCCTGCAGTGGGCGCAACCAGGCTGATGATGATGTTGAAGAACTTTTGTCCGTCTTCATGGCTCCTGCGACTGCCGTCACCACCACGTGACATCTGGTGTTGGTGCTGGGTAGCCTTCCATGTTCCGGATGCCTCCTTCAAGTCGTGAAGCCAGCCCTCGGCGCTTCGCACCCGAGCACGAGCCAGCAGCTCAGCGAGCCAGCCGACGTCTCCAGGGAGAGGATGATGCTGAATTCGAGACCTTGCCGGACCGCACCGGAATGCAAAAAGACGATGCTACGAGTACCGCAACCTCGCCAAAGATGTTGACACCGATCATACTACAGCAGCCACGGGTGTTGCCAACCTTTAATGGATCCCTAGGTGAAGACCCTGAAGAGTAGTTTGACCAATTTGAGCGCGTGGCATCATGCAACAAGTGGGATGATGCGGCAAAAATTGGACCGGTATTTTTCTCATTGGAGTGCTCCACACGCACGTGGTACGAAAACCAAGAGTCGTCCCTAAAGACATGGGAGCTTTCAAGAGGGAACTATTGAAGGTATTCAACAGTGTCGTGAGGAAAGAAAGAGCCGAACGACTCCTCGAGTCCAGGACCCAGCTGCCAAATGAGCCCCTCCGTGGTTACATCGAAGAGATGAAGCTCCTGTTTCGCCACACCGACCCCGAGATGACTGAGAAAAAGAAAGTTCAGTTTTTAATGCGCGGCGTAAAAGAACAATTTTTTGGCAGCCTCGTCCACCAGCCGCCAAAAACAGTCGAGGAATTCATGCATGAAGCCAGCACGATTGAGAAGACCCTCGACGTCCGGGCTCTGTAGTACAACCGCCCTCCCTCTGTCTGTGCAATCCGTCCGGACACGATGACCACCACCAGCGACAACTTGAGGGAAGTGATGCGTGAAATTGTTCGCGAGGAGCTACGCCGATTACTGCCATCTTCCGCACAGCTACAAGCAGCAACTCTCATGGATGTGGTACGGGAAGAAGCGCAACAGGCACTTGGCACCCCGATGGCCACAGAACCCCAATCCATGATGTATGCCGCTGTAATACGCACTCCTCAGCCCCAACGACAACCACTACACCCTGTCCGACATGAACTTGTTCCCGAACACTGCCTCCCTGCCCCAGCCCGCCCAGCCTATGAGCAATGCTCAAGCCTCAGGAAATGCGACGCCTGGAGGACTTCCGACAACCGGCCGTTGTGCTTCCATTGCGGTGAGACCGGCCACATTCTTCGTCAATGCCCGTACCGACGTATCGGTGTTCAAGGATATGCCGTTGACGTCCCATGACCACGCTTCGGTCAACATCCGCAGGAAATTGACGAGTACCGGCGTTGAGAGGAGTACATGCTGAACCGCCTTTCGCGCTCACCATCGCCGTCAACCTCGCGCTTTGCGTCGCCACGCCACAGCTACACAGCCGCGGTATGGGGAAGGTCTCCCAGCCCCCGTAGGGAAAACTGAAGACAGCAACCTCTGGAGGTGAGGTTGCTCACGAGCAAAACGCGGAAGATCCTTCACCGACCATGCTCCGTGAAGACGCTACACCCGCTACGCCGCATGAAGAAGCTCCACTCACTGCACCGACGCCGCAGAAAATGACAACCCCGACTACAACGCGAACTGCCTTCAAAACGACGATGCCACCCAGAAAAGCTTCGACGATATGCCCCACTCGCGACTCGAATATGCAATGAAGCCGTAACGCCGAGGGCAACGTGCAATGCAAGAGCCAAGACATCCGACTTAGAAGTGACTATCGACGGCTGGAAAGTTACCGCTCTAGTCGACACAGGAGCTGATTACTCAGTGATGAATGGAACATTCGCTGCGCAGCTGAGGAAAGTCACGACTGCTTGGGACGGCCCACAAATTCGCACCGCAGGGGGCCACCTCATTACGCCATCAGGACGATGCTTAGTGCGAGTGACTGTCAAAGGACACACCTATCCTGCGACCTTTGTTGTGCTATCGCAATGCTCCCGCAGTGATCTTGGGCATGGATTTCCTTAGTGAGCATCAGGCGATCATTGACCTGCGATCCAAGCTGATCACGCTTCTGACGGACGAGGCCATCCCTTCGATGAGAACTCTGGAAAATCATGTTGCCCTGAGTATCCTGAAGGAAGAAGTGAGCGTCCCACCCCGTTCAAGCGTTATAGTGACCGTAGGTGCCATGAAAGCCATTAAGGGGAGACAAGGCTCTTAGGAGCCAAGAATCGATTTTCAGAAACGTCATTTTTGTGTTCCTACTACCATCCCACACCTGCCTGCAACTTTTTATTTAAAAATACCTCGTATTGATGGCGTAAAAGTGATTCAAAGATTCGTTGGAACACTCACAGCCCTTTAAATTGTAGACAAATTGCGCTTATTTTGGCTGCCTATAACTTGTGAACGGTTCGCTTAACCGCGGCCACTTTGGCATCGCTGAAAAGCTCGCGCGTTTGGCTTCTTTTTACCACTCAGTAAGCAACCCTGCGTTCATCGCCTTCACAAATATAACGAAAAAAAAGCATGCATAGAAAGTCGCCATTGGCCAGTGTTAGATATGGCGCCGTTTCCTGAGGCTACTTCGAGTTCCCCAGACCACGTCGGATTGCAGCACAGCTAATTGAGGAATGCAGAAGCCGGAAAGCGCATTCCAGAGAAGCGGCCGAGGCAACAAGTTTACGTGCCAACAAGTTCCTGCGCCGCCGGGATTAGCAGGTGGGCATCCGACAATGAAGCAGGTGCACGAGCGCCCCCCCCCCCGCTCCTTCTCCAGCCTACAAGTGGATTGCCAGTCTGCGTGGCAAGACCGCAGAGAGCCCCGACAGGTGTGCCACGCGACACGGGCGCCTACCATTGGCTGCAAGTGGCGTCATCGGAGTGGACTCTCCCATTGGTCAAACATGACGTGACTTGCAGTGCTCGAAGGGTTTATAAGAAGCCTTCCAGAGAGACCTGAGCATTCTGGGACATGCCCTGATTCCCTGATTCACCTCTCTCGAACTTCTTGCCGCGGGCCGCAGCGTCCGAGTTGCTGCCGGCCCGTAATGACAGTACGACTGTTAATTGACGCTCTCGTCCCTGTACATAATGTAAATAAACCCTCCCAAGTTTTTGGGTTTTCATCCGCGAAGTCCGTCCTCCAACCGCTACATCTGGTTGGCAGCGGTAGGATCGCCTCCGAATGCATCAGCTGGTGGCAGCGCTACGGATAAACCTTCGGCAAGAAAGATCCTAAGAAACCGGGGAGAGCGAAGAAGAGAGAGCCTTCGTCGAAAGAGGTCCGAAGAAACTGGGAGTAGCGAAGAAGGAGCGAGCCTTCGACCCAGGGAGTCCGGAGGAACCGGGGACAGCGGACGAACGAACCGGATGGCAGGGTGCTGTAACCGTAAGTGAGCGCGTGGTTTTTTTCCTTATGATTCGCCAGACTCAAAGGTTGTGTGTTCAATTTTGATAGTTCTGGGAATTGGGAATTTGTTGCATTGTGTGTTTGCACAAATTCATTAAGGAAAACAGTTTTAACCACCTGTCGGGGCAGCTGCCATGGATCTTAGAAGGTTGACGAGGTTAGACTTGTTGTTGGTGTGCGACGATTTGGGAGTTGAGGCGGACGAACGGATGAAAACGCCAGCTATCATAAAGGCGATTGAAGATAGTGGCAATGATGGCAAAAGCATTGAGCTTGCTTGGGAAGTGATACAGGAGCCACGGGAGCGTGTGCGTCGTGTACGTTTGCGAGAGCGTCGTGAGCTTAGGAGTAAGCATAAGCGTGAAGAACGCGAGAATGAACGGAAGCAGGAGCTTCAAGAACTTACTCTGAGGTGTCAGCGTCACGTACGTGAGAATGAACGCGAACGGGAGTATCAGCAACGTAAGCTTGAGCGTGAGCAAAAGTATGAGAGAGAGAAGGCAGCACTGATCAAAGAGATACAGTATTGTGATCAGTTATTGGCACAGAGACAACGGCTGTCTGAGAATTCTGTAGGTAGTACAGAGCGAAAGAATGAGGAAGCATCTAGCAGATTTTCGCCAGAAGCCGACGAAAAGAGTAGTGCCTGTGAGATTAGCTGCAGAGTCATAAGTGAAGGGAAAAGGCTAGCTGCTAACGATGCCTTAGTGGCAACAGAGGCCGTTAAAGGCCGCAGTGAGAGCGACGAGGTGCTGTGCCAACAGATGACTGTGGAGACAGCTAGGCCAGCTGCGAACAAATTGGCACAGTTACCGCGTGTGTGCGTCGCTGGTAAGGTTAGCGAGGTTGCTAGCGAGGAAAAGGGTACTGTTGACGCGACAGACGCGAGCACCCATGTAGAGCCAGATCTGCGTGCAGAAGTGAAGTGCGAGCTGAGCGGTGCAGTTGAGGGTAATTCTCAGGATGGCGAGCTCCGTAGTCCACGTGAGAACAACTGCATTGTTCAGGGATCGGTGCGGCTCTCCGCCAGTCTAGATAGCCTAGAGAGGGATGATTCAGTTGATAATCATTCGGACTGTGCGCGTGAGACAGCGATCGATACCGACGGGCTGTGTGCCGATGCACAGCGTGAGCTGGGCAATGTAGCAGAGGGCAGTTCGCAAGAGTGCGAGTTGTCTTACTCGAGTAAAGCCTGCTGCATTGTGCCAGAGTCGGTTGAGCTGTCCGCCAGTCGAGGCAGAGCGAGAGTAGATTTAAATGTAAATCACTCAGACTGTGCGGGTAAGAGACCGATCCGGGCCGACGAAACGTCTACCGGCCAGCACGAGGCACGAGAAGGCGACATGAAGGCGAGTGCAAAGAGAAAGCGCCGTAAAAAGAAGCGCAGTAAAGACCGAAAGTCGGTAAATAATGTAGCGCCGCCAAAAATGGCGAGAAACCCAAATGGGCAGGGCGCGAGGAGAAGAAAGGTGCGGTCGTCACTGACGATGTTGACGCATCCTAAACGTTCGAGCCACAGGTCAAAGGGGGACCGCGAAGAATGTCCTGCACGGACGCGGACAAAGGGCACGGGGCAGTTAATCTCCTCGTCGTTCCGTAGTTCTTTTCAAAGCTCAGCGTGCAGTTCGAAGAAACGCAAGGTGGCAGGACGAGACCAGGTGGGGAGAAGCGACGCGGTCAATCGGGTTTGTGTTGAAAGCAGGGCGCGAGGACGCAAATTGGCAGGAGACCGTAACGTCTTGGGGGAGCTGATAGTTAGTCAGCCCTTTTGTTGTCTCTCGGCAGCCAGAGTAGCTTTGAAACTTCGCCCACCGCGGGTCAGGCTGAAAGTATGAGTCAGTCGTAAGCGTTCGGAAAAGGAGGCCAGGAGAGCTTCCGTAGAAATGAAGCGAGTTGTTTTGTTTTTTATTTTTGAGCATCGGAAAGTTTTCGCGATTTGAGACTAGGTTTTCTTTCAATATGTAAAGATATGAGCTTTGTTCGTGTTTTCATTTGAGAAGCTCGAGATTTGAAAGATGCGTTTTAAGTAAACGTGTAGTCTCGCGAGATGCTCATTAATAAGTGGATAGGCTTTTTTTTGTGTGTTTGAGTAACCTGAGGGTCAAGGTTCTTGTTGCGAGGCCTATCGTAACGCGCGTGTGTGTTATTTAACCTTCTTTCTTTTTAAGCGTTTTTGAATTTTGTAAGGTTAAGCGCGTAGATTTGAGTGAGTGCATGATTTGCACGGAGAAGCGTTCTTAGTTCCATTAGCGCGTGTCCTGTGTGGACGGAAGGAAGCAGACTTTATGACTGGGTTGCTAGTGTGTGTGTGAGGGCAGCCGTGTATTCTGACTTCTTTAGTGAACGTGCGTGGAAAGAGTTAGTAGAAGACGCATCATTTTAAGAGTTCTGCGGAGTGTGTAAGTCCCGCGAGTTTAATTGTTTGTTTACGTCACGTGTCCTGTAGGACTTTCAGGGAAGAAACGTGAGTAAGCGTAAATGAAAAGTTTGCCTACAATGCAAGTACGCGTTCTGTTTAGTGACCACAAGGCTAGTGCGCTTGTGATTACGTACTTGTGAGGTTGACCAGTTTGTTCAGTGGCACCAATACGTACGAAAAGTACGCCACTGTTATAGATTGGAAACATGCTGTTCGGGTGGTTAGGCCACTTAAGTTATGTTCGGCTGTTTCATTTGTTGTTTGCATCGTCAACGACCCTTTTGTTTTGCAACAACAATAGTGCTCTGGTCTTGTCGGCAATCGAGGAGAAGTGCATGGCTGTTTGGAAAGGTGGTTACAACTGTTTTGTCAAAATTGGGGAACTAAATGATCAGGGTTGATTTTGACTCAGTAATAGCCTGGCGAGTCAGGGGTGAAGAGCCTGCGCTTACACGTGGGGCAGCGCTGTGTTGTTTGGTTTGTTTGACGTATGTTTTCCAGGGTCCAGGATCCCGAGGGTTGTCAAACGAGGCTCGACCCCAGTACCCTGCAGCTTCTTTCAGCGTTCCTCATGGCCAGCGAATTGAGTTCACCGGCCATTCAGAACTACCGGGGCGAGGACGAGCTGTTAGATATGGCGCCGTTTCCTGAGGCTACTTCGAGTTCCCCAGACCACGTCGGATTGCAGCACAGCTAATTGAGGAATGCAGAAGCCGGAAAGCGCATTCCAGAGAAGCGGCCGAGGCAACAAGTTTACGTGCCAACAAGTTCCTGCGCCGCCGGGATTAGCAGGTGGGCATCCGACAATGAAGCAGGTGCACGAGCGCCCCCCCCCCCGCTCCTTCTCCAGCCTACAAGTGGATTGCCAGTCTGCGTGGCAAGACCGCAGAGAGCCCCGACAGGTGTGCCACGCGACACGGGCGCCTACCATTGGCTGCAAGTGGCGTCATCGGAGTGGACTCTCCCATTGGTCAAACATGACGTGACTTGCAGTGCTCGAAGGGTTTATAAGAAGCCTTCCAGAGAGACCTGAGCATTCTGGGACATGCCCTGATTCCCTGATTCACCTCTCTCGAACTTCTTGCCGCGGGCCGCAGCGTCCGAGTTGCTGCCGGCCCGTAATGTCAGTACGTCTGATACTTGACGCTCACCTCCTTGTACATAATGTAGAATAAATTCCTCCCAAGTTTGTGGGTTTACATCCCGAAGTCCCGTACTCCAACCCCTACACCAGTGAGGATCACATGGTTATGATGGCGTCATGTTATTGGCCTAGGGCTCTGGATAGGAAAATTTGGCTGGTAGAGGCGCCATTTTGTCTTGCACCATGACAAATATGCCTGGAGGACCGAAAAAGTTCCACACTGTGTATCAGTTTGACTGAAAGCGACAAAAAATAAGAAATGTGCTAAGGGCACGACATCGCGGGATACTGCAACAGATGAGCAAGCGACTTTCGTCGCCAAGGCACCCGACAACGGAGATGGAGGTGATAGCGGTCCAACATCGCGCGGCCCTGGAACCGATGAGCAAGTCACTCGCGGGCTGGTGCATCTGACAACGGTGGTGTATCACACGACTACAGCGGGACAGCAAGCGATTCGCAGCGATGCTGGTGATAGAAATCTGCAGACAGACGACATCTTTCGCACCGACTCCGGCCGTGTGATAGTTGCGGCTCGCGGCGATGCAGGTTATAGCGTACTGCAGAATGACGGCATCCTTCGCGCCTACTCCGGCAGTGTGAGAGTTGACGCCAGAACTGTCACGAGCAACGAAATGGCTCAAGTGAGTGGCCGTGATCAAGTCACGCTTGATAGACTTGAGTTGACACCGGAAACAGCATGAAAGACTGCTGTTTTCACTGATGCAAGCAACGCGTCGTCAGCTTCAGTCGTGGACATTGCAGCTTTATACACAATTGTTGATCTGAACCTTGTGAATGCACCACCTGCTGCCTTGCAGTGCAAGGTGTGTGGAGGGTGTGTGAAACTAGTCACGAGCCACCGTGACTACGGCCTCACCAAGAAACTGGTTGTGTTGTGTGAGAATTGTGGTGAAGTTGCGGCACAATGGAACTCGCGCAGAGTTGATGGTGAAAAGACAAGTAATCTGTTTGAGATTAACATGTTCGCCACACGTGCAATGGTCAGCAGTGGAAATGGCCCAACAGCCATGAACGACGTCTTCGCGTCAATGAGGCTTTTGCGCCGGGGGCTCCACAATAAAACGTTTCAGCGGCACTTAAAGAAGACGCTAGAGCCTGCTGCCACCCGAGCTGCCGCGGCCGTTATGACTCAGTGTGCGAAAGAAGTCAATGATCTATCTGTATAAGGACATTAGTTTTGGACACAAAAAGAACATTGCCGATTGCTACAATGGAACTTGGTTGACAAGGGGACATTCCTCACATAATGGTGTTGGAACTGTTGTTCAACTCTTCACTGCATATGTGCTCGATTACCATGTGATGTGTAACTTTTGTTTGGGCTGTGAGAATGGCTTTAAGCCAGACAGTGAGGGCTATGACCTTTGGAAGTTGAGCCACCAGTGCCAAAAAAACACAAGCTGCAAGTCTGACCAGATGGAAGTAGATGCAGGCAAAATCTTGTTTGAGAGGTCGCTTCAGCGACATAACCTTCGCTATACCACCATGTTGTGTGATGGTGACAGCCGCACATACAATGCAATTAAAGAAGCGAAAGTTTACGAATACATTGAAGTAGAAAAGGAGGATTGCGTTAACCATGTGAGGAAATGGATGGGCACCGCACTCCGCAACTTATTAGAGAAACACAAGGGTGAAGGCAAACGAAGTCTCGGTGGCAAGGGGAGATTGACAGCTGAGCTGGTCGACAGGTTGGCTGTCTACTATAGGCGAGCCCTAAAATCACATGTTGGTAATGTCACACTGTGGTATAAAGTTCGTAAACAGGGATAAGGTGCCTCAGAAAGGCTGGCCAACGTTTTGATAGGAGGACCTATCTTCGTCAAAGGCGGCCTCAACATCCTCGGCGTGTTAGTTTTAAAGGGTTAGTGCAGTGACGTCACGTGTGGGTGTTGTCGCTGGCGGCTGGTTTTGAAGAGAGAGACTACCAGAGGAAACAAGCGCTGTCGTCCGACGTCTGTGAGCTTCGTTCCCAAGACGAGGGGACAAGAGCGTGAAAGTGGGCACGCAGGGAGAAGAGAAAAGAAACAAAAGCAGAAAAAAGGAAAAAAGGGAAAAAAGGAAAGAAAGAGCGGGGGAAGCCAGGGCAGCACCAAGACAGAAAAAAGGGGGGGGAGAGAGAAAAAGAACAAGAAATAGAAAAACAAAATTTTAAGAAAGATGGGGGCTGGGGAGCGTGTTGGGGATGCGAGAGGTTAGAAAGCATTCAGGGGGAGTCGTTGGTGGCATGTTTCTGTGGCATTAAAAAGGCTGGTCAGGCGATCAGTGCGCGAGTAACACACACACAAAAAAAAACGCACAAACACACACACACACACAGAAAAAAAACATGAATTGAAAAAGTGACTTGAGTAGCATAGCAGCAATACGTCGAGTAATTTTGAAGTAGTTAAGATGGCGACGCGGAGTCTGCGGTGCCATGTATGGGGTGACTCAAAGGCAATGGCATGGCCTTTCAAGGGGCATTGCCCCAGTCGCTCAACGTAGGTGTCGTTACGGCGGCATCCAGAAATAGCGATACTCTGGGTTGAGGCGCCGAAAAGGGCATATTGACTTCGGAATGTGTTGATGAGGGGGTTTTAAAAATAGATTTAAAAAAAAGGAAGGGAAAAGAGAAGGAGAGGGGGGGACCGGAGCCGCAATAACAAACAGGAGGGTGACGCGCGTAGAAGCGGGTGGGGGCAAGTGTACATGGCCGAAGGGGGTTGTACAGTTGGTATAGACGTAAAAACCTGAAAGAGTACATTAAATTGAGTAGTAGGCAGGAAAACATTTTTCGTAATGGAAGAGTAGGTGAGGTTAAGAATTAAGGCTAGCTGGTGGCCTAATGTGTTTTGTGTCTTGGTTGATGATGGGAGAATTTCAGATTTAAGTTACCGCTTTCAAAGATTCTAAGTTGCCGCGTGCCAAATTAATTCCTGTCGCGTGTAGGCAATTAAACTTTTGTATTAGGTATGATTTCGCATACTTCCTTTCGGAAGGGGAACAGAAATTTGTTTGTAGTATATAGAGCCTTGCTTTGTCAAATATATGACCATGTTTATTAAAGTGACTGGCTACTGCTTTGGTTAGATTGTGTTTTGTGTCCGCGCAGTGACCGTTGAGTCTTGTATTAATTTGTTGTCCAGTCTCACCTACTGTATTTACACGATTGTAAGTCGACTCAAATGTACCTAAGTCGACCCCCCCATATCGCGTGACCTGAAAAAAAAAAGAATAAATAAGAGCGTACCCGAGGGCGCATTGGATAACGAAAATTTATTAGTAGATGACATGGTCACTGGACTATTCGTCTTCACTAGTGCTGCCATCGTCATCGTTGCTGCGGTCCCACAACGCGTCGTGGTCCAGCGAAATTTCAAATTTGGCAAACATCTTGCAGAACAGCAGCACACGCCAAATGCACCTAACCACACGCAGCTGTCAGGGAGGCTCTTTTGACAGGTCTGGTTGGCATAATTTCGCAGTCTTCTGCCGCCAGCGACTCGTTGTACTCACGGCAGAGCAGAACCTTAAAATTAAGGCGAAGGTCCGGGCTTGTTTCATGACCATGTCGCACTTCACTGGCAGGGACCAATCACGCATTCCAGCGACGTACACCGCAAGCTTAGCCTACAGCTCCGGAAAGTGCCCAGACTTCGGCACGTGGAAACTTTCTCACTTGCCGTCACAGGTGAAAATTTCGCTTCGCTGCAGTCGCCACTCTAGCACCACCCGTTTAGAAACATCGAAAATGCGTCCCGCTGCGCAGTGATTTGTTTCTTCGGCGTAAAGGATGGCAGCCCTCTTGAACGCTGCTGTGAACGAGTCCCAAACGGTTAGTGGGCCTGGAGAACTCATGACTACTGGGGAAGCATAGAAGTAGCACGTAGCCGGCAGTCAAGTGGAACGCGTCTAGCCCTGTCTAGCCTTTAAACAGAGAAAGGGAAACCCGCAAGCGGTGTCTGCTCTTCCATGAACTACCGATACTCCCCGCAAGCGCCGCCGTTCTGAGGGTGCCGCCGCAAATGGGAACAGCGGCGCTTCCATCAACTATCGACACCCCCTCCCCCATGATTGTTGCATACACTGTAAAACTCTCAAAAATGTTGAAAAACCCTTCCAAAAAGCGAACAAACACGCGGGATAGTGAAAAGGTACTGGTAGGGCCATAGAGCAAACATAAAATTGTAACTACATTGTAGCTCCCATTGGTATCGCTTTTATTGGCGGAGCCATGTTTTGGTTTCGATTGTAAGTCGACCCCCCAACTTCAGACTTTCAAATTTTAAAAAAGGGGTCGACTTACAATCGTGTAAATAGGGTAAGTATTGTTTGCTACAAGCGGCGCATTCTACACAGTAGACTACGTTGCTTGATGTGCAGGTGAAAGCCGAAGTTACCTTGAGTGAAGTTCGGCGTTGTTTGTGCGGACAGCTGCATGCAAGGGTCGCGCGGGGTGGTCAAAGGAGACGGGTGGTTCGACACCAAGACGGCGGCAATTTATGGCATCGTGGGTGGGGGACCCTCGGGCTACGAAGAGCGCGTAGGAGGGGTGACTGTGTGTCGGGCTTCCGCCACCCGGTTCGCGGAAGCAATGCCCTGGCCTTGAAGTCAGCCCCTCGTCGCTTAACCGCACTGTGCCGAGACATTCGCAAGCTGTCCAGATGCCCGAACAGAACGCGGAAGTGCTTTCTTCGGGAAGTGTGTTTTTTTTTGCGAGGTTGTGAGACAAAAGGGGACTCGTTGCACTGCAAGGGATTTGTGGCAACGACCTGGACGTATTGGAACTCCCGATAGTGTCACCTTGGAGCCCCGTTGTGTGCACACTGCGCGCACCGCAGTGTGATTGGACGAACGATGGGGCGAGGGGGTTGCTGGGAATGCTTTTAGGTGCGTGCGGGGCCATGGTGGAGATTCGGCTGAGAAAGAAGATCAAAATTCTAACATGTTACTCGTAGTGATGTCCGTGTAAATACTTTCCTTTCTATCGCTTGCATATTCTATCTTAATAAACAGTTAACCCCATTGCAATCAGCGTCACTGGCTTGCCTACCGTAACGTGACTTCGCGACATCCATAATACCGTATTTACTCGTGTAATGAACCCACCCCCCACTTTTGTCGTCGAAAATTGATTTTTTTTTTTACGTCGCGTAAATAACGCGCACCCGCCCGCAGGGTCGGTGTTCAGCATGTTCGCGTTATCTCGGCTCAATTGGCCGGCGCTGTCGACTGTCGACGATCATAAAATTGTCTGATCGCGCAGTGATAAAATAAACATCATTTGAAGCCAACGATGCTGAACACCGGCGACGCGAACGCGGGTGACGCGGGCGTCGACTGCACGCTTTCGTTGATCGTTCATTGACCTTGCATGATTCGTTGGTGGATGCGCAAAGGGCTTTACTGGGGCGTCCTCTTTGAAATGGGGTGACGGCAGTTTCCACCACGCTCGGCTATTTTCTTTGTATTTCTCGAACCAATTTGTCAAACTTCTCTAGATTCTTTTTTTTTACAATGATGATGATGATGATGCAGGTTGCCGAGTGCCATCTATTAAATGCAAAGCAAACCTCTGCTTATAGCGCCATGCATGCGCGGCGGCGGCGGCAGAACGAAGTAAAGACAACGCACTTGGACAGCGTCGGTCGCCATTTCGCCAGTCCTATTTTGTTGCTGTTTAAGTGCTTCGCTACGACCTTTGCATTATTTCGTGCGTGCTGTGCATTTTCTGCGCGTTGTGCGATGGGGCGTAACGCTAGCTACACGGCCGGTTTTAAGCTCAAAGTCGTGGAGCATGCTTTGGAGCATGGCAATCGCGCGGCTGGACGGCATTTTAGTGTAGACCCCGTGCGTGTGCGCTACTGGAGGAATCAACAAGAGGAACTCAGAGCGACGAAGAAAGATCGCCGGGCCTTTCGCGGGCCGAAGCAGGGCAAGTTTCCTCGCGTCGAGGAAGAAGTTCTGAGCTATGTGAAGAGGCTCCGCAACGAAGGATGTGCCGTATCCCACGAGCTGATACAGAATCACGCGCGGGCCACTGCAAGAAGTCACGGCATTGCCGCGAGTGAATTTAAGGCGAGCAGTGGTTGGACGACTCGTTTCATGCGCCGGAACGTGTTGTGCCTCAGAAGGCGTACTACGTTATGCCAGCGGCTGCCGGCAGACTGTGGGGACAAAGTGCGTGATTTCCACCGCTTTGTCATTCGGATCCGTGAGGACAAAAAGTTCCTGCTGTCGCAAATCGGGAACGCGAACCAGACGCCTATAAACTTTGACATGCCAAGAAACAGCACTGTCGATATGAAAGGTGCGAAAAGTGTGCAGGTTAAGACGACGGGCGCCGAGAAGCAGCGGTGCACCGTGATGTTAGCTGTAACAGCGGACGGCAGGAAGCTGCCGCCGTTCGTCGTCTTCAAAAGAAAGACTCTGCCAAAGAGGGAACTCTTCCTGCCGGTATCCACATTCGCGCCCAGGAGAAAGGGTGGATGTCGGCCGAGCTGGTGTCCGACTGGCTGAAAACAGTCTGGGGACGGCGGCCCGGGGCTCTTCTCCTGCCATCGCTGCTTGTTATGGACAGCTTCCGCGGCCATCTGGAAAAAAATGTCCGCTGCCGAATGAGCGAGTTACGCACGGACCTCGCTATCATCCCAGGTGGCTTGACATCAGTGCTGCAGCCCCTTGATGTTTCCATTAATAAGCCCTTTAAGGACAACGTGCGCCGGCTCTATACAGAGTGGATGGCCGCGGGAAACCACGACCTGACTCCCGCAGGTAAGATTAGAAGGCCCACCATCGACATGCTCTGTCGATGGATTCTAGAAGCATGGAGTGTGATTCCCAGCGAGATGGTCGTCCGCAGCTTCAAAAAGACTGGCATCTCCAACAGCCTCGACGGCAGTGAAGACGACGCGCTGTGGGAAGACGACGACGCCGACGAAGTCGCAAGCGATATGAGTGGAAGCGTGGATTCAGATAACGAGCCCGAGTGAGACAGACCATAAGCAGCCAGCAGCATGAAAATAAAAATGAATTTTTAATTCACATTCATCGCGTACGTGTTTTTACTATAAAGGTAAGGTTGGGATTGCGATTTTCCTATCTTCATTGTGACATGAAATTTCGACCTAAAAAATATCTAAATTTTTTTTCCCCGCGTAATGAACCCTCCCCCCAAATTTATGTCAACTTATCTGGAAAGAAGGTGGGTTCATTACGCGAGTAAATACGGTATCTTCAAGTTTCCCTCACTGACATCGAGGCGAACATCAACTCCTTGTGTGCGTAATTCGACGCTGTGCTTTTTACTGTAGTAGTAGATTGAATATGTTTGCATGTAGCGCACCTGGGGCAGCCACAGGGATTGGTTCCTAACTTCCTCTTTGTCTGTAGTTTGGCGTGCACAAGAACATCTTTAAAATTAGTGTTGCGAATCTGAAGTTTCTGATTGCTGGTGAGAATTGGGTAGTATTTACTAAGGATGTTATTCACGTTTGGGAGTGCGTTTGAGAATTTAGTAGTAAGAAGAGGCGTTGTTGTTCTTGTGATCCTCGGGCGGGGCTTGAGGACCTCAGCTCAATCAAGTTTGGTTGCAGCGATGTAGGTTGTTTGAAGGTCACTGTTTGGCTGGTTCCTGTTTGATAGGGTTTCTTTAAGGTGATCGAGTCTATCTATGTAGTCTTGGTTTTCAACGCAAATGTGACGAAGTCGTGTGGCTTGGCCTTTAAAGATGCCTTGCTTGCAATGTCTGGGATGGTGGCTGGTATATTCTAGGTACTGTTGTTTGTCGAAAGGTTTCCTATACAGCGTTGTCTTTAGCTCACCATTGTCAATGTATATTGTTGTGCCCAGAAACTTTTTGCGCTCAGTTGAGGATTCTGATACGAATTTTATTGTTGGGTGAACAGAGCTTAGAAATGCTACATATTTATCTAGACTGTCTTGACCATGTCCCCAGATTATGAGTATGTCGTCTATGTATCGTAGGTATGTGTGGGGCTTGGTAGTGCAGCGCGATAGGTGATCTGTTTCTAGAATCCCCATATATATGTTTGCGTAGGTTTGTGCAAAAGGCGTACCCATGCTTGTACCATGTATCTGTAGGTAGTACCTCTCCTCAAATTGGAAGTAGTTATGTGTTAGAACTAATTCAAGGAGAGACAAGTAGACTTCAGTAGAGTGTTGTGCATTGTGTTTAGACAGCCTTTGTTTTATCAAAGATAAACCATCAAGGATTGGAATGTTGGTGTACAGCGCCGTGACGTCTAGTGTTGCGAGAATTGTGTTGTGGGGTAGTGTGCCTTTAGTATTAATGTCCTCTATAATTCTGAGCAGGTGGGGCGTATTTTGTACAAATGACGGAAGTGCTTTTGGCAAGTCACCAAGGTAGTGGTTAAGAAATATGGAGATGCTCTCTGTCGGGGTGTTGTTGTTTGATACTATCGGACGGCCTGGGATAATAGCAGTGTATAGTTCAGCGGATGGAATTTTATGAATTTTTGGAAGGAGGTAAAAACGCCCCGCACTTTTGTTGCTTGGTTTAAGAAATTTGTATTCTGACGGTGTTACCAATTCATCAGCCAAAAGTGATTTCAGCCTGTTGGTAATTGTCACTGTGTAGGACAATGTCGGATCGTTATCTAGTTTGCGGTAGTGTTCTGGGTTGTTTAGTTGTCTGTAAGCCTCATGCTTGTATTTTTCTACTGGCCAAAAAACTATACTTCCACCCTTAACTGCTTCCTTAATAACAATGTCATTCCGGCAACTCAGATTTGAAATGATATGGCTCTCCGACGCAGTTATGTTTTTAGGTCGCTTAGATGTCTTGGATTGGCTTATAATTTCTTTAGTGACAGTTTTAAGGTATATGTCAAGTTCTATGGCTTGTTCTGGTTCGGGAGTCCAAGTGAATTGGGCTCTAAGTGGTGTCGTCCCGGTGTCTGGTGTGTCTGCGAAAAAGTGTCGGATGCGCATTCGTCGGGAGAATTCTGAGAGGTCCTTGTGAAGCTCGAATTCATTTATTGTGTTGTTTGTGGGGCAAAAGTTTAGGCCCTTGCTGAGTACATCTATTTCTTTTTGACTTAAGGGGGGACACGGGTTTTAGAAAGCGAAAAATCGCGGAAAAATCGATTTTTTTTTACCTTAAAATCGGATTCTGCAATGACTGATACATAATCTGGCAAATTTTTACGCGTTCCGGATTGATATTTTAGCCACAGTAGTGTTTTAGATGACGTGTGTGACCAGGATATTCATCGACTTACGCGCAAAAATTGGCATATTTCAAGAACGCGCAGCTGCCGTTTTGTTTCTGATCGCGGCCATCTTTGTATCGTTTGAAAGAGCTGCGTTTCTTCTTTATATTTCATGCCACCGCTACTACATACGCCAAGCGGCCACTAAGAAAAAGCCCGCGAAAAGTCGGTCCCGATACGCGATCCTATTCGTCTACGAACGCACGTGACAGCGAGCGTGCGGATTGTTCGCAACACGGTAGAAACGCAACAATGCCGAACTCATCGCCAAAGTTTGCTACGATGCACAAATTCGGTGGACCAAAGAAGAAACGAAAGTTGTTCAACTTTCAAAAGAAGCGCGGATCACCGTCGGAAGACATCGACGACAGTTTGCTTCCCGAGCCAAGCGCCACCGAAGCCGCCGCCGAGGACGACTGTGGAATAGGCCTAGCGGGTGGAAGCGGCTCCGACAGCGGCCGTGTTCCACAGACGTTTCGGCACGACACCGTCATGTTGGAGCCCGCTGATTTGTCGAAGATTGAGAAGGATGCGAAGGCAAAACTCCACAATCTTGCATCAATGCCAGCTACGAAGCGAAAATCTGAGCTTCTTGTTTGTGCGGCCGACGCTGCCACTGCCTCGGACGACACCGCGGAAGGCTCGGATGTGATGGATACGTGCTTCGCTGTGGTGAGCCTCGACGCTATAAACACTCTGCTGTCGTTTTTCAAGCGCAAAGAATGTAGTGGCGATGCGTCGATGCACAAACATGAACGCGATTATGGCCTTGCGATAAAGATGGTTGCCTCGTGCGAGATCTGTGGTGATAGCGTGTCGGCGTGGAGCTCGCCGCGCGTGAACAGCGGAATGGCGTGCAACCCATTCGTCGTGAACATTCTTGCCGCGCGCACTATGAAAAGCACTGGAAATCAGGAAACGGTGCTGAATGACGTATTCGCGATCATGAATGTATCTACCCGTGGCATGCACACCAAGACATCGGCAGGCGCACCAGAAGTCGAAGCTGACGCCGGCTGCAACTGCAGCTGCCGATAAATGCGTGTCCGCGAGCACGCTCGCTGTGCGCAATCTGTACAGCGAACTGAAGCTTGGCGGCCCAGGAAACATTGCCGTTTCCTATGATGTGTCCTGGATGACACGTGGCCATTCCTCTCATATCTGCGTCGGCGCCGTCATCGAGCTTTTTACAGGGTTAGTGCTTGACTACGTTGTTCTGAGCAATTTTTGCGCGGCGTGCGAACGGGGACCGAAAGGAGGAGACCCAACATACCAGTCGTGGAAGGAAAGGCATGTATGCCAAAAAAACTCAAGTAAAAAATCTGGAGAAATGGAAGTGGAAGCTCGACTAATGCTCTTTCAAAGATAACTGAAAAAAACAACCTCAGGTATACCACAATACAGTTGAATCCTGCCACAACGAATACCGCCACAACGAAATTTCCGCGACAACGAATAATTTTTTATTCCCCGCGAGTATCCTATAAGAATTAATGGCCTAAATTTCTCTGCACAACGAACCATTTTTGCAGAGCGTTTCCGCTTCAACGAAATTTTCGCGTTCAAAATCGAAACCGAAACTAGTTTTATTGGCGAGAAGTCCAAGTCAAATCCAAAGCCACATTAAGCATGAAATCACGTGATTGCAGTTCCGCCATTTTGGCTTTGTGTCGTGGTCGCGTTGTTCACTCGCTGCCTTTCTCTTCGACAACGACGAGTTTTCATCCGCAGGACACGATGGCAACGCAAGTGAAAAAACGCAAAACTCTTTCCCTTGAGCAAAAAGCTCAAATAATCGCCCAAGCAGAAAGCGGAAGGAAGAAAGCGGCAATTGCTGAAGACTTCGGAATTCCTGCAAGTTCGCTGTCAACGATTCTAGGCAATAAGGACAGCGTGAGAATGGCACTTGCTTCAGGCACATCCTCGAAGCACAAAAAGGTGACGCGGCCCCTCCATGAAGAGTTGGACAAAGCAGTGCATGCGTGGTTTGTGGAAACACGAGCCAGCAACGTCCCCCTGTCCGGAAGCATCGTCCAGCAGAAAGCCTTGAACTATGCATGCCTACTTGGCATTGATGATTTTAAAGCCAGCATTGGCTGGCTAAACCGTTTCAAGGCCCGCCATAACATCGTTGGAAAAGTGTTGTGCGGCGAGTCAATGTCAGCAGACGTGGACGGAGCAGCTGCTTGGAAGGCGAGTAACATGGCCGGAATTTTAAGCAACTTCGCGCCTGCAGACATTTACAACGCCGACGAGACCGGGCTATTCTACGAGATGTTGCCGGCTAGGACGCTCGACTTCAAGGGGCAGCGCTGTCACGGCGGCAAACACAGCAAAAAACGCATCACAGTGCTGCTTTGCACAAACATGGATGGCTCGGACAAGCGTCCGCCGTTAGTCATAGGCAAAAGTGCCAAGCCGCGCTGTTTTAAGGGAACTCGTAGCCTACCTGTGCAGTACAAGGCGAACAACAAGTCATGGATGACCCGCGCTATTTTCACCGAGTGGATGATGGCATTCGACCGCGACATGAAGCGGCAGGGCCGTAAAGTTTGCTTGCTTTTGGACAATTGTTCAGCGCATCACTCCGACGAAGTCAAGCTCACTAACACGGAGCTGAGGTTTTTCCCTCCCAATTGCACGTCTGTCTTACAGCCTCTCGATCAGGGCGTGATTCTTAGCCTGAAGCGCGCTTACCGCGGGAGGTTAATTCAGCGGCTGCTTTTTAACACTGAAACCGGCCGAGACACGAAGGTGGACTTGTACGTGGCACTGCAGATTATGTCTGCTGCCTGGAGCACACTGGGGCGCTCAGTAATTGTGAACTGTTTCAGGCACGCCGGATTTGCCGAAGGTCGACCCGTACACTCTGCTGGCCTAACACCAGGCGTTACAGACGACGACGAAGAGGCGTCACCGGCTCCGGGGATCGCGGCCGCCTGGAAAACGCTGGGAGAAATAGGAACCGTGCCGCCTAATCTCGAGCTCGACGAATACATCGGCGCTGACGCTTGTGTTGTTGTTCACGAAGATGTGAGTGATGAGCAGATCATAAAAGCTGCCCGGAATGATAAGGACTCTTCCGATGAAGAAGACGACGACGTACAGGAAGCGCCGGCTGCGGCAACCGCCGTACAGGTGATGGACACTTTTGATGTCATCAGGAATTTCGTTGCTGTCCGAGACGACGATGTTGCAATGGGTTTGCTGACCGAGTGCGAAAATCGCGTGGCGGCGTTGCTCGCCGCGAAGCGTAAGCAAACCAAGCTTACAGATTTTTGGCATTAAACGCCTTTGCTGCTGCTTGGGCAATTCTTTCTGCGTTTCACGTCAAATTTTTGCGATAACGAAGTTCCGCGAGAACGAATTTTTTTTCGTGCACCGTGAATTTCGTTATAGCGGGATTCAACTGTACTCTCGGACGGCGACAGCCGCACCTTTCTCGCCCTACAGGAAGCCAAGGTGTATGGTTATATTCCCATCAGCAAGGAATATTGTGTCAACCGCGTAGAGAAAAGGATGAAAACTGCACTGCGTAACCTGATTTCCAAGCAAAAGGGGACTGGAACTGAAAGCCTTGGTGGCAGGGGAAAACTGACTGGTGACCTGGTTGCCAAGCTTACTTCGTATTACGCTTCGCTTTGAAGTCCAACAAAGGTGACATCAAGGCCATGCACAGAGCTGTCATGGCCACCTATCACCATGTCACTTCTAATGACCAAGTGTCAAATCATAGTTTGTGTCCAACAGGCCAAAACTCATGGTGTCAGCAAAATGCAGCCCAAGCAAAAGGCGAGCCAATCCCCAAGCATCGATATAACTTGCCACCACATGTCTGCAAGGCCCTTTCTCCCATCTACGAACGTTTGTCGGATGAGAAGCTTCTCAAGCGGTGCCAAAGGGAGAAAACACAGAACAGTAATGAGAGTCTTTACTCCGTTGTATGTGCGCATTCCCCAAAAGAGTGCCATGCATCATTGTTTTCTAGGCAAGGTGCTGTGGCTGAGGCTGTATTGAAATTCAATGCAGGAAATGAAGCAGCCTCATCAGCAATCCTGAAGGAACCGAAGGTCAATGCTGGACTCATAGTCACTAAACGCATGGCAGAAAAGGACCGCCGCAGAGCAACAGCATCAGCTTGCAAGCACATCTCTGCAGAGAGCATGCAGCGGGCATAGAAAAAACGGCATTTAGGCGATTCCAAATAGAAGGACTATATGCCTGGTGCCTACTGACAATATTAGAATTGTAAATGGTTGTAAATATTCTACAATTTTTGCTTCAGTTGGCTCAAATTGGACTTGTTTCGTTTTTCACTGATTTTTCTAAATAAAAATATTGCTGAAATTGCGAACTTGAAAAAACAATAACTTTGCGTTCAGAGCAGCTAGCACTGCTATTTTTGTTGTGACATGTAACTCAATCTGTAGAGCACACAATGGTAGGAGTGCATTTTCAAATAACATATCCAAAATTTTTTAATTTTCCACTAAACTGGAGCATAAAGTGGGTGTCTGCAACATTGAAACTCAAACTGCTACAGCTTGGCTAAAAATCATCATATCAAAAAAGTACTCCTACCATTGTGAAGCTTATGCTTTTTAGTATCTAGACATGTGCCAATAGCAGCTCTGCAACAAAAATTTCCTGTTGTTACTCCACCTTCAAACAATTGGTAATTAATTTTAATTATCTCCAATACTAATTGACATACAAGAACAATAATCACATTTTTGAAATCAGCATAAAAAACTCAATTATAATGTCAAGTTTCTTTTTTAATAGATGAAAAAAATAAGACATTTCTCTCAAGTAAAGTGTCCCCTCTTAATGTCTCTGAAATGTCTATAACATTGGAGCGGTTTAGTTCTGTGGAAGTTTCCTTACAGTCTGGTACTTCTAAACTCGAGGTCCCTCTTGTCGGCGTGTGGTGGCTGTTTGGCTGGAAGGTTGTTTTTTGATTAAAATTTGCTTTTTTCCTTTGTTTTTGAACCAATTTTCTAGACTGTGTTTCTTCGTAATGTTCTAAATCTCTCTTCTAATCTGGTGTCAGGGTTATGTTCCGAAGTCTATGGCTAAAAGTTTCGATTTGCTCTTCGCAGTGTTCCTTGAGGATATTCAAAAGTGAAAGTGAAGCATTGTGCAATGTTGTTTGCCAGTTTGCACGATGGTGTGGTGGGAGTGTTCCTAGAGCTGGTACAGCCTTCAGTGTTAGACCTTTAGGAATTATATTTTTCTCTGTGCAGATTGTGTAGGTTTTCAGATGGGAGGTGTAGCTCACATGTTTTTTGGTAAGTTTTCTAGCCTGTAGGAATTCGGTGCTTCGTGGCAGTGAAGAGTTCTTGATTTGCGATGTGTCTCATTTACTTGTCTTTTTGCGGGCAGATTTGCGTGGGGTGTTTTTCTGTTTGGCCGGTTTATTATCGTATGCCTGGCTTAATTCGATCTCAGTGTCTGTTTGACTTTGTGTGTGCAGGCAGGCGTGTGGGGGTCTGTGTGAAGATTTCGGTGGTGGGTTTTCTGTTGTCTGTTGCAGTTGTGTCTGTTTGCACTGTGGTTGATGTCATTTTTGGTGTAGTGTGTGCCTTGTGGTTGTTTGTACATTCTGCTGTCTGTGTTCCAACAGTTCTTGAGGTGACTGTTTCACTTGAGCAGTGGCTTGCTTTGCATCCCGCTGTGTGTTGCCTGTGTTCTCGAAGTGACTGTCGCAGTTGCGTTGTTCGCGGTGGCACGCTCCGCAGAGTTGGTGGGGGTGGTATTTGAGGTGGAATTTAAGTTTTTCTGCACTTGTCCTTAATAAAAGACTTGATGTGTTGGGAAACTAACTTTATTCCACTGCGGTTCAAGTGGAAGCCGTCCCAAGCTAGGTGTTCGTGTGGTGCTTTGTGTATTTCTGCGCGGTGCATGGTGTCAATATTCTTATGGACGTGTTCTAAGTTGAAAATTAATGAGTTGAGCTTGTTAATCTCCTCATTGTGTTTCATGAGTGCATTAGTTTGGTACATTAGTGGGCGGTGTTTGTTTTGTAGGCGGGGAGCGACAGTCGTTATGGTTATATGTGCGTTTGGGCGAGCGGCTTGAATGGTTCTTATTACGTCGCTCATGGACTCTATCGTGTCCGCGGCACTTTGTGTTCTTAGGTTGTTTGTGCTTACATTGATAATAAAGTGTGTGGTGTCAACTGGCGTATCACAAACTAGCGGTAGAATATCTGACGTTTGTGCCCCGCTGAGGTGTCTTATGTATGGCACGTGTGGGCCTGCTGGAAAATGTTCCTTCAGGTATCTGTACTGACTGTCTCTAAGGACTGCTACATGGGAAAAGGATAACAAGGGGCACTTACCTTGTTCCGTCATTGTCAGCTGGCATAGAAGTCTAAAAACAAGAAAGAAAACAAGAAAACTCCTTAGCCTTCTCCGACCCATCCGCAGAAGATTCGTCTGACCAAGAGAACTCGCCCACTTTCGACATCAAACCAGCCCTGCCCCGGAACAGACAAGACCTGATCCGCAATCTGCTTCGAAGTTACAGCGAGTGTTTTTCGTCATCGCCGAAGGTCCGACAAAGGCAAATTGCCAAGCATCGCACCATAACTGACCAGCACGCCCGACTTCTCTGTCAAAGCCCCTACCGCGTGTCACCGTGAGAACGACAAGCCATCCGGGACCAAGTGGAAGAATGCTTCGCGAAGACGTCATCCAGCCATCAAACAGCCCATGGGCTGCACCGGTTGTTCTACCGAGAAAGAAAGATGTCGCACTTCGATTCTGTGTTGATTACCGCCGCTTAAACAACATAACAAAAAAGGACGCTTACCCCCCCCCCCGTATTGACGACACACTGGACCGGCTCTGCAACACCAAGTATTACTCATAGATGGACCTGAAGAGCGGCTACTGGCAAACTGAGGTCAACAAAAGAGATCGCGAGAAGACAGCATTCATCCCTCCGGATGGGCTCTTTGAGTTCAAGGTGATGCCATTTGGTCTCTGTTCCGCACCAGCGACGTTTCAGCGGGTAATGGATACGGTGCTGGCAGGCTTAAAGCGGCAAATTTGTCTGGTACCATATTTAGATGCCGTTGTCTTCGCCTCGAACTTTCAAGAGCACCTCAAAAGACTTTGGACAGCACAGTCTAGCCCAGTTATAACGAAGCCACTTATAGCGAAATAGCGGTTACGACGAAAGGATTTCCATTTCCCATTCCCACTTTTGCATTTTCAATACATGTTGGGTCCGGTTTTAACAAAGTAAATAAGAATGCGTCAGCGGATATAATGAAGACATTTAAAACTAACCGAAATATAATCTGTCAATCAGCACATTTTTGCACCCTTGAGGTGATTTTTTCCGCGAAAATATGAGCAAAATTAGGCTGACGGCGTCCTTTTATGATGTCATCTGCTCTCCCATGGAGCGAAAGGTTTTTTCACTGCATTGCATGGCATGCCGGCCTCGTGTTGCGCCGTCCTTGAACGGCATCACGGCATAGAGCGGTAGAGCACGCCGCGGAGGGGAACGTCATGTCTTACCTGACATGACGTAAAAGATGGAGTCCTTTCTCCCTGGCCAGGTCAGTGTCAAGATGGCAGACGGCTGATCGGCCATCCTCTCTGATTGGGCCAAAGTGAAGATGGCAGACAGCTAGGGGGTGAGTCTCTGCATCAGGGAAGCAGTAAACTGTGTGCCTCGTCTCACCCTGCGTTGTCGACCCGGCCCGCAGTTTTTCCGGTGTGGTTCATCACAGCACTGGCCGGGACACTTTCGTCTATGCCGATCACCTGAAAACACATCAAGACAAAACGTCATGGAGGTCGAAGCGCACAAAAGTACCATGACAAATACAGTCAGTGTTCTCAACATCAGAGGGGGCGTCAATGCCCTGACACTGATTCGGGTGTCGATTCAAATAAATAATGCGGTGATCAACCTCATGACTGACCCAGGAGTGGTGGCATCCCTCCTCAACATACAGGACTACAAAAATTTTTTCTCGAACATCCATCTCGTGCAATCACACTTTGTTTCACATTGAATTTGATGTTAGTGGCGTCGACTCTTTATTACAGCATTTAGATGACACAAAAGCAATAGGACCTGATGAAATATCCCCAGTAGTCCTTAAAGAGTGTCATGGCATCATTTCTCCGTATTTAATGATCAATTATAAGTTTTCCCTTGAAACAGGCCTCATTCCCCAAGATTGGAAAACGGCAAGCGTGACACTCGTTTTAAATCGGGCGATAGAAAACTCAGAGAAAACTATAGGCCGATTTCACTAACATCAATATGTTGCAAAATATTCGAACACATTTTATATAGTAACATATCTGCATTCCTTGACTCAAACGCTTATTTTACACCTTCCCAGCACAGCTTCTGAAAAGGTTATTCCTGCAACAAACAACTAATAGAATTGCAGCACTTCTTATCTAAAACCATTGATAACAATAGTCAGGTAGACGCGGTTTTTATTGATTTTGAAAAAGCTTTCGATATTGTGTGCCATAAGCTCCTAAATGTAAAGCTCGCTGCATTAAATATAAACGAAAACGTTCGAAATTGGATACGAAACTACCTAAACGGAAGAACCCAGTCTGTTGTCCTAAACAACATTGCATCTTCACGAATAACTGTTTCTTCGGGCGTTCCTCAGGGAAGCGTACTGGGCCCCTTGCTATTTTTAATCTACATAAATGACATTGTCGAACTAATTACATCACCCATAAAACTATTTGCTGATGACTGTGTGATTTACAGGGAAATTGCCACTGAAGATGACATAGATATATTGCAAACAGATTTAGATAAGGTAGCGATCTGGTGTAAAAAATGGAACATGAATTTAAATATAAAAAAGTGCAGTAGCGTAAGTTTTTCCAGAACATTATCCAAATTTCAGCACCGATATAACATCAATGGCACGCTTATCGACATACAGTTGGAATATAAGTATTTAGGAGTCTATTTTACCGAATCACTCACTTGGCATAAACAGATCGACACTGTCATAGCAAAAGCTAGTAGGATGTTACATTTTATTTGCAGAAATTTTAAACAGGCAACACGCAAAGTTAAAGAAACTTTATACTTCTTACATGTTAGAACAATACTTGATTATGCTTGTGTAATATGGGATCCCTATCAAGATTACTTCATTAATAGACTGGAAAAACTACAGAACCAAGCAGTAAGGTTTGTTTGCAATAATTACAGCCCGTACTCTAGCGTTTCCGAAATGAAGGCCACTTTAGGATGGGATCTACTACATAGGCGTAGGCAGAAGTTAAGGCTTAAACTATTGCACCGAATATATAATAATCAGACAGGTACTAATCGCTATAACTATCTCCTGGAACCAGATTATATACCGACTCGCTGTGATAACAACAAAAGGATTTCAGCCTATAACTGCAGAACAAACACTTTTTACTACTCTTTTTTCCCCGAAACAATTAGACAATGGAACAGTTTATCAAATGATATAGTAAATGTGTCAAATAACGAACTATTCTATTCAATGCTGTGACAGTGCTCTTGTGAAACAAATGTATGTGTTATATATCTTGGAACCTGCTTGTTTCACGTTACTTGTATGCCTTTCTCTAACAGCTTTGTAGTGCTTCTGTTTGTGAGTATATCTGTCCAAAAGCTTCTCTGTATTACTGGTTATATTTTGTTCCCCCCTACGTAATGCCTTTATGGCATGTAGGTACTCTGTAAATAAATAAATAAATAAATAAATAAATAAATAAAACTACTTTAAGTAAGTTGTCAACAACTTGGATTTCTTCACAGCGACAGCCAAGTATGAGGGTTGATCCAGAAATAAGGTTCCCAAAGAGCTCCAGCCACATGGGAAGGTGCGAAGCGAAATCTGGCAACACTGCTGCGCACGGCTGTTTCCCCACTCTTGATTCGCCCCGGCTGCGCTTCACTATGCTGCTCATTCTCGGCTCAGCAGCCGTCCAATATGGAGGTTCCCATTGTTGATCCCACCAAGTGCGATATTCGTTCCGTAATTAGCTTATTGCGCGCCAGAGGGACTCCACCCGTGCATATTTGTCAGTCGACAGAGGTGTATGGCGACAAGTGTATGTCCATTCAACATGTTCAAAAGTGGTGAAGAGAGTTTAGTGCCGGTTGGAAGGAAGTCCATGATGAACGGAGTGGAAGACCGTCACTTTCGGAGGCGGTTATCGAGACGGTCTGACGCAAAGTGCTTGTACGGTGATGCAAAGTGCATCACCGTACATGAACTTGTTGAAAGCGCGATGCGCAGCGACCGACATATTGCGAGCCCTGCCACTATGCTCAGATTCCTGGGAGTTCTTACAGTACAGTGGAAAGAGCTTCTACTGAAAAATTGAAGTATCACAAGTGTTGTGCTCTATGCGTACCGTGGCTATTGACATCAGACCACAAGGAGAAACGCCTTGACTGTACACGCCAGTTTCTTCAAAAGTGTCAAGAAGATAAAGGATTGTTGGACTCCACTGTTATGGCAGACAAAACATGGGTGTTCCATTTCACTCCCAAAACGAAACAAAAATACAAACAGTGGTGTCACCCAGACTCACCAGCCGCAAAGAAGTTCAGACAAGTTCCTTCTACTGACAAAGTCATGGCCAGTGTTTTTTTGGATCATAAGGGGATACTGCTGATTGATTTCATGGAACGTGGGACAACAATCAACTCGGACAGTTATTGTGCAACATAAAACTCAGAAAACTCAGGCAAGCTATCCAGAACCACCGGCGAGGACGACTGGCAGCTGGTGTAAGGCTGCTTCACGACAACGCCCGACCTCACGTCTCCTGTCAAACCCAGGAACATTTGACAAATTTTGGTTGGACTGTCATGTCCCCCCCACCGCACAGTCCAGATATCACGCCTCATGATTATCACTTGTTCCCCAAGCTAAAGGAACATTTGAGTGGCCAACGCTTCCGCAGTGATGATGAAATCAAAGAAGAGGTGAAACGCTTCCCAAATGCGTTGGCGGCACAGTTCTATGACAGTGGGATACAGAAATTCGAGCACCCTCTACCAAAATGCATAGAAAAAGATGGCAATTATGTAGAAAAATAGAGCAATGTTTCATCTTTCCAATGATGTATATTTCTATGAATATAAACAATCTCTATTTCTAAAATTTATGTGCATCAATCATTGGGTGCATCAGTCAGTGATGATGCATTCATGATAGAAAACATGCACAGTTGGCAAGATAAAAGCTGGTAAGCAGCGTGCATTTGCAGAATGTGGGTACGAAAAAATTTGAAATTGAGGCACGTGTTATTGGAATTGGGTGCAGGTACAGTGTCCGTCAAAAGTGGAAAGGCTGTTCCATGCCTTTCCTGTATACATGGGAACCGCACCACTTGACCCTGTGGTGCGATTCCCATGGCGTCGTTGGGACCCCAGATGTTTGGGTGGCGAGTACCAGAATTCTTTTCATTCCTTGCCTCCCGCTCAAAAGATTGTGTTGGGACATCAACAAGCTTTGCGATAGTAACAATTAAAGCACACGGAAACACACCACCTACATCGTGACCCCAGCTACACACAACCACCTTAATGGACTTTCCCGCGAACGGGAATGTGTCAATTTTTGGGGAGTTAATTTTTGTTTCTACCACAATATGTGCTTGCAACAAATGTACATGATATCAAAAAATAGCAGAAGAATTTTCTTCCTCACTCTCTGCCAGGTTGTCTAGATCTGAAGACTGTGTGAGCAGCTATAATATTGTTTCCTGGCTCAAAAAATGTGGACAAGCCTGTTTTGATGCTGAAACAAGGAAAGCATTCCTCCTAATATTGCTACAGAAATTGCCAGTGTTTAGATAAAAAGCAAACTCATATTTCAGAAAGCCCAACCTTGTAACACCATACAACATACAAGTACAAATGAGATCCGCCACACACACTACAAATTTTAAGGAACCAAGAAAAAGTAATTACCGTGTATACTTGCATACTGAATGCACTCGCAACTTTCCCAACTCCACATGAGGGCACAAAAGCTTGCACTTCTGCACAGCGTGTGCGTAGCCGATACAAACAGCGTCGGAAAAGCCAGCCCATCTAAATGAGTCTTTTGCATAATTTGCAATGCATTTCTCTTTTTATTATCAGCGCATCTTATAGTGCGTGCTGTTTATGTCTTGTGCATGTAATTCCAGGCGCTTGCACACAATGTGGTGCTTTGTTACTGGGAAGTACCTTTTATTGTCAGAAGTTGCGGGAAGATTGCAAACCCTGGATTACAGGGAAAATTTTCGGCATCAACAAAGTTTAAGGAAAACAATTTGATGGCTGTGTTTATTATACTGGGCAGGTTACTATAGACTTGTTAGCTGGACCTGATGATTCGGTGCAATCATGGCGCTTTCCTGCACACTGTGGTTGTGTGTGTGCTTGTTTGCTCTCAGGGAGAACACCACAACTAAGTAAATGCTGGGACCTCAAGATGCAGTGTGTCAGCAACCATCACTTATGGAGGGAACCCCAAGGTTCTGACTGACCACCTAGGCTTTGGGCAACCTGACAGCTGGTCATGCTCAGGTTGGTTCTCTCGGCGGCATAGGAATCTGTACCATTTCAAAACGCCGAGGGAAACCTTGGCGTGCTTCCCATAGAGCGACCAGTTCACCAGCGCCTACCTAGATTACAATGGGACCCGTGCCAACAACTGAAGGGCAACCAAAGAAGCTCCCTTCAGGGTGACAGCAACAGCCGCACTTCCTGAAAATGGTAATGACTGTCAAGACCAGGCTCCTCAAATCGCCACGAGCTGTCCATGACGACGGGCCCCCTAACTGATGCAAGGCGCCAACGTCAGGGACTGGCATGAGAACATCGTTGACACCCAATTCCCTACTGCCTTGTCACTGCATCATACGTAGGGGTGATAGTGTGACATCAGGGGCATAGTCCAGCAAAATAGTGTGACATCATGGTTGGAGTGCTCTGTGCACTTCAACCCATCCAACTGGCCATGACTGAGTAATTGAATTCCCCCATCTAATGACCTAGGGAAAACAACGGCACAAAAAGTGGATTTTGGGTGCTGCGCCAGTGTGGTTAAATATGTTGTTTTATTAGACATGGAGTGTGCTCCTATATACAGTAGAACGCCGCTGTTACGTTCCTCACTGCTGCATTTTCCCGGCTGCTACGTCGTTTTCATCCGGTCCCAACATAGCTTCCATAGGATCCAATGTATAAGGAGCCCCGCTGTTACATAGTAGCTGTGAAAACGTTCCTGCATGATATGTCGCAACTTAGCACCCCGAACCCACCTGGGCTAAAGTAGGCAACGCGCTCCAACCGCCATTTTGGCTTTTGACAAATTTTGGCCGGGCTTGGCTATGGAACTGGCTGCAAGAAGCCGCACGCCAGTTCGAGAGGCTGCCACTAGGTGGCCATTCGTGAAAAATGCTCTCACTATCATCACTGTGATTACGGTCACGCATGGTTGTTGGACGGGTCGACTCACAAAGGAAGGAAACTCGGGAGAGGTCCTGACGTCACTCTTTGTGAAGCTAAAGTGAAGCTGGATGTTGGCGTTGCTCATGGCATTGCTCCACCTATCGGGCCAACTCTCCTTTCTTGTTTACATTCCTCGCGAAACCACACCGCGCTGCGCACAACCGGGCTGCTCGGACGCGCGCCCTCCGCAGCAATACTAAACAATCATTAGCACGTTAGCATGACTATGCCAAAGAGGGCAAAATTTCCCGCGGATATTCCGTCGTCCGTTGCCATTGCCGTGGCGCGGTGTCGATGAAGAGCACGAGCCGCATGATGCCGGGGAGTTGCCAAATCCTACCTTTGGAGAAGCCGTCGCGGCTCTGGACCTCCTCTGCAGGTACGTCGTACCTCACAGTGACGCTGACAGCAATGCGGACTTCCAGGCTATTGAGAAACGTGTGGTGACTGCTAGCGAGCGAAAGAAACGGCAAGCCACCATTCTAGACTTTTTTAAGTCCTAAGCGCACTCTGTGGAAATAAATTGTCTATAGTTCAAGCTGCACTTTGTTCATTCATTTTCGGAGCTTTCCTGACTGCTGCGTTTTTCCGGCTGTTACGTTTGTTTTCCTCGGTCAGGTGAAAAACGTATGAATGGAGTTTCGCTGTACATGGAGCCATTTGAGAGTCGTTAATATGTCAAATTATCCAATGCGATTGCTTCTACCTCCCAATCTTCATCTCACTAGCAGGCAAGGCTCCGTGATTGAGACAAGACAACCGCATGGGTCTGCTTAATCAGCTTAGTATGAAGCCCCTGTATAGCAAGCCCGCTATGACGTTTTAGGTGCTCCAGTGGCATAGGCAATTGACCCGTTGTGTGGTGCACAAATCAAACCACAAACCCCAGACCAGGATCCCAACAGCAGGTAGGGGCAAGCATGTGGTAAGAACATGCGGAGCATTATTGCGGTCGCTTTTTCTTCCAGGTCATGAGCAACCACTATTATGCTCAGCCTGTTCTTAATGCACGGTTGCCGCCAGTGTTCCCTGGTCTCATGGCTTTGCCATCAACTGCTCCAACACCAAACGTCAAACCTTTAATCACTACTTAGGCTGTGCTGAACACACTGATGGGCATTGAGATTAAGTGCACTTTCTCTAAACACGTGTGCAAGAGCAAAAGTTTTCAGACACACCAAAAAACTATAGCACGACAGTTCAATCGCATGACTGCATGGGACCAAAGTTGAGGTGAGATTATTATGTGGGGCAAAACAAAAATCCCAACTTTCAAGAGGAAAGATGGGGGTGCATTCATTACGTGAGCATATACAGTAATTTTTCTTGGATCTTTAAAATTTGTAGTGTGCGTGGCAGATCTCATTTATGCTTTTATGTTGTACGGTGTTACGACATTGAGCTTCCTGAAATAAGAATTGCTTTTTATTTACACTTGAATTTCTGTGACAATATTAGGAGGAATGTTTTCTCTGTTTCAGCATCAAAACAGGCTTGTCTACATTTTTTGAGCCAGGAAAATATATTAAAGCTGCTCACACAGTCTTCAGATCTAGAAGACCAGCCAGAGAGTGAGGAAGAAAATTTTTCTGCTATACTTTGACGCCATGTACATTAGTCACAACCATGTTTTGAGGCGGTGACCATAGGATGGTAAGATCTCGAATTACCCTAGACTTGAGGAGGGAACGGAAGAAACTGGCATATAACAAGCCAATCAATGAGTTAGCGGTAAAAGGGAAAATAGTGGAATTCCGGATCAAGCTACAGAACAGATATTCGGCTTTAACTCAGGAAGAGGACCTTAGTGTTAAAGCAACGAACAACAATCTTATGGGCATCATTAAGGAGTGTGCAACAGAAGTCGGTGGTAACTTCGTTAGAGAGGATACCAGTAAGCTATCGCAGGACACGAAAGCTCCGATTAAGAAACGCCAATGTATGAAAGCCTCTAACCCTACAGCTAGAACAGAATTGGCAGAACTTTCCAAGTTAATCAACAAGCATAAGATAGCTGACATAATGAAGTATAATATGGATAGAATTGAGTATGCTCTCAGCAATGGAGGAAGTCTAAAAGCAGTGAAGAAGAAACTAGGAATAGGCAAGAATCAGATGTATGCGTTAAGAGACAAAGCCAGCAATATCATTACTAATTTGGATAAGATAGTTAGTGGCTGAGGAGTTCTATAGAGATTTATACAGTACCAGTGGCACGCACGATGATAGTGGAAGAGGGAATAGTCTAGAGGAATTTGACATCCCACAAGTACCACCGGAAGAAGTAAAGAAAGCCTTGGGAGCTATGCAAAGGGGGAAGGCAGCTGGAGAGGATCAGGTAACAGCAAATTTGTTGAAGGATGGTAAGCAGATTGTTCTAAAAAAACTGGCCACCCTGTAACTGCAATGCCCCATGACCTTGAGCGTACCAGAATCTTGGAAGAATGCCAACATAATCTTAATCCATAAGAAGGGGACGCCAAAGACTTGAAAAATTAAAGACCGATCAGCTTACTGTCCATTGCCTACAAAGTATTTACTAAGATAATCACAAATAGAATCAGGAAAACCTTAGACTTCTGTCAACCAAAGGACCAGGCAGGATTTCGTAAAGGCTACTCAACAATAGACCATATTCACACTATCAATCAGGTGATAGAGAAATGTGCGGAATATCACCAACCCTTATATATAGCTTTCATTGATTACAAGAAAGCATTTGATTCAGTCGAAACCTCAGCAGTCATGCAGGCATTACGGAATCAGCATGTAGACGAGCCATATGTAAAAATACTGAAAGATATCTATAGCGGCTTCACAGCCACCGTAATCCTCCATAAAGAAAGCAACAAAATCCCAATAAGGAAAGGCGTCAGGCAGGGTGATACGATCTCTCTAATGCTATTCACAGCGTGTTTACAGGAGGTATTCAGAGACCTGGATTGGGAAGAATTGGGGATAAGAGCTAATGGAGAATACCTTAGTAACTTGCGATTCCCTGATGATATTGCCTTGCTTAGTAACTGAGGGGAACAACTGCAATGCATGCTCACTGACCTGGGCAGGCAACGCAGAAGGGTGGGTCTAAAAATTAATATGCAGAAAACTAAAGTGATGTTTAACAGTTTCGGAAGAGAACAGCAGTTTACAATAGGTAGAGAGCCACTGGAAGTGGTAAGGGAATACATCTACTTAGGGCAGATAGTGATCGCGGATCCGGATCATGAGACTGAAATAATCAGAAGAATAAGAATTGGCTGGGGTGTGTTTGGCTGTTTAGCAGGCATTCTCAGATCATGAGCAGCAGTTTGCCATTATCCCTCAAGAGAAAAGTGTATAACAGCCGTGTCTTACCAGTACTCACCTATGGGACAGAAACCTGGAGGCTTATGAAAAGGGTTCTACGTACATTGAAGACGATGCAATGAGCTATGGAAAGAAGGATGATGGGTGTAACGTTAAGGGATAAGAGAGCAGATTGGGTGAGGGAACAAAGGTGGGTTTATGACATCTTAGTTGAAATCAAGAAAAAGAAATGGGCATGGGCAGGGCATGTAATGAGGAGGGAAGATAACCGATGGTCATTAAGGGTTACGGACTGGATTCCAAGAGAAGGGTAGTGTAGCAGGAGGAGGCAGAAAGTTAGGTGGGCAGATGAGATTAAGAAGTTCGTAGGGACAACATGGCCACAATTAGCACAAGACCGGGGTAGTTGGAGAAGTATGGGAGAGGCCTTTGCCCTGCCGTGGGTGTAACAAGGCTGATGAAGATATTTTGCAGCGAGAAAAAAATATTACTTCACTCCCCGACAATCAATACTTCCCTGCCCGTCAGAAAATCCGTTAAGGTCTCTGGCCACGATGTGGGTGGTGTGTGTCCGTGTGTTTTCATTGTTATTATCACAAAGCTTGTTGTCCCAATACAGTCTATTGAGTGAGAGGCATGAAAATTTCTGTCCACTCGCATCCACCAGTGAGCACTGCAGGAAAGCAGAGGCTTGAAGCATTTGGCAAGGATGGTATCGAAAGTCTGATAGATTTAAATGCGCACGGGCAGCAAATCACTGCGGGTGCGGTTAGATGGTGCAGCATGTGCCGAAAGCCATGCACTCCGCTGTACGTATTTCATTCCAGCAGCATAATGCACCCTCTGTCAAACGTATACAGGCTCTGTTGCCCGCAACCAGCAGACTAATTACAGCCTTCCTGGGGTATGCAGCAAGTTCCAATTGCTTGTGGAATGAAAAGAATTCTGGTACTCGCCACCCAAACATCACGGGTGCCGGAGCATCATGGGAGCTGCACCACAGTGTTAAGTGATGTATACAGTGAAGGCACGGAGCAGCCTGTCCACTTTTGACAAACACTGTACCTGGATCCAATTCCAATATGTGCCTCAATCTCACAATTTTTCGTACCCGTATTCTGCAAATGCTTACAAGCTTTTATCTTGCCAGCTGTACCTGTCTTTTGTCACGAATGCATGATCACTGACTCATGCACCCGTCTTACTGATGGGCGACTGCTCAGAAAATGTGAATACTTGCCCCTTAGGCACTGCCATTTCATGCCAACTAGTTTGCTTGAATTTTCTTTTTTTATCACACTTTGATTCACCTTGCAACTTTTTTTATGAAAAGTCCTTATCTTCACTTAATCATCAGCGCCTGCTTGTTTCCTGAAGTCACCAGCGAACCTAGCCGCTACCACTGGGGACAAGGCTTCCCACGGGTGCGCAGTCTTGAACGTCGAAGAGCGATAGTCGTACATACACCCCCTCTAGCGTCGAAGGAACAGAAGAAACCATTACTTATGCTCAAGCATTCCTTCCTTTAAATTGACATTTTCAGGTCTCCTTACTGAACACAGCTGTTGCAATAATGTACAACTTCTAAGACAGCTTCAGTTTTCTGTCCACATTCACACATGCGACACCGAGTGTGTCATTTGGACTTCACAGCGTGGTTGCCCACCCTTGTCAGATGAGGCGAGCCAAATAATCATGAACTGGCTAACGAGGTGCGCGTCAACCTTTTCAGCACTACCAAAGTGGTGACCCAATTTTCTGCAAGCACCGAGGGCTGCTAGGCGAGGCTGCAGCAATTAGTTTGCTTAGCAGGAAAAGTTCCGCCATTCTTTAGCTACAAACGCAGGATCGACACAGGGTGTATTAGATTTTACAAGTGCGATTTATGCTAGCGATTGCATCGAGTTCGCACCGGGACATGATCCGCCGTGCTAGAAGGCACTTGATAATAAAGCCACCGGTGGAGGCTCGCACTAAACGGCTCACATCTCGCGATAAATGCGTAACGCACAGAATAACAAACCAAGCGCGAAACCTACCATTTATGGTCGTCGTCGAGCACGCCGATGACAAAGCAGCGCGTCATATACACGAATGACCAGTACCGCAGCGACCTCAGCAATGTTTCCAGGATATGGCCTTCCATTGCCATGAAGCGAAGAAGCAGCCGGATAAACTGGCATCAGTGTTCACTTCCAGAGCAAGTTTTTGGAAACTTCATCGTTTCAGTGCTATCACTGGCGGAACACTTCACCAAACTCTCTGGAGACACGCGCCGTTGACGTGACCGGCGCGTGTCACGCTCAAGCTAAAAGCAATAAATCATGCTTGCCAAAGAACAAAACTTCTCGGCAAGAAAGTATCAGATGAAAGTGTACGGAGATTATCGCACGTGCTCACGCTCTCTACCAGCATTGGCGCAAATGCAAACCTACCGCTCTTGTTTTCAAGCTTCCATCTTTCATTCCTTTTATCATTTCATTATGCGTTCTTTGTCGCGCAGGGTTGCTGGATTTGCCTTTGCAGTTAAGTCACCACGCCAAAACACAAAAGCTGTAGGGTCGCATTAAAAAATTTGGCTCAAGTAAGTTGACCGTCCTACGCACACTTGTGATCTGCTACTTTTGCTCACGATTCGGTACTCAGCGGGCTTTGACAGAGCGATTCCGTATTTAACTTAGCGCCGTTGTGAACATAGTCTGTGGTTGCGAATAGGCGTCCATCTCGGAGCATAGAGTTAGTAGAACAACTCTAGAGGAAAAGCTGGGCCGGAAAAGTGGGAACCTCTAGGGCGCCGCCCTGTTGCTACTGGTCAATGTGGCCAGCGCAATTACTATTGAAAGAGCTGAAAACAAGTACAGGTCACTTAATGCTTTGTCATCTAAAAACGCATACCTGATGGCTTTATGAAGGTGGAACGTTATATTAAATTTACAGAAAGCGATCGCTAAGTCCATGACTTATGTAAATCACGATGTACGCATTCATGCAATAAAGGATGACACGAATTTCGGTTTCGAATCTGTTTTTTGGTTGCATAGTAGTTTCGTATAGTTTAGGTTTGACATGCGATCGCGCGTCGACATCGGACGCTATGACACACTCGTTCGTGCCTTATGTGCCACCGAAGCCCCGAAGTGCTCTGGCATATACCTTCACATGTAAGTAAACGAATGTATCTCTTTGTTGAGAGTGTCACGCGAGTAGGCGGCTCTTGTGGTGCATCACAATCGTTTGAGAAGCGTCACATTAGTGCATTTTTATGCATGCGGAGCGGGGTTTTTATTTGCAGGTTTCCCTTCAGTAGGAAATTGCTGGACAGGCAGACCAGCGCACCGGAATTGTACTGGCGAAGCCACAAGCAACTCAAAGAATCTGTTTAATTGTTGCACTTTGAACAATCATGCTTCTACAAAGGCCACAGCAGAAAAACAGCCTGATGCCGAATATTTCTGTGCCACGAAGTAATCAAGAGGCGAGTGCCTATAATGCGGACGAAATCGAGTGCATCGAGACTTAGAACGACAGAAAGCTGAGCTAGTTGGTAAGGATTCATTATGCAAAACAGAGGTGAGGCGTGCAGACAGGACACAAGAGTAGAGAAGTGGGCGGCGCTTGTGTTGTTTGCTTGTAAATACTCTACTCTCGTGTCCTGTCTGCACGCCTCACCTCCGTTTTGCATAACGAGTGCATCAACCCACATATTGATAGCGTAGGCGTTTTATTAACTGTGTAATGTTTCCAACACTTCCTTGCATGCCATTTCATGTGGAATATATTTTCTGGTCACAAATGTGTGCAGCGAATCAATTTGCATGATCGACTCCGCGCCTGTGGGACCGTTCACTTGCACTTGATGCTGAGTCTTTTACATGTATCCATAAACTGCAGATATGCACATCAGGCCCCTGCAAGCATTTTCAAAATTCAATTATTTTAGACAACAGGCACATATGCAATACTGACATAATCCCGAATACCACACGTTTCCCTTTTATGCAGATATGCAATGGCAAGCCCTTCCATGTGTTCCAAAAGTAAAATTTAAGCTCTAAATTAAAGAAGATATTTCTAGTCAGAAACAAGCAAAAATGGTGACTGCAGAGTATCAGAAGCCCAAGGTACAGAAATTGTGAGAAGTGTCGAATGATTTCAAGGAAAGAGTCGTATTTGAAAATGCAAGACTCTTTAGTGGAGGTCAAGCAAGTCAATATAGGTAGAATACTCTGCAAAATTATGCGAGTGAGGGGATGTCAAACAGTGGGTCAGGAAATGCATTGTTTTTCTGCTAAACAAGAGCTGATTGCCATTACATAAGTCACTTCAGCATCATGATAAATTCAGAAATAAACCAAAAAACAAGACACGCAAAAATAAAAAAAAAACATTTAATGATGCTCTCTCCACACTGGGATAAATAAAAACAAACACATCACATCTAATGTGGACATATCAGATGCCTTGTGAAACACTAAAGGAACAATTCAGTTTCGAGCTATGGCACTTGCCACATAGATGTGGGGGGGCCTTGCACCAATAGTGATAGTTACCACTGCATTTAGAAATTGAAAGCATTCGTGCAGACAAGGATGATTCTTTCTATTCTTGGCTACCACTTCAAATGCCTCCACCAAGTGTTACAATGCTGCACGCAGCCATACTAAGGATCTCGCAGCAACACCTGCAGGTAAAAAGCAGAAGCAGTCAAAGTGCTGGTGTGTTCTGGACACTATGTTTGAAAACATTTAGGCAAGAAGAGTGCAAGAAGCAGACATAACAACTGCATTTATTTCCATAATTCCCCATTTAAATGGCCTTTTCTTTTTGCTTAGACAATGCCTACGCCTAGCCACAGCAGCTCCCTCATACAGACTCCGCAAGCCAAGAGGCCGTGGAGCCAAATGCAGGTAAGAGGCAATAAGCAATAGCACTGGTATTGACATTCATCTAATTTCTTTTTATTTCATTTAGGCAGCCAGCACACCTCGAACAGCCACCTTGACTGCGGGTGTGTCACCCTAGTCGCCAAGGAAACATTTGAGGGAAAGTGACAGGCAATGTGAACAGCCACTTTTCCATGTAAACAATACTCTTTCTCTCGAATGACTCCTACGCCTCGCCACGCCAGCACACTTGTGCACAAAGATGCCGCAGAGGCACGTGCAGGTCAGAGGCAAGAAGCAGTGGCACTGGTGTCGACTTTTACCCAATTTCTTTTTCTTACACTGAGGCAGCCAGCACACCTCGAACAGCCACCTTGACTGCGGGTGTGTCAGTAGATTCCTGTTGTACATATGCTCATAATAAACTTCAGTAAACTTGAACTTCATAATAAACTTGAAGGCAAATGGGACATTGATGCATTGTATTTTTTAACATTTATTGTACACATACAATATATGTTATACTTTGCAGTGCTACAGAGCGTATTTTGAAGCTTCCCCCTATATTTTGCACCTTTAATTACGTATGTGTTGTGTGGCCCTCAATGCAGTTCACGTTGTAGCAGCTGCTTTGTCTGTATCACACATTGGCTTAAGCTCGTGATATCCACATACTTCTCTCACATATACAAAATAAAGTTCTATGTAGTCCTCAAGTGTTACAACAAAATATGAAAGTAAACAATCTGATCGTGGAATTGTGTTTATTACAGTGATTCCTATGACAGTTACTGACAAGTTGACAACTTGAACTGGTCAATCGGTCCATAGCCTCCTCTATTTTTCAAAAATAAAGGAGGCTATGATCCGTCATGGCAAGGAATTGTATGTATACATAAAAAAGGGGGTATGTGTGTGTGTTTGTAGTGGGGGTATAGGATGAGGGCGGTACGAAAAAATGTACCAACACCGTCCTCTAGACCCATTCCGTTAAGGTACCGTAACAAAGCGTATTATGCATAAAGTTCGTACAATGAACTCTGAAATTACTACACACGCCAGGCGACGCGAGCTACATTTGTCATGAGGCATTCGCCCTCCATATTATTTTGGTTAATCTTGCTCCCTGCACCGAGGCAAAAGAAAGATCATGGGCGCGGGTGCCTTTAAAGTATCTCGACCTTGCGAGGCACTGCTGCGCGTGCCAGGGGAGCTGTCCGTGCGAACACTCCCTGGCACACACCTGCCTCGGCGGCACCAACCTATGTAACGTTCTGCTTCGAGCTTTGATCCCCCCACTGTCCCTTGGGTGCCCTGCAGTTCCTGCACCGCCTGCTTTATTATAATCTCAGGCGCTCTCCTGAGACTTCCGTTTGTCGGTTACATGTGCCCTACAGCTGTGTCAGTACTTAAAATGAAAAAAACCCGATCTATCGTCGCGACGATAGATCGCGAAAGCGGCTTTTGCAACATACCGCGCACGTGCGAAGAGAATTACGGAACACCAACGAGGAATCTGACCACAGCTTCGAGCTCGTAACCTCGTCGAGTGACACTCCTGCAACAGGCGTGACCGCTGAAAACCGCATACCGCCGGAAACTTCAACAGGATCATCCCTCGGTTGCATAACTGCCACCTGTACGGCCAACATGGACCACACCCACACCGTCCCGCAACACAGAATAAAGAACCAACTTATAAAACAACACACACCTGCTGCACGCACACATCACGACTGCACAAGCGAGACGCCATGCTGCTACGCTGCTACTGTTGCCGGATTAAAACTGACTAGTGTCACCAAGTCTAGCAAGCGTCTCAGGAGCTGGCAACCTCGGCGCGTAGCAACATGGCGGCGCTCTTGAGGTTCCCGATTTTAATGCATGGGCCCTATGGGTAGCTTGTCCTCTAGAGTCAGTATAGTAACTCTATGTCTCGGAGGGCCTAATAGCTATAACGGCGGCAGTTTTAAACCATCCGTGGTTTGAATATTTTGATAGCAGTTTCAAGCAAATGTATTTGACATAGTCGCTTGCCAAAGTAATAAAACCCCACAGAAAATTTCATACTGCGAGTGGTGAATACTTTGCAGAATAATTATTAGGAACTAGAGTCTAATAGAAGACGGTCTATTGGGATTAGCGGCAGGTGCCGATTCTGCTCGGTGGGTCGTTCACACTGCTTCGCGCGCTGCTGCTTGCGATGAGACCTCTAAAATTGCGTTTATAATTGCATATGATGTGTATTTATGTCTAAAGAATAAAGTCCTTCCTGTGTTTTCATGCCGCGCGGTGACGTCGCGTGCATTGCAGACGCAGTCCTTTCGTACAGCTATGTTATTGTAGTTGCCTTGGAGAGCAATTATTGTGCGTGTTCTTCAAGCAGCATGTATCTCGTGTGTATTGCAGTTCGGCCTCCTCCTTAAGAGGAAGCTTTAGATCGGGTGCTCCTGTCTAAATACACGCAGAAGGAGAATTCGTTTTTCTCGGCAGCCACAGCACCAAAGTTCACGAGGTTTGTTGCATTTAAAAGAAAAACTTACAGTGACTGTTTGTTTCGAATTTTCATTGTAGGTTGTCAAGTATTTATTAAAATTGGCAAAAATTTCAAATTTTGACAAAGCGATACCGTCAAGTTTAAAACTAACTCAACAATAAAAAAATGATATCACAATTCTGTGAATTTCACCTAATAGTGCATCTACAGCGGACAAAATTGATTTGTTACACATGAATCTCAAAAAATTTAGTATTATGGAAATACGGCTTTTGCAGAACCCTTGTGCACAACTTAACCAATCCACGTAAGATACAAACTGACATACCAAATTTGTCCGCTTTGACTGTTATAGTAGATGCCGTTTACAGAACGGTGATATAGGTTAATTCTTGATGCAGGCCTATTAGTTTGTAAACATCGTGCTTCTATTTTTTCGAACTTTCGAATTCTTTAAACTATTTTAAACAAAATTCAAGCCCTAAATCAAAATTCCGTTTCCAACAGACACTAGAATTCTCTCTCAAATGCAAGAAATTTCATTAGAAGCGATCCAGGGTGATCTCATAAAAGTGTTTCTGCGTTTTACATGTATCTGAATAGATCGCGTCAAAGTTGGGCCTGAGCTAAAGCTTCCTCTTAAACAATTTGTGGAGGGATCAAATACATCAATAATAGCTGTATTTCGATGGCCAAAGATGCTGCAAACGAATTCTTGAACGCTACGCACTGTTAAAACAAGAAAAATTATTAGTTTTTAAAATTAAATAATATACTCTTATATGCCAAAACTTATGCCCATAGTAACTGATATCAATGCTTCCATTTTTTGTCTATTCAATAATTAAAGAAAACACCACACGAACTTTAGAACTATATCAGTTCGAAACCAGCAAAGCATTGCATGCCGCTGATATGAAAAATGTAAAGGTCATGAAATGAACAAGTTGAGGAGAAATATGTTAAACTTTGTCATTCAAGAACCTTGTTTACATTCTTGCACACATGCAATGGCCAGTGAAAAAGCTCAATGACGCTGTCATTTGCCACAATGTATTACGTAGGAGCAGCTTTCACCGGTCCTGTATCGTGAGTAATTGCACCAAAATTACAGTCGCAACATAGAGCATGTATAAAAAGCAGGAGTTCTGCAATATATAAGAGGGCGAGTCAAATGAAAGTGATACATTGCGAATTATGACAAACGGAGTACTTTATTTAAAGTAGTACGTCTCCATGAGCAATCAGACATTTGTCTTATTGACTAACGAGTCGCGTGATTCCCATCTCACAAAACTTCTTGGGTTGCTGCTCCAAAAAGTCTGCAGCTTACTCTTTGACGTAATTGTCCGACAAGAATCTGGTTGCCTTGAGCCATTTTTTTTTTTTCAGATATCCTCCACCTCATCCAAAATTAAACAAGGAAGAAGCCACCGCCCTCCGCAGACTACAAACAAATACGCATGTACATGGAATTATCATGCACCGAATGCACCCCACCAAATTCTCATACCTATGCCGGTATTGTGACGTACCAGACACGCTCCCACACATGGTGTTGGTGTGCCCGCACCGCGAGAAAAACAGTGAAGATGATGCCTCAGAACCGCTACAAGCGATCGAAGAAACGTGGGAGGCAATGTTAAAGGCACAGAGCCTGGAAGATCAGCGAAGTCTGGTGGACCGGGCCCGGTCTGCAGCATTAGCCAACGGCTTTCTGGACTCGCCCACCTAGGGCGAAGAAAGGACACTTTCTCGCTGTTTCTTACAATAAACGTTCATTCCTCCTCCTCCTTGCCCCACAATGTGGAAGTCGCAAGGTGACAGATCTGAGCTGTATGGCGGATATTGCAGCGTTTCCCACTTGAACTTCGCAAGTTTTATATTAACCACATCAGCGACGTGGGGACGGGCATTGTCGTGGAACAAGATGACCCCATTCGTCAATTTTCCACGTCGTTTGTTCTTGATTGAGACACGTAGCCGATCCCGCATTTGACATTGTTGGAAATAATTGATAGTTTTGCAATATTTAGCATATTCTATCAGTAATGGCTGCTGACGATCGAAAGAACAGTCAACAACACCTTTACGGCGGAAGTGATGGCCTTTGCTTTTTGGGGGCTGGTGAATTCGAATGTTTCCACTGTAAGCTTTTCCGTCGTGTTTCAGGCTCGTAGTAGTGGCACCATGGTTCGACCCCGATCACTATTGCAGACAAGAAGTCGTCGCACTCATTGTGATACTGGATCAGATGAGTCAAGGCAGCGCCGAACTCCTCCGTCATCTGGCGATGGTTCAAAATCATGGGCATCCATTTGCGCGCACAAGAGCCGATAACCGAGATGTTCGTGAATTATGGCGTGAACGGAACCATGACTAATGTTCACACATTCGGCCGGTTCACCGATGCTTTTCCTCCGTTCTTGTCTCATCAGCTCATCAACCTTTGCAAGTTTGTTGTGGGTGATTGCGCGGTGGCTTTGGCCCGGTCTTGGATCGTCTTTGCAACTTTCACGTCCTTCTTTGAACCGTTTGCTCCAACTCTTCACAGTGGCCAAAGAAATGCAATGTTCAAGGTACACGGCAGCCATACGGCGACAAATTTCTTTTTAGGAAACACCTTCAGTTGTCAAAAATCTCACGGCACCACGCTGCTCAACTTCTAGAGCGTCCACTACGTCACGCAACCATGTTCAACCCAGTGTATGAGAGCATTAAAGAACATTTATCCTCACACCTGCTTGCCACTTTTGTAAATGAGGGATGCCTGTGTGCTACGCGCACGCCTCGCAGATAATGAACCGAACTATTGTTGCACAGGGTGGGTAGACTCACTTTCATTTGGCTCGCCCTTGTACATTAGAAATGCGAAGTTACAATGGAATATACAAATGCGAAGATACAGCTTGTTAAAGCGCAAGAAATTGTCACTGGAAACAAAGTTCACTGCACGTATACACAAAACCTCAAGACAAGATATCTGAATATACGTATAAGTCTCCAATAAATCTACGTATCTAAGAAAATATCACTGTATGTAATGCATCAAATGAGGCAAATAAACATGTTGCGCAATCACAGATTCACGAAATCCTAGATCCCGCCCCCACTCCATCCACTCCCCCTGATGTATCGCGCGCGACGGGAGGCGGTGCGCTTCCTCCCCGCTTTTCTCCTTTGCGCACACAAGCCTGAGCCACCATCGTCGGCCCACCCATTCTACCCCCCCCCCCCCTACGCTTTCACTCGCACATACAGCATGCGGCAAGCGGTCCCGATGTTATCGCCCTTGGACTTTATACGGAACATGAGGGCGACGGCGATGGCAGGAATGCGCCGGTAGTGTCCATGTAATTGCCATCGCAATAATATAATAAGAACATCCGGCAAGTGAAGCGTCCCGTGGCCCAATGCTTTCCTTTCCGCAAAAGAAGTAACAAAATCTGACTTTCACCATGCGACAATTCGCTGCGCCACAACGAAGTCTTTTTTTTTCCTTTTGTGTGTGTGTGTGTGGGGGGGGGGGGGGCACCGAAATGAAAAAAAAAACGTAAGGGAAAGTACCTCCACAATCGAATGCCTACTTTGGGCCCCTAATGCGGCTACCGAAGGATTATCGAAGAAAACGTGAGAGGTTTGGTCGACCGAGAACCATACGCATACTGCTCGGTATCCTACACTGGCTAGAGAAGTCTTTCCGGAGATATTGCAATGAAGCGAACGCGGTGCGATCCGTCGAGTCCCCATAGTGATGGCGGCGAACGACCATTGTTCCTTTTTCTCATCTGCTAGCGAGAAAGCGTCCAAAACTCTGCTAGGCGAAAATCCACTCGGCCAGGGAAAAATGAACGCGCATTGAAGTGCGCCGCGCGGTGGTCGGGGCAACACGAGAAAAGCGCATGCGCTCCTGCTAGCTCCGGCATACTGCGGGTAGCGAGAACAAAAACATTGAAGAGGCTCAATGTGTCCTCGTGAATAAAAGTCAAAGTAGAAAAAAATAAATAAGAACGAAGCTACATTTGCTAACTTTAGTGTTTGACATGGATGCTTTGGAGTAGGTGAAAAAAAAAGTTGATATTTTTGTGTGAAATGGCGGCACAAATGAACCACCACAACGCTTCGTCTCATCGGACCTCGCTGCGTGCTTTGCCAACTTGTCTAATAGTGTGTTGATTTGGCTTGCCTTGTTGTATGTTCCGATGTATGACTTTAGAAAATCAATACACTTTGGCGTCAAATGTTTATAACAGCATTAAACCAACAAAGTTCCGCAATTGAAAATCGGAAGCACAACTTTGGAAATGCCAATGCACGTTTCACATCAAAAGTTTATGAGAACTTTATACCCATAACTTTGCGGAACTGACATCGCTCCGTAGATTCCGCGGCGAACCTGTTCACCATAAAACCCCTTGAAGGTACACTAAAGTGAAAAATGATTTCTTCTGCATCAGTAAATTACCGTTCTACAGCACCAAAAACACCACTCTTACAACGATAAGACGTTTGGTAAGCCAGAAAAAGCGCAAGAAAGAAATGGTAGTGACTACAGTGACGGGGCCCGTCACTTTAACATCTGCACTACAGTGACGGGGCCCGGTACTTTAACATCTGCACTACAGTGACGGGGCCCGGTACTTTAACATCCTCACTACGGTGACGGGGCCCGTCGCTTTAACAACAACACTACACCGACGGGGCCGTCACTATGTCGGTATTGGGGGCGAGGTCGACTTACGGAGTCGCCATCTGTCGGAAGCGCCTCATATGCGTCGGCGTTAAATAAAGGTTAAATAAACATACTACGCGGCAGCCCTCCTGAACAATTTTGCAAGTACTCTCGAAATGGCAGTATTTTACCTTTAAAATAATCATGTTGGACAAACAGAAAGCACATAATGGTTTACAAACGCTATCTCTTTGCCTACTACGTACAGTAAGCTGGGACTGCGAGCGGTCGCCGCAATCGATTCCACCGAACCGGTTTGCGTGAAACGTAAGCAATCGCTGAGAAAACTATGTGAAATATGTTCTTATAGTGGGATGGCTGTCTGTGTAAATAAATGTAGCATAACAGAATGAAGTTGCAATGCAGCGATCGCACGGGTTCGCGGTGACAGACTTCGCGTCTGCATGATGCATGTCCTCGCGCAATGTTTCGCTTTCGCTCCGAGCACGTTTTCGCACCGTGCCGTGAGCTTTATGCCGCAGCATATGAGCATTTGACAGTACGCAAGCTACCATTGTTGCATGGACACTATCGGAGCTGTTCAAAAATAATTTCGTTATAGCCAGGGGTCTTCGACGCCTACAGCGACTTGTGATGTTCCGTCGCGATGATTCAGTCTTAATTTTCTTTTTCTTTTCTTCTAAAGTCTTGGAAGCTTCAATATCATTATTTCTCAAATTTCATCGAACTGCATGTTTATCGGTCTTCTAAGCGAGCAATTACCCGCTGCTTCTTTTTCTTAATTCAGTAGAATAATGATTGTCAGGTGCTCACAAGCAGGAACATGGGCCGTGACTTTTTAAATGTGTTTTTACCGTTCCCCTTCCATTAGAGTGAACTTTCTTTATTATAATCATCATACGTGTTACAGTGCATACGCAAAAGATTGTACATTCGTGGACAAGTACCCATTGCGGTCGTTCGATCCGTATGTGTGCAATCATGTATTCGATTACTGCACGGAAGTTGCTGACATCGTGAAATTCACGTGGTGTTGTGGACAGTACTGGAATAAAATACCGCGGTCCGTAAAGTGCTTGGCATCCCCATAGGCGCCAGCACCGAGAAGCTCATGCAGCTGGGGGTCCACAACACTTTCGATGAGGTTGGGTCACAGAAGTTAGTCCGCTGGACTTTAACCCGTCAGGGAAAGGCAGTGCGTGCTCGACGCGTGGTCGCGGGAGGCCGTCACGGTCTCGCCGTTCCCGCGCAACGTGCACCCGCAACGCAATGTAGGCACACGCCGGGCCCGGGCCGCACTTCTCGGATCCGTCGCCGACGAACCACGATCGGTCGCGTTCGTCGACGTCGCCCAATACGGTTCGTCCGACCGGTTCGCGGCGGCCGTGGTGGATCACAGGGGCAACCTAATGCCGCGTCCGTGCGGGGCAGGTGTCCGGATTGCGGAGATCCATTCTGCACTTTAGAACACATGCTCTGGCGGTGACGGGGACCACGGTCATCTCACCACGGATGAAGAGTGGGAGGAGGCGGTCAGGCACGGCCTGCCCGTCCCAACGTCGGAACGGCTCGCGGCGGCCCCCTCCCTCATAAGGGGGTTTCGGAGTCGCTCCTCAGGACCTTAATAAAGTTCACTGCCTGCCGTGAAGTGCTCGAAGTTGTTTGCATAGAATGTTTGAAAGAAGTGCGGCCATTGACGTCGCTACAGTGTCGACGTAAAGTGCCGGTCCCGTCTGTGGTTAAGGAGACGGGCCCCGTCACTGTAGTGTGTATGTTAAAGTGCCGGGCCCCGTCACTGTAGTACAGATGTTAAAGTGCCGGGCCCCGTCACTGTAGTGCACGATTATGTTAAAGTACCGGGCCCCGTCACTGTAGTACAGATCTTAAAGTGCCGGGCCCCGTCACTGTAGTCACTACCGAAAGAAATATGGGTGGCGACGCCTACTTGAGTTCCCGCAACTGGGGGCTGTGACGTCATGGATTTTAATGGCATTTTCTAGGGCCTACTAATTATATATAGCGGTACAGATTGACTACATTGTGTTCGAAAGGAACCAAATATTAAACATGAAAAGTTTCGGGGACCTTTATTCAGCGAACGCGGCCCAAATGCGAAAGGCGTAAACTGCTGACACGCACGTGGTAGGAGCGAAATGCCATACTAAAACGCTGCTGCCACGCACGGAAGTGACGTCACAGTTATGATGACGTTGTTTAAACAAGTATGGCGTGTTCCGGTTTATAGTTTTGCGCGCGCTGCTGGAGCTGCTTCAGCTTTTCAGCTTAGCTAAAACAGAATTTTACGGTTTCTTACTGTGTTGTGTGATAGAATGTTGTTCTAGTTAGTTGCGCTGGAAGAACCGGATGGTGTTCGAGCTTGCGATCTCGAGCCACACTTGGGCGCAACGCTGGAGCAGCTCGTTTCTTTATGCCTTGGAGCGCGTTTATGGTTGGTAGTGTGGTCTTGTGCAGCTCCTGTTACGTTTTTCAGTGCTGTTGCTCTTGTTTGTTGAATTTACTGATGTGAATGGAGCATATGTGGGCTCTCAGTTTGGCAGAACTTTTTGCTCTTATGGTAAAAAACGTTTAAACTCGTTCCAAATGCTTGTTGCTGCAGTTGCCGCTTAGTGTTGTGCATCGATTGCGAAAAAAAAAGTTTCATCCTTCGTAGGATTGCTGTTGCAGATATTGCCTAAGTAAGTGAGCTGTTGCAATTTTTATATGGCACTCGATGTCGCATTTACCTGTACTGTTTCTTGTTTTGCATGTTCATACTGTTCCCTTGTTTATCGGATTTTGGCGGCTAGCGAATCGCGACTTGCTTGAGCACCTGCTCGCCACAGTTCTAAAGGAACATGTTGAGCAACCCCAATGTAAACTATGAAGACAAATATTGCAGAACGTGGCCCAGCCGCTCATAGTTCTACTTTGGCTCAATTTTGTTCTAAAGCTTGGCTGTCTTGAAGACCAAGAAATTTTGTTAAATTTCTTCCAGCTAGTTTGCTAAGCTGCTATTTAGTATTGCTTCTTGTGACGGCGCTATGCGAGGTACCAGGTTTGCGCAAATGTTCCTCGCAACTTGTTTACAAACATGATGTAGGTTCATTGCAGGAACCTGGATTAGGTTATAGATGTGAGATGCACGCTAATATGACCGGTGTGGGTTTGCGGGTCCCTGCATGCCACTCTCAAGCAAATGCCAAGTTTCCATTGTATGAATCTTCCTTGACTTCGCAGGGCTTGTTTGGTTAATCCCTTCATCTATGCAATAGAATGCTCATTAGTCATGAGCCTTACCCTGATCCTCTTGTCCAACAAAAAAAAATCTTTTAGGCATTGCATTAGGGAATATATCTGAGTGCCAATGTGACAATTTTTGCCTCTGTAACCTTTTTTTTCTTCCATCTTATCAGTGAAGGCCTTGTTCGAACAGAGTGCCATGCAGTGACAGAAATTCTCATCACAGTAAGAAAATCTCTGAAGGAGATTTTTGAGTCTGACTAGGACTTCGTCTTGGGCAAATTGGTGAAGTCTGCTGCACATTGTTTTTGTGTGCGAAAATCTATTTCCAGAGGAAGGACACATGAAAGTGCGAACTACTAACTGATTTAATGATTCAAAGGATGAAACATAGTGTACAAAGTTTGTGCACAGGCAAGAGGTGAATGTTGTGACAGTGCTAGTTTGTCTTTTAATGCTACAAATAGCCATTAAACAAGTGCACCTCTGGGGAATTAAGGCAATTGAAGTGCTACTAACATGTGCACTCTCTGATAAAATATACCTTCGTGAGCTCATGCGATGTTTTGTTGCTACTCCTGCACAGGATCATAATGTGCGAAAGCACGGCTCATATGAGCAGGCCTTGCAATGTGTGCTGCACCATCCGGTTTATTTAAATTGTTTGAATGCTCCCTCAAATAGTCATTCAGGCATTGGGCCGTTTGGTCCACGTAGAACTTGCCACAGCTGAGAGATATCTTATGACCAACCCACAGCACAATGCTCAATATGGTTGGCGTGATTTTTCATACACCCTTGTCTTTAGGTACGAGAACACAATTGGGCTAATTTGACAGGCGTATAAAGGAACAAATGGGACATTGTATCTAGCAGGCATGTTCTTGAAGCTGTGGGTAAATTTGTGCGCATATTTGTACATGAGGTGTACAATTTGTACACCTCAGGCCTAGTGGCGTCTGTTCCGCTTACATTTGATTAGCAAGTCCTTGTCGAGCTGCTCTTCAGCTTTCGGGAAATGGATTCGGCCATGGCACGCATGACCTAATTTCCCCACCTGTTCGCTAGTTGCGCTTCTGCTGTGACGGGTGTTGCGACGCTCGCCACCAAGGTGCTCTGTCGGGAGCATATACTAGATTGACAAGTAACCTTATTTCCGCATTTCTTGTCAGCAATTTGGGCACACTTAGCTAAAACTTTCATGTTTAGTGCACTAGTGAGTAGTTACTCTAAGCACCTTTATGACAAGTTGACTGTCTTTGCTATGCGCTTAGCTGAAAACCTTCTATGTTTTTAAAGCTGATTCTGAACAGTATCCACAATTGCCGACCAAGTCACTTCCTTTGGCCTCCTCGGATGTTCTTATCTTCCAAGCTGAATTAGCCTTTATCGAGCTGAGCCATAATTGTTTGACCAGATGATGAAAATAGGTAATGAACTCGGAGAAAGCATAGGGTAAATTAAATATGCATTTTTGGAATTTATAAATAGTATGGATAAGGGAAATGAAAGTGGACGAAAATTAGTTTGCTGTAGGTAGGAGCTGAATCCACACCACCTTCATTAGGCATGTAGTGCCTTACCAATTCAGCTACTGTGGCACTCACCCTCCCATCCCCTTGGCATAAGCCACTACCACTCACAGCCACAGCAGCAGACGTCTTAACTGCAGGCATCATAAAATACATCAGCAGGCAACTGTTCAAGGGCTCTGACTTCGGCTGCCCCTTGATGCCCTAAGACAGGGTATGATGGTTTATTGGCCATTTGCCCAATTGGGGCAAGTGGCCTGTTGATGTGATTTGATCAAATGAACAGGCATTTGAAATCCCACTTACTCAATTGGTTGTACATGCCGTTACCAAATCTGTTCTTTGAAAGGTGAAGCGTTCCTCACTAGGACACACCATCGGACATAAGAAGAACAGATATCACTAGATATGACTTCGTGCCATATGTGCTCAGAATTAGCCACAAATTGAAAAACTTGACTAGTAGATATGGTGCCCCAATGGTTTCTCCCGCACCGAAGTGATTAGCCCAATTGTGTCTTTGTAACACGAGTACTGAGAGACAAGGATGTACAAAGAACCATGCCAAGCACTTTGTGTGTTGTGCTGTGGCGGTTATCAGCGCAATACCTCTCTGCTGTGGCAAGTCCTAAGCAGGTCAGAGGGACTAGTGTCTAAAGGGACACTAAAGGCAATTATTAAATCAAGCTAAAGTAATAGATTAGTGCTCCAGAATGTCGAAGGCATCACTGTTATTGCGAACAGAGCTTCAGTAATTCATGAACGGAAGTAACTGCAATACACAATTAGAGGCTGCCCCAGCACATTAAAGTACCAGCCCGATGATGAAGGCACTCCTCATTAAAGTTCTGTCGCTAGGACTTATCTACTAGTAATAAAAAGGTTGCTGCATTGCATTATAAGATGAAAGAAAATGCTATTCGTCTAGTTCTATTTGATATTTAGAAAAAAGAACCCATTGAGGTTACCCTTGAAAGCATCGCCCACGCTTACATGTTTTAGTAGTTTCGTTATCACATAGTGCTGAGCGGGATTTTCTGGCTCGCGAAACTCGCACAAACTGCAAGTTACAGAGAGTTCGATGTTTATGTGATGTTGCGGGATTCCTGAACAGTCCGTGCTACTTGATCAAGAGCAGTTGCAGCGGCGAGTCCAACGTTCTGTCTTGGCTCGGTTGCTACATGGCCGGGCTTACGCATTTTGCACAGAAAACTGTAGCACGGTCTGTAGGGTACTGTTTTACTCACCAATGGAAGTAAAGGGCAGTGATGGCACAACGTCGCCACTCTGTCCTCAGGAGCAGGCGAATTGAATTGCTCTCTAGGTATGCGAACCCTTCAGATGCAATTTTCTCGTAAACTATCTCTTCTTGGCATGGAAGAAGCACTGTGAGGTTTATGGAATGCTACTTTAATAGGCAACATCTACTTAGTATTTGCCTTTAGTGTCCCATTAAATGGCCATAATAGGAAGCACTCAAACAATTCAAATAAATTTCATGGTGTGCATCTTGGCACGCTTTGGAAGGCCTACTAATGTGAACTGTGCCTTTTGCGTGTTATGATCTTGGGCAGTGCATGAGTTCATGGAGGCATATGTTATTAAAACAATCCTGCTTGTGTTAGTTAATATAATTCAATTTAATTGCATGTGACCTTAGAAGCAGGCTAGTAGCCAATAAACTGTTGTATGCTACCCCAAGGCATTTAGGCGGTCAAAGTTAGGGCCGTCGACCATTTGCCTGCTCCTAAGACCGATTAATGGCAAATCAGTTCTGTGGAAGCCCGCAAAATCAAGGAGGGTTCACGAAAAGGAAAATTCTCATCAACCTGACTTTAGCACAATGTCCTGGGTTCCATCCCAGGACCTGGAGAAAATTTTTTTTCAGCTATGAAGCTTTTTTTTTCAAAGAAATCCCTTATGGTTTTTAAAAAAACTGCTTTGGGCTGAGAAACCTATGAAGCCATCATTGTTTTAACATACATCACATGACATAGCCATAGGTACGTACGATTGTATAACAAATAATCACTGATAACTTGACAATCCATGCTTCTCTTTCATATGCTCGTCCAGTACACATGTAGAACGCAACAGTCTGCATGTTGTAAGCTGACTTCAAATGGCCGGAGTAGAAATCATGCTGTCAGTGCCACACAATCATAGTCACTGACGTCTTTTTGCTTTTGTTACACACATAGTTCATTTTACACAAACATGTTGGTCCGCCTAGCAACACTTCACATTAATCATAACAATGTTGGGTTACCAGCAAAATGTTACCATAACATTGGTTCCCATAATGCATGGGAGTCGCTCCATTTTGATTTCCGACTTGTGTAGTTGTTTAACCCTTTTGCTGGAATTCAAATTAAGAAGTCCTCATTGTTAATTACATGAATGCAATAATGACTTGCAGGCTAAGGCAATGTTTTCAGACTTGCGACGGAAGCACTGTGAGCAGAGGTGTATGTACAAAGAAGTTGTGCGAAGGCTAGGTTTGGTCGTCCTGGTCACCAATTTATGGGAGGCAGCATGAAGAGGTAACTAGACTTATTCAAGCCAGCCAGCCATGGTGTCACGGGATCTTGGGAGCAGCCGTTCAGGTCGCGTGCACTAGCATGTTCTATTCTTGCTCTGCCTGTGCGTGAGCCCATCTTCTTTGCCTATGTTGGAAGTGATAGCCGTGTGGCTACAGAGCCCATCTCCTAGTGCGAAGTGCAATTGAAATAAAGTCCAATGGTAAAGCCCCCAGGTAAAGTGTGCAGACGGTGTCGTCATTGGTAGTGTCGGGTTCTCGCAATCTGAGAGATATACACCAGGCAGCACCGGCAGCATAGGTTGTGAGTGAAGCGCAGCCACATATGATACCAAAGTGAGAAATCGCAACCTGCCACAGGCACTCGTAGATGCACGGGCCTGTAGAAGTCGGAGCTCCAAAAGTAGACCATCTGGCAGCTTGGGACTTGCGTGGAGATAGCGCAAGTGTTGGTCACTCATGTTGTTGACTTAGAAGTGATTCTCGAGCTGAAGAAACCAGATGGCAAAGTTGCTCCTGCAAAATTTCGGTAGGCCATGCATCTGCGGAAGATGTGAGCACAACATCGGAAAGCTTGCCTGCTGCTGCTTTCAGTGGAATCTCGAATGCCGATAGCATCAGGGTTGCAGTGGTCACTCAATGCATCACGAAGGTTGTGCTTGTGGCAACGCCGCGCCAGCGAGAGTGAAATTTGCGCCTTGTTGAGTCGGTGGCTGAGCCTCTGAATTGGCAATGAGTGAGTTGCCCCGAGTGGAAAGCGGGCAGCTTGTGGGGACGTCTAAGGAAGAACAGCGACGAGCTGTAAAGTAGCCGAAGGCGCTTGCATTTAGCCCAGTGTATTTCTTGGAAAGAATCGTCAAGCAGCTGCCTTTGAGCTGGGGGAGGAAGCTCATGGACCACGTAGAGGTTTGATGCTGGGGTCGGCGCATGCCGACGACCGGCACGGGTGGAAGCAGGTGATGTGGGACGACCATATTCAGAATGACACGATAGATGGCGAGAGCTGTTGTGATGGAGCACCAGCTGGAGGAGAGTGAGTGCTCGAGGTGACATAGTGAGCAAGGACGGCTGCCCACGAGTCCTTGTACAAGTCAGAGCAGGGGCTGAGAGCCGGAGCCTGGAACCTTGTTAAGAAGGAAATGGTTGTTTAGCGGGATGAACCAGATGTCCAGCATGTCAATGTAGAATTCCCATGCCCCCTACAATCGCAAGACTTCTGCCAAACCGTGCGAGGCCACGTCACTACTCGCCTTGGTAAAGTCGGTGCACTGATGCTGGCATGGCAGGGCTCAGTCGTCCTGGTCACCAAGTTGTGGGAAGGCTGGGCTCGGTCAGCTGTGTCATCACTTTGAGGGAGGCAGAGCGAAGAAGTAGCTGCCGTAGCCACTGTTTGTTTAAGCCAGCCATGGTGCCACGGGATCTCGGGGCAGGCTGACACCGCGGCCGCTTTGGTCAAGTGCGCTAGCGTGATCTCTTCTCGCACTACCTGCATGTGAGCTCATCTTTTTCACCTGCGTTAGAGGTGACAGTCATGCCGCTACGAGGTACTAAACATGTTTACTGTTTGAGCATCTCTGAATTGCATGAGCTATTAAATACACCCATCACACAAGTGCAGAGCCCTTCCGCTAAGTCTATCTGGCAGGAGTCTTTTGTCCTGTATATATTCACGTTTTCCCTGTCCATTGTACAGCTGTATCCTGCTACGTCTACTTGGTTAGATGCCGACGCCAAACTTGGAGGAAAAAGCGAAGCTAGATCCTTATTAAACGACTTCAATGTGATAGAATTTTTACAATTATCAGCATTCAAAATTAGCTCTCATTACAAACCACATTTAAATTTGCAAGAAACTCTCACTAAAAGGCAAAGCTTATACTTTCTGATGAGCCTACCTTGTGCATTTTCATTCCTTAAGAATTTGTGTACTTTTCCTTATAGCTTTTATCTTCAACATTAAGTGAATAGGGTTTTTCAACTTATGGTCAAAAGACATTTACACAAGAACTAAAATTCGTGCTATCTTGTGCTGTCAGGCCAAATTTAAGCTTTTCTGTGTTGTATGTCATCTTGCTTTTGTGTTCTACTTGGTGCTTAATAGACAATTTACGCACAAACAAACCATTTGTATTACAGACTCTTCAACTTTATATGCAAAAAGTATTGCCATTGCAGACAGAAAACACTGAAATATAGTAATTCTGAGAATTGTTTTCTGCGCAAGAAATTTGGTTGGCTTTGGGCAAGGGTCTAAAAATGTTGCATAATTTGGTTTCCTAAAGTCAGTTTTTCCGTAATACAGCTGTAGTCACAGGAGATGTGTGTTCCTTAATTACAGACGTGTGCACCACATGTGCTTACACATGTGCTTAAGATACCCCGATAGACATTTTACACACAAACAAACCATTTGTATTACAGACTCTTCAACTTTAAATCCAAAAAGTACTACCATTGCAGACATAAAATACTAAAATATGGTAAAAAATTCTGGGAATTGTTTTCTGCACAAGAAATTCGGTTGACTTTGGGGAAGGGTCCAAAAATGTTGTGTAAGTCGGTTTCCTAAAGTCAGATTTTCTGTAATACAGCTGTGTTACGCGGTGAAGCATGTCAAAAATGAAAAGAGGCTGTTGTCACAGGACATGCGTGTTCCTTAATTACACATGCACGCACCTGCTGTCTCCTGTCATACTACAAATACCGACACATGTAATAACTAGTGGCAGCCATTCAAAGCTGTTTGTATGGAGATTTAAGGCCCATGTTCTGGGGTGAAAAGTGCGGCCCTAGCTGTAAGAAAGTAACGTTTTGTTTATCAAGCCAAAGTTTATAGTGTTCATGTTTTTTAAGTGTTTAATATTTCTAGAATAATAGCTACATCCTTGCAAGGTAGTTGAAATAACAGCTCGCATTGCCCCAGCCATGTCCAAAGTAGCTCTGATGGCCTGCTAGTACAATAAATAGGTGTATTGGTGCTTTTACTGACAGGAGACGGAGGGTGCACAGACGTATCATTAAGGGGACACTAAAGCAAAACAATAAATCAGTTTAGACTAATAAAGCATTGTTTTAGAACCCTACAGGCAGTCATTTTAAAACAATAGTTTGGTTATTAGATGTGAAAATGAACTTCGAAGTATCAGTATTTGAAATTCACGCCAAAACCTCGACACAGCTGCGTCAGTGTGACGTCAGGGATTTCAAAGTATATTTTTGCATTTGGGCAGCTTTGGCTGAGTAAAAATTCCAGAAACTTCATATTTGGTTCCTTTAGAACACAATGTAGACAGTCTGTACCGCTATGTACTTAAGTACGGCCTAGAAGATACCATCCAAATCCATGACGTCACAGCGACCAGGTCTGGGAACTTCAAGGAGGCGTCGCCACCCGTCTTTTGTTTTTGCACTTTTTCTGGTCTACCAAGCATCTTATACTGGTAAGAGTGGTGTTTTTGGTGTTGTAGAAAGGTAATTTACTAATGCAGAAGAAATAATTTTTCTCTTTATTGTCACTTTAAGGAACACATTATATGTCCCTGACAGTGGCCCCTTTCCACTTTTATAATATGCTTCGCCGTCGTACATTGCATATGCTTCACTGCATAACAAGACCGTATTGTGGCAAAGCTGACTTTAGGAAACTGAATTATGCAACATTTCTGGGAACCTTACATGGCTTCATTCTGTAGAGGCTCTAGGAAAAGGCACGCTGCTCTATATTCGCAGCAAACATAATCTGCGTCATAGAAAAAGAAATGTTTGTGATGTTTATTCGCAAAATATTCATGTAACGTCAGCCAAAATATTACCTGCCGTTTTATTGTGGCACTGCTGCCAGTAAGCCTGAATACTGAGTGGGTCTGAGTAGTCTGGCTCTGAAAATTGCCCATTGATAATATTTGCATTCCGTTAAGATCAGTTTTTGCCTTTACTAAGATGCAAATGAAAAAATGTTACTGTGATGTAGCATTTAGCATGACCTTTAATACGTCCCGAAGACATGGTGGACCGATCACACTGAAGGCGCAGTTCAATCTTAAGCTGGGTCCCCACAAGAGATGAACAACACGATGTGATGATGGTCATGTGCAGATGATGAAGTGCCTAAGAAATGCCCACATTATAATTATTTGTGTCAATAGAAGAATTATAAGCAACCTCTAAAAATCTGACTTGTGATGAAATTGAAAAAGTTGGCAGGTATGTATTATGACATTGATGCAGAAAACATTCATTTTGTCATTAAAGAAAGTCATGTATGCATTCACTTTTTCATCTTCCCTCTTGTGCTTGGGCCTTCATTGGTCTGCATTGTGCAACAGGTAAAATGATGAGAAATATAACTAAAGACAAATAAAATCCTAGCCTGCTAACATACGCCTGCTCAGTACACTATTGACACGCTCTGGTTTATTAAGCGTGCTCACCTGTCAATTCAGGCACAGAAGCAGGTCCTGTTCTTGAGCTGAAACATACACAGCCATGCTTACATAGGAAACAACTTTCAGGAGGCCAATTATTGACACGCATTGCAGATAGTACTATGGATCAAGCATGAAGCTGACCACAATGCCCTCGAACTCTTCCCAACATACATATATTTTCTAGCATCCTGGGCCAACCTTCTGGCCATGATTTGAAGCTGCTGTCAGGTTTCGAACCAAGCCCAATCTTTCTGGCTTTGTTGTCCTCCTCGTCGTACCATTTCCCCCCTCATTTATGTTTGTCTTATTGAGATAGATATTATGTGATGATTTTTCATTTGTGTGTAGTTTGGGCAAAATCAATTTCGAATAAAACAAGCCACCCAGCTATTTTTATGGTCTAATTGTTTTTGCGCTCATTGATCATGGAGACCTACCTGCACGGCTGCATGTATATGGCAACTAAGTTCTCGTCAGATGTTATGTGAATATTTAATTAATAAACTTCATTTACATTTCTGCGCAGCACAGACCCATTGCGGCTGAAACTATACTGAGCTGCATGGCTGTTCGCAGCATCATTACGGAATAAAATCTGCCAGTCTTTATTTAATAAACAGTCAACATAGTGAATAACCGAATACTATTTTGTATATTCTAAATTTAAGTACTTTATGGCTTGCACTGTCGTGTTCTTATAACTTTGGCAGGCCTAAAAATCTCAACAGACCATCTAACTATGTGGAGTGATTTTTTAGCCATTACATATTCATTGCGTTTGCCTGTTTTCCACATGGCTACCAATAATCAGTAGATATCATGTCGGTTATTTATATTTGGAATTGGTGACTTTCCAAAAACCTCATAATACCCCCCCCCCCCTCAAAAAAAAATCCATCGCATACATGCAATAAAAGTTTAATGCACCCATGGAAGGGGAAGTAAATCGTAAAGATTTAAGTTAGAAGCTGAGAGTAAGATGGTATTTCGACGTGAACAGCAGACTACAACAAATAAAGCAGTGGCACAAAACAAAGCGAATGAAAAAAGTATTGTTCAGCCAATAAAAACATTTCACTGTTGCTGCAAGGTGAGAAGAGGGAAGCAGCCCTGCACTCACCCCAGCAACTACAGGCTTGACCGAAGGGTCCAAGACATCTCGAACATAATGTCCACACTTGGCCAAAGAAGCGGGAACCATATCGAGAAGCTTGTGTTCTGGCCACAGAAGCGGGAGCTCACAGGCCTTGTGCTAGAATTCTGTAGCCTGGTGAAGTTACAAACCGTACTCTTGTAGCGATGTGTTGGCCAGGTTTTGACTGGTTGCCCTGGTCCAGTGAAGTCTTGACTGCATGTCTTCAGCACAATCCATGGGGCAACCTTCCTATGTGGCTTTCATCCATGTTCCAGCTATTCCCTTCATTTTTGTCACCCGGGGCTTCGTGGTCCGCAGTGATTAGTCCCTTACTTAATATGTACAAATAGGTCCTTTAATTTTCCTGTTTTCTTGCCTTGAATGCCCTCATACCTATTGCAAACAGAAAAGGAAGATAGCACCACTCTTCTATCATGATCGTTCACATTAGAGTTCCATTAAAGGAGCAAGATCAGGGTATCCATGGCATCTGTCTCGATTCTTTACATTTTGTGCCATAATACCCAGGACTCGAACTGTGGCTGCAGGCGTCATCTGTAAGTTTGGGAGGTGGGAGCACCTTCTGCTTGCTTCAGCTCCTGTCTGACCTTGCCCTTCAGCACAACAGTCTAAAGTTCACAAAGCCAGGATGCCCCCGGAGGTGAATGACACAACCTGTCAGCCCAGCCCTTGGAGCAGCCAATGACCTGCCTATCGATGCGAAGGACAACTGCAATGACAACTGCAAAGCTTGCAAGTCTGGGACGATAAAATTCTTCAGTGACATCCATCTTGACGGCCTAGTCCTTGAAGTGAATGGCGCATAGAGTGCAGACTTATCTTGCCACCACAACGATGACTGGTCCATAGCTCACAAGGCTGGGATAGCAAGTCTCATCGGAAGGCTTATCGTGCAGGCCTAGCCCTTGAAACCACCAGCTGTGTGTCTGCCAATAATCTGTGCCTTCATCGTGATGGGCTCTCCAAGGTCTGCAAGGCTGGAATGCTGAGGTCATCCCATCTGAAATTTGGAAGCTTTGCCCTTCAAGCATCCAGTACCACTATGGCAGTATTAAAGATAGGAGGAACTGCAAGGATCACTAGTGTTTACTAACAATTATGTAGCATCCTTGTCTGTGCACTCACAAGTGCCCTAGGGACCTAAAAGACTGAAATATGGGACATTGAGTGGCTGAGAATTATGGGAATATTCTTGCACACTGACATCAAAGAAAAGTAATAGAATACTTACATCTATGTCACAAATAGTTGTTAAGTTCAACTTAGTTTGCTTTCAACGAGAGTGACGTAGAGGCTTGTGAATACTTTGGACATCTGCTGCAGTAAAGTGAAGCTCGAGGTCCTATTGACCAAATTAGACAAAAAAGCGCGTTACACATCCGCCAAGCCAACAGGGATTTTAATAAGCAGGCCATAGAGCTGGGTTTGTTCACATGACCAGAGGATGCCCATTGATAAAGCTAAGTAACTCGGTCTAAATAATGCTGCAAGAATTTAACACTACTTTAGTAGCGATATTCTCACAGCAAACAGATGCGTTGCAGAAGCAATAGTCATAGCTCCAGAAGCACAGAAACTCGGAGGGGAATCTGAATTTGTGCCACAAAAGCCATTCTGTTCTCTGTCAGCAGGTCTGCTATGCTGTGTCGGTCAATGGGTGCTGTGTCTGCCCTGAAGACGGCGACAGCTTACCTTTAACTGGGACTGATAGCCCATCTAGCACCACTGCTAAAGTAATGTTAAACATTTATCCTAAAGACAAAAACGCAAAACAAAGCAAGAGGGAGGGGGGGATGAAGCTTGCAGAAAAACGAGACAAGGATTCTTTGAGATAAGGTGTGGCAGTCATGATCAGAACCAGAACGATAAGTCAAAGGAGAGTTTTTGCACTTTCGTGTGTGATCAAACGGACAGGCATCATACTGAAGGCGTCAAGAGGAGCACAAGGATGAAGCAAAGGCACTTGGCAGCTTGGAAAGACAGTCACGCAATTGAATGCAGAAAAATTGCGGGAAACAACTCAAGCACCCGAATGCAAGAAAAGAGTGAAAATAATACGTTATGTTAAAGAAAAAGGATTTCCTTTTGAACACAATATTAATATAACACTGCCCCACTGTACGATACATCAAACATTATACACAGCTTCAAAATTGCATAACTGTGCAAACTCAGCCTGAAATAGATGGAATAGAATTTGTTCCTTGTGAGCAAATCGGGATTGTGGCTTGCATAAGCTGAATGTGTGCAGTTTTTGCTTAGCAGAAAGGTTATTAATTAGTCAAACTTCTATAGTGGTGAACAAAATAGGAGTTTGGCAATGGGAAAGAAAAGAACATTAACATTTGTGTGCAGTAGTGTGAGAGTTAACGTGGGCAGAAGTGCAATGTGTAAATAGGGTCTATTTTGGGCAGATATACCGAGATATAAATTGCACTGGTATTGTACTGAATCAAGTTATCTTGACATGAAGCAATAGCCTGCCCTTTAATTTGCATAGATTTTGCCATACAGTCTTGCATGGCTGTTAGACTACTGCATACTTTGGCAAAGCCAAATAGCTGTCATGCTAAATGTCATGTATAAGGCAGCCATGTATGTCTATCCACGAGAAGGCATATCTGTATTTTATGACTGTGCGCAAGTTTATTGTTGACAGATACCGTATGTTGTGCATAACATAAAGTATGTCCTTGCATTCATAATGGACGGCAATATTTTTCAATTCTACCCTGCCCCCTCACTCTAGGTCTTTGTCTAGAGAAGGAATGCCCACTGCTTGAGTGCCCGTGACACAGTCGATGCTGCTTCAAGCTTCAACATTTGTGTCAGTTACAGCTATGCAAGCCAATATTTGCACCAAAAAGATGTTACTTAGCTCCTTCAGGTTTTTTAAATAAAGTACTTTACCAACAAAACTATGCCCGGGGGCTGTCCCCCTTCGACTTTTCTTTGGCATTTACAACACATCCTAAGACCATAAATGCTTATTCAAAGCACCCAATACACTTTAGGCCGAACATTGTCTGCAAAGTTCCATTTGAAGAGGTACTGACATGATATCTTCAATTATTCCTTTTTTTCTCTCATTAAATTAAGGCTTCAGAGCTCTAAAAATATAATAACAAGCCTTGGAGTGGCGTGATTTAGTATAATAGCTTTCCTGGAGCCGGTTTCAGTTTTGTTTTCTGGGAGGATACTATGTAGTGACATCACAACACAGTATGTGGTCATGTGAGAAAAGGACATTGCAATGTTTTGACACTCTCTTGAGGCCTCCGGCTAGCTCAGTCGACTTGTGCACTGCAAATTTTGAAGGTCAATGTAGCAGCACAGTGGACGACTGAATGAGCTAGAGCGAGTGTCATAACATCGTAATGTCTTGCTCCCACATGACCATATACTGTATCCTGACATCAAGGCATAGTATCCTCCTGGAAAACAAAAGTGGCTGTAAAGAAGCTACTATATTGAATTATTTACGGTGTTTTGAGGCTTCACCCCTCAAACGCTGTCTGTCGTCTTCTCTCCGCCACTCTTCAGCACTGGTAAATTCAATTATAAACGTGCACTAACCAGCTCAGTTAAGGACACTCGTGCAGTATGTACTACCAAGCACTTTTTTATCCCCTTCCATGTCGCACTGTTACCCCGATGGAGGCGAAATGAAAAGGCACCCATGTATTGTGCATTTGGCGCATATTAAGGAAACCCAGATGGTCATAATTAATGCGGAATCCCCCACTACGTTGTGCCTCGTAATCATATCATGGTTTTGGCATGTAAAACCCCATAATTCATTTCATTCTGATGAGAAGTGGCTAATGTATTTTTAAAACCTCAGTTGACAACGTGTTTTACCTGCTCAGAAAGAATAAATTTGCTTCTTCTTGTGCTGTCCCATGGATTATGCATTGCCTTCGATCAAAAGCCTGACTAAGCATTGAGACACATCTTGGCTTGTCCATGGCAATGCTAGAGAATGCGAAATACTGTTTATGAGCTGAGCTTGTTTTTGGCCGTTTTTGGCAAAAAGCCACGGACGAACCTAGCTCGTCGAAGGCACGGAAAATGTTAAACATACCACTATGTGTACAAGTATTTCATTTCAGAATCGAGTAGGGGAACACAAGCTGCACACCTGGCAAGTATTGCTTGTACAATTGACGGAAAGCTAAGTCTACCAATCTTGCTAGAAAGCACGCCTGAAATGATGCACGTCAGCAATTCCAAAACTAGACAGCAAGGACAAAAGTCTAAGAATGCAAGGCATGCGGTGAAAGATGTTGGGTAGCTTTTGCAAAGAAACTGCGGGTAAATTATTAGGCTACTATGAAAATGCCTTTGGCAGACCAGTTCTTTTTAATAAGCTTGATGACACAAATTTGCATTGCTTAGACAAAGGAATACTGTTAAGAGCTTGGGGTCGTATGGCTTTCAGTGAAAGGCAATAATGAAGAACAAGTCTTAGCACAGCCACCTACATGCTCTTTTTGTTTGGACAATGATTTAAAGCAAGGGGCCCGGCCCGGGTGGGGGGCTCAGAAGCAGATTAAGAATGATGTATGTAGGACATGCCCACACATCATTAACAATGGCAGATGAGATAGGTGATATTTCTGGCTCCTGTTCCAGACATTAAAATATGAACCAGAGTCTCTCTACAATGACTGCTTTATCATCAGGTTTATAATATTACCCTTTTTTATACACCTAAACTTATAAAAAGGAGCTGCAGACAGACTTCACACAAATCAGGTAGCAATGTCTTTTGACAAATTGGCTTAATAGCATCAGCATTAGGCATATACTTCCACAATCCTGTTCATTAAGTACTACTTGGAACATATGCAGAGGAAAGGTCACTTATATTGATATTAATTGGAGCTGCATGAATCTCGGAACTTTCGAGCAACCAGAGGGGCTCCATGCTGTAACGTCTTCCTAGTTGTATTAGTATGTATGGAATACAGGTTTAGTCGGATAAGTACACTAAAGGCAAAACATTTTTCTCAGTGACCATGGTTCTTTCTTTTGTGTTTCTTTTTCAACTTGGAAGGAGAGAAATGAGTGCAAGATGATGGTTGTCAGTACATTTAGATTGCCTCAACAGAGTGATTAATAAAATTGTAGTTGCCGTGAACCCGTTAAACGCATATCCAATATATAAAGAAGGGAACCTTAGCAAAGCTGCACAACCATTAGTCAAATCAGTTCAAGTGCATATACTAGTTAAAAAAACAAGCTTAAAATATAATGTACCAAATAATAATTTAGCCGTCATGTATACCACTCATAGGTGCTAGCGTGGCTGAGTTAGTGATCAGAAATGATCCTACAAAAAAACCATTGTTGTAGAAAAAACAAAATCCGTGTTCCTGCTAGGGTTTGAGTTCATGACTTAATTTATAAGCCAGGTGTTCCATACATGACATGGCAGCAGTTTCATTCTTTTCTTTCTAATGTAGACACAATCCAATAATTGTAACCCAGTGTACTTGACCACATTTGAATGTTTCAACAGTTCAAATGCTGAACTCTTAAGAGTACTAAAAGTGAAATATTTTTATGTGGGTAGTTCCATCAGTCAATGCAGTCATCCTTAGTCCACTATAACTGCTGTTGTCTTAAATATTGTTGCGGGAAGAAAGCAGGCCCACGAGTGTAAAATAACTTATATTTACAAATGATGGATATGGCGTTCAGGCAACCGCCAGACTTCGTCTTTTCTCTAGTCCAATTCAACGTCTTCCTTCACTTCACCGTAACATCACCCTCCCGGTGGGGGAGCTCCGTCCCGGTGCAAGTTAAACAGCCTCACTTATTGGGGGGACATAGGGCTTGAGCCTGGTGACGTGAACAACATCACTGGTTAAGTTGGGAGGCACGGAAGGCTGACCGAGTGGGGCGATCTCGTAGGTCACGTCGGACAGTTGGCGTAAGATCTGGTACGGACCAGAAAAACGGGACAGTAATTTTTCCGACAAGCCGACACGACGTGAAGGCGTCCAGAGAAGGACAAGGGAACCAGGTGAAAAATGGTGGTCTCGGTGCCGAAGGTCGTAGCGTCGCTTTTGAGAAGCTTGCGAGACTGTGAGGCGATGACGGGCGACATCTCGGGCCTGGGCGGCTAAGTCAATAGCATCGCGAGCGTAAGCAGTGCTGGGTGACTGTACTGCGGAAGGTAGCAACGTGTCAAAAGGCAAGGTGGGGTCGCGGCCGTACAAAAGGAAAAATGGTGAAAATCCGGCAGTGTCGTGACGGGACGAGTTGTATGCGAAAGTGACGTATGGTAAAGCGACGTCCCAGTCGCGGTGATCGTTGGAAACGTACATGGCGAGCATTTCAGTGAGTGTGCGGTTGAGTCGCTCGGTGAGGCCGTTCGTTTGAGGGTGGTACGCGGTAGCAATCCGATGTTCTGTAGAACAGGAGCGGAGCAGATCATCAACGACCTTCGATAGAAAGTAGCGGCCGCGATCCGTCAGCAACTGGCGAGGGGCGCCGTGGTGCAGGATGACGTCTTTTAGTAAGAAGTCGGCGACATCTGTAGCGCAGCTGGTTGGCAGGGCTCGTGCGATGGCATATCTAGTGGCATAATCGGTTGCTACAGCAATCCATTTGTTTCCTTTGATGGAAATTGGAAACGGACCAAGGAGGTCGAGGCCCACACGGAAGAAGGGCTCTGTAGGTATATCAATGGGTTGAAGCAAACCAGCGGGAGGCATAGCAGGCGTCTTCCGGCGCTGACACAGGTCGCAAGAAGCGACATAACGGCGCACAGAGCGATAAATGCCAGGCCAGAAGAAGCGGCGCCGCAGGTGGTCGTAAGTACGAGTGACGCCCAGATGTCCAGCAGTAGGAGCGTCATGAAGTTGCTGGAGCACGGTGAGTCGAAGGTGCTTGGGGACGACTAGGAGGAGCTCCGGGCCGTCAGGACGAACGCTACGACGGTATAAAGTTCCATCGCGCAAGGTGAACATCCGAAGGGACGGGTGATTGGGCGAGGAGCTTAGGCGTTCCATAAGTGTTCGAAGAACAGGATCCTTGCGCTGCTCGTCGCCAATGTGGAGGAAGCCGGAGAGGGACAGAATACTGATGTCCGAGTCTGCATCGGTATCGTCCGGTTGATCCACGGGATTGCGGGACAGGCAGTCAGCGTCTTTATGCAGGCGTCCTGACTTATATATAATAGAAAATGTATATTCTTGTAGGCGCAATGCCCAACGTGCAAGTCGTCCAGTTGGGTCCTTCAAAGAGGAGAGCCAGCAGAGGGCGTGATGGTCGGTGACAACGCAGAAGCTCCGACCGAAAAGGTACGGGCGAAATTTCGCGACCGCCCATACGAGCGCGAGACATTCTCTCTCAGTAATGGAGTAATTTCGCTCGGGCGTGGAAAGGCGGCGGCTAGCGTAAGCGATGACACGGTCTTGGCCCTGTTGACGCTGAGCGAGGACAGCGCCGATGCCATGACCACTCGCGTCAGTTCGTACTTCAGTGGGCGCAGAAGGGTCAAAGTGGGAGAGAATCGGGGAAGTGGTAAGCCGCTCAATCAGGGTAGAGAAGGCTTTCTCCTGTAGCGGTCCCCAAGAGAAAGAGGCGTCTTTCTTAAGAAGGTCAGTGAGAGGGTGAGCGATGTCCGCAAAATTTTTCACAAATCGCCGAAAATAAGAGCATAAGCCCAGAAAACTACGGACATCGTTCGTTGAACAAGGTACAGGAAAATTTCGCACGGCGTGAACTTTCTGTGGATCAGGTTGGATTCCGGCGGCGTTGACGAGATGACCAAGAATGTTAATTTCACGGCGACCGAAATGGCACTTGGAGGAGTTTAGCTGAAGGCCAGCCCTGCGAAACACGGAGAGTATGGTTGTGAGGCGCCGCAGGTGGCTCTCAAAGTTCGGCGAAAACACAATCACATCGTCGAGGTAACACAGGCATGTAGACCACTTCAAGCCGCGCAAGAGAGAGTCCATCATGCGCTCGAATGTAGCTGGCGCATTGCATAATCCAAAGGGCATGACTTTAAATTGGTACAGACCGTCCGGTGTGAAAAAGGCGGTTTTCTCGCGGTCCATCTCATCGACGCTAATCTGCCAATAGTCGGAGCGGAGGTCAATTGATGAAAAGTATTGGGATCCGTGAAGGCAGTCAAGAGCGTCATCAATGCGAGGCAAGGGATAAACATCCTTCTTTGCTATCCGGTTGAGGTGACGGTAGTCAACGCAGAAGCGCCACGAGTTATCTTTTTTCTTTACTAAGACAACCGGTGATGCCCACGGGCTACTGGAGGGTTCAATGATGTCCTTGTCGATCATCCTGTCTACTTCTTTCTGTATGATGGCCCTTTCTGTTGCCGAGACACGATATGGCCGCCTATGAATGGGGCTGGCGTCACCGGTGTTGATGCGATGCGTGACAACAGATGTCTGGCCAAGTGGACGGTCGTCCAAATCAAAGATGTCCCGATAGGATGACAGGAGATGACGAAGAGCTGTTGTTTGCTCGGAAGGAAGGTCGGGGGCGATCATCTTAGAAACATCGTCCGCAGGCGTCGAGTACGAAGGAGTGGATGACAAAGGTCCGTTCGTACTGAGGAAGGATTCAGAGGTCAAAAAAGAAATCTGAAATTCTTCCAAAGGAGTGATATGCGCTATGGCGATACCGTGTGGCAAAACATGTGACGAGAACCCAAAATTGAGGATGGGCACGCGAGCGCAGTTTTCGCGGATCCGAATTAAGGTGCTCGGTAGGGCAATATTACGCGACAAAACCACGTCAGTAAGCGGCGACAGGACGTACTCGCCATCAGGTACGGGAGGACAGGGCGTCAGCAGGACATTTGTAGCAGCCTGTGGAGACAGCCTTGCAAATTCAGCAGCACATAAGCGGTGTGGAGCACAAGTGGTTGCGTCGGCAGGAAGCGGCAGGTCCAACTGTACAACACCTGCGGAGCAGTCAATTTGGGCAGAGTGTTTCGAAAGGAAGTCGAGGCCGAGAATTAGGTCGTGTGGGCAGTGTTCAAGGACGATAAATAGAACAACGGTATAATGGCCCCCAATGGTCACACGTGCTGTGCACATTCCAAGGACAGGTGACGTACTCCCATCGGCGACTCGCACGGTGCACGGTACGGCGGGGGTCAGAACCTTTTTGAGCCGGCGGCGGAGAGCAGCGCTCATAACTGAAAGCTGCGCTCCTGTATCAACGAGAGATCTAACAGGAACGCCATCGACTTCAATGTCCAGCAGGTTTCCACATGTAGGCAGGGTCAATAGAGGATTTGTGGGCCGGGTCGGAGTTGCAGCTTCACCTCCGGGAGCTGCACCGCCTAGTTTCCCGAAGCGAAGCGATCGGTTGCAGAAGGGGACGAAGAGCGGTGAACGAGAGGCGAACGGGACCTACGACCTTGCGGAGACGGGGATCGGCTGGATCTTGGTGGAGCACTGTCGGCGTTGATGTTCCTAGTCGGCGTATAGGGCGAGAAAGTGCGATTGTCGGGTACTTGGCTGTAGTGACTCGGAGACGACCACCGAGGAGGCGACGACCAGTGGTTGCGGCAATGACGGGCGATGTGTCCAATACCGGAACAATTAAAACAGATGGGTTTATCATCCGCTGTGCGCCATTCAGCTGGGTTGCGACGGAGTGGTGGAAAGCTTTGCGTCCGGGAGCGAGCGGTCGGTCGGAGAAATTTGGTAGGTGTTGGTATGGCGGACTGAGCAGAGAGATGGAATGTCCAAACTTGCTATTTCCTCCCGAACGACCGCTTGTATAAGGGAGATAGCGGGTACGCTTTCCCGACAGTCTGAACGAACGGGAGCCGGGGCCATGGCCTCAAGCTCACGGCGAACGATGCGCGTTATTTCTTCCGGTCCTGCGGGCTGAACGAACCGCGGCGGGTCTTCGCAAGAAGATGTCGCGGCGGTATTGGGCAACCGGTCGAAAGTTTGAGTGACGCGGCGGCCCTTCGCTTGTTCGAAGCGCCGGCACTCCTTAATAATTGCATCCACAGTGGTACAATCCTTACACATCAAGAGATTGAAGGCATCGTCTGCAATACCTTTCAATATATGGCCAATCTTGTCTGCCTCGGTCATGTTGTCATCAGCCTTGCGACAGAGGGCCAGCACATCCTGTATGTACACGACATAGGATTCTGTGGACGTCTGAGCGCGGCACGCAAGTTCTTTTTTAGCTGCCAGCTGACGACCGACAGGTCTGCCGAACAGGTCTCGCATTTTTTCTTTGCAAACATCCCAGCTCGTTAGGTCAGCTTCATGTGTGTCATACCATTGCTTCGCAGTTCCCTTCAGATAAAATATTACGTTTGCAAGCATCATTGTAGGATCCCACCTGTTGTTGTCGCACACTCGCTCGTACATCGTAAGCCAGTCCTCGACGTCGACGTTGTCCGTGCCACAAAATGTTCCCGGGTCCCGTGGGTGAGTGAGGATGACCGTGGGCACGGGCTGCCGAGGCGTTGTCGCTTGTGTCGGTTGATTTGCCATTGTGGCAGCAGGTAGATGACGCCCGCTGCGAAGTTCCGTGGTGGTACCCCGCACCTTCCACCAAAATGTTGCGGGAAGAAAGCAGGCCCACGAGTGTAAAATAACTTATATTTACAAATGATGGATATGGCGTTCAGGCAACCGCCAGACTTCGTCTTTTCTCTAGTCCAATTCAACGTCTTCCTTCACTTCACCGTAACAATATTAAATGGTGGGCAATATTGGGAGATGTTGAACAAGTAAGCACCATCGGAAGATAAATAATTTTTGTACACCACAGGTCTTAGAACAGTTACCCATTGACAAAAAGCTAATAAAATTGACATTGTGCTTAAGAAGCCCGAGTATGTGAAAGTGAGCAAAGGCTTTGCAAGTTTAAGAGCTGTCCATCAAGAAAGATGTGTTTTCAGGTAACACTATATCATAGTAAATACAAAGGGCAAGTGGAACAGTAGGAGCTCCAGATTATATTTGTTCATGGCCAGGACATAACGTGAAATGATTATGAGACTTTCAGCTGTCCACATAGTTGACAGTGCAAGCCTTACCTTAATTAGGTTTCCCTAAAAGGCTGCCACAGTAGGTTGACGCCTAGTTGTATGTAATGGTTCATTTGAAGGTTTGTGGGTTGTTTTCGTCACTCCACTTGGAAGAACCCTTAGCACACCCCTTTTACTATTGCAAACTAATCCTTGCCTTCAAAGCCTTCCACTTCCCCTTTCCACAGCCTTCATTTTACTCTTACGCACCTGATATCCTCCTCGACCCTTGCGAGCGATGAGCTATGTGGAAATCAGTTTTTAATAAGGCAAGTCCCTTTGTCCAAACATTGACTCCAGGCACAAGATTCTTTTGTTCAGTGACTGTCAGTCATTTAACTTATTGTGTGGTGATCTACTTTCTCTACACAAAACCTTGCACAATAAGGTGTAATTTAAAACCACCATTAATTTCTGGCAAAGTGGTACCTTAGTTGGCCAGGCCATTGCCTGACCAAGTGTGCTGACCAACTAGCTATCCCTAGTTAAGTACAAGGGCATCTCAGTCATTCAAGTGAGTATGGGAAAGAACATTTCAACAATAACTTTGGTTTACTCTCACATAAGAATAAGTTATTCTGACAGGGCTGCCTTTGTGGAATCGCTGGATCAAAAAAGCACACATGCATGAATCACGTGCATGCATACTTTCATATGAAAAGCTGACATTTCTATTGCGTCATTCTTTCACGCTACAAGTAAATGATATATTTCATTAATGTGGAAAGCTGGGCTAGTTGCTGATTAATCATCATACCTTGCAGCTAGTGTCATAAATTCATAGGTGTCTCCGCCTTGTCCTTGTCAGTGCACTGCTTCACCTCCAAGATATGATAATCTATTTCATGTTTTGCAAATTAAGGCTAACTATGAAGCTTTCGATGACAGTAGATACAGAACTATCAACTGACAACTCTGACTACCTAAAAGATAGACCATCAGAACACCAACATGATCGGGTAAAAAGGAAGCAGAGCAGTTCCTGACTGCCACCTTTGTTTCCTATACTAGCGAACGTGCCACAAATGTCGGACACGTAAATTGGGCAGCCACAACACAACGGCTCCTGAATTTCACAGGTGCAAACACCTCGCCAAAAATTCTAATGTGTAGTGCGGAAAGACATTTTTATAGTGTATTCTGTATGTATTGGTAGTGCGCTATCAAAGAACTGCGGCGCAAAAAAATCGTGAAGCTATTACGAAATCAGCTATATTTATACATCCTTCACTGCAACCAAGAACGTTATACCAGAAAGGAGTTCCTGCCGTTTACACATATAACCGAAGACAAATTCAAAACCATGCATGTTTAGAGTGTTCAAAAAACAGAGCTATCTTAATAAATTTACAAGTACCACATCGTTAGCCTGCACAACGCCTTGTATTGCAATGGAAATAAGAAAGGAAACAGCAGACAGAATGAATCACTGATTGGTAGCGCACACCAAAAGACACGTAGTATGAGCTGAATGAGTACTGATTTGCAGGAACTGTGAGATCACTGTGACCATTGTGAATATGGACAGCAGTTCATGGCAAGAACCACTAATTTGTTAGTCACTGTGCAACGAGTAAAGAATATGTACTTCTGACATGCAGCTTCTTTGCAGTACAACGTAATAATGAACCTCACTGACAAAAAACTAGAAAGTTGGAAACATCTCACTCGCACGAAGACATTAAACGAAACTCAAGCTAAACAGCTATTGGCTTAATTTTGTGGATGGTTTATTGTACCAGTGCAGTCGGATATGTATGGTACACGTCGAATACATTTTTACTGCAGCAAAAATTTTATGCGATGAAGCCGATAGATTTTGGTGTAAAAGCTAGTTCATCGCAGCCACTGCAACTGCTGAGAACATATCGTAAAAACTTGATTTGCACACACACACACACACACACACACACACACACACACACACACACACACACACACACATATATGTGTGTGTGTGTGTGTGTGTGCAAATCAAGTTTTTACGATATGTTCTCAGCAGTTGCAGTGGCTGCGATGAACTATATATATACATATATATATATATATATATATATATATATATATATATATATATATATATATATATATATATATATATATATATATATATATATACTGGCTACCTGCGAGACACTGAACATTGCGAAAACATGATGAAGCGCAATGTGTTTACCGGAGTTTAAAATTTTTACGATAGCGCTTCACTGCATAATACTTAATGCTGCTGCAAAGCCCATTTGCAGACAACAATTATGCATTGCAGCGAATAGCTGGGTTTATTAGTTGGCTTTATTGTTGTTCGCGAGCGGTTGTGTAAAGAGGGCGCAAACAGAGAGGAATCCTGAGGGCAAAAAAACGGTTTAAAACACCACACCAGAAACACCTCTGAATGCATGACGGTACACATATAAGATGGTTCTATGCTCATACTGTGACCGGAGACGACGTGTACGCACGTGTGTTATTAGGGACTCTTATTATAGTCCCCGTGAGAGTTGAACTGAGCCCCCTTTCAATCTCAGTATGCTTCACAGCAATGCAGTTAGTTTGTATAACTCACCACATAACTTATCTGTATTGTGGTGAAGATAAAGCAAAAAAACAACCATTAAGAAACACATACAAGACCTTTTCCCACGTGTAGGTGTGTGTGTGTATATATATATATATATATATATATATATATATATATATATATATATATTAGCACATATGCTCCTCTACACTGCATTTTGTACAATTTAGCCCACAAGATGTCCATGTTGCGGTCAAGTTTGCCCCCTGTGGGTTGTATTTTGTCCCCAAACAATAATCGTCATTTATGTTGCCCACATTTCCTTTCTTTAATGCTGCGAGGCCGGTACTTCCTACTCACGAACGGCTTGTGCGTAATCAGCTTGACACAGCAGTCTTAACAGTAAAGTATCGAGCACCGAGTTTTCAAGAAAGGAAATATGCAAGTAAGGCAGATATGACGATTATCGCTGTAGGACAAGACAAGCCCTAAAAGATGTAAACTTTTTTTAGAGTGTACTGTGGACTGTCAGTGGCTGTGAAATCTTCAACGTCTAGCTCTTCTCTCTCTTTCGAGATAAAATTTAATTGCATCTAGAGAAGCCCCAGCCCCAGGCTTGGAAAACTATTCTCCATGTTAGACGGCAAGGGACTAAAGAAAGGAAGTGAGCAAAAAAAGAAAGAAAGCACACTGACTTACACTTACATCCGTGCGAAATGCACTATCGCAAAAGTGATTTTCTCATTGCCTTTGTCGAGCACAGCTCACATATATTTTTGGTTGCACCACAAATCGTGTATTGTGTGGCTACTGAATTCCTAAAGACAGCCCTCACTGTTACAAAGCCTCTGCAAATATAAATCAATGGTCCCTATCCTAGTTAACACAACAGGCGGGTACATGTATGGCATATGCTAGACAAATAATTCTAAATAAATCCCTCTTGAGCACATGGCCGTTAACGAGACCTTTAGCATTTTGAAATGCAAGTTTAGCTCTGAAGTGGTTAAATTGGTGATACAGCCATGGTGCGTCTCGAGGTAGCATTTTCTTGAATCTCCTGTGTGTAAAACACACTCACGATTGTCGACAGTTGAATTGTTACAGTTGCAATCAGCAGAGAGGCCTAATCTCGGCCTATATAGCTATACATACTAAAGGGCTCAGACCACATATTCAACATTCCACCATCTTGCTTGAGTACCATCTCGTTTGCTTGAAAGTGGTGAGCTCTCAGGCTACATTTTCAAGAACCATTGTTACTCACTAGCCTCCACTTTCAAAGATGTTTGCATGTGCTGCAACATCACCATTTCCCCTTGGGGGTGAGAGAAAGCTCTATTAGAACTGTTTATGACATCTGGGCCTTCTTTGTAACCCCTGGTAATTAGAGGCATACTTGATCAAGTGCCTTTACAAATTCACTGTCCTTCGTTATTAAATGTGACCACTGTAACTGCAAAAAGACCATTGAACACCTCCCCTGTCAGTCTTTGATATCCAATGTCAGCCCTTTTACCCACACAACTGGATAGTCGACCTTTCACAGAGGCTAGGATCCTGGGTGCTTGGCCATATTAATGAAGAAAGCTATGCATACATGCTCTTATGACTTTCTAAAATAAACGAATCTGAAAAGATACTTATAGACACCATCTGTCTTTTGTGCGAGTGAACTGTCTCGACTTGCCTCCTTTTTTTCTTTTAAACCCTCATACCCTCACCCCCATGCAGGGTAGCCAACTGGATGTACGTCTGGTTAACTTACCCGGCCTTCCTTGTTCCTTTCTTTCTCTCTCAGATGTAAACCCCATGCAGAAAAACCAAAAACCACACAATATCTAGTCAGCCATACCTGTTGAAACTAAGATGCGACATGCTTAAACAATTTCAGACATGTAAATGCACCTAAAATACAAGTACAAAAGAAAGGACAACACACATGTAGCACATGCACTACTGATTCTTGTGCTTTCTTTTAATTGTTCTTGTATCTTATATACATTTACAAGCCTGCAATGCTGAACCAACTCGCCCAACTACCTACATTGCTTAAACCAATTCAATTAATATTTTGGTTAATGTATACCCAAGAATTCGTGCGATGACTGGCAGATTCTTCTCTTGCAGAACTTCATCCGACCAAACACCAGAGAAAAGAGTGATGCTGATACAGACACACAAGTTTTTTTGGCAGTGGAATATGTTAACTGCACAAACTGCTGCAAGCGTTGCATAGCAACATGCAATAAGCTGGTGAGCAAGTTGAAGTGCATGATCTGCAAATTTTCTGCCAATAATTTGCATTGTCAGACATCTGTGACGAAGGTGCAGAAAGGATTGCTGGCATCTGGACCAGGTTCTTGCTAAGTTCGTAGCAACTGCTATTACACTGGAGGACAAAATAAAGCAACCACTGGGCCACATGAAGCAGTATTCTCGCTTGTTGCTTAATCCAGCAAGGACAGAAAAAGAGTGGAGAATGCTGCCTTCCAAGCTTAATTACAAGCAATGCAAAAGCAACCTTGGAAATCGAATCAACTGCATCATTCTGGGCAGAAATGGGAGAAGTAAAAAGATAGGATGACATGCAAGAGTACAGAAATATCTGTACATTGGCCCAGCACATATTAATTTTATATTATTGCTGCAGCTGAAGGAAGCTATGCTTAAAAAAAAGAGCAGCAGCTGGGCTTGGAGTTTAAAAACTGCATGCCATAATCACAATAATATCAGCTTTTGCCATGACTGGCAGGAGCTATGTCAACGTGTACAAGCATCAATGACCAGCAAATTAAAGTCCACCAAAGAGGAAGTGGACTAAACGAGACATTTGCTTGAGCTTTGGCAAGTGTTATCACCTGGCATTTCTACTTTCATGGCCTCATCAATAAAGTAATACGCATAAGTAATACAATATTGCTTTTGCTGTAATGGACTGTTTATTGTGTATTTGCTTATGTTAGTATACGTTTTTTTGATGTAGTTTTACAGGTGCAACAAAGCACAAAACTTTTTGTTATAGTTTGTATTGAAAGATTTCAATAATGGGGTTGTTACTCTTACATGTTTTTATGCCAACCCAGTAGCCCAAGTTGTATATTAGCTTGTGCCACTAGATGTGTGGATGTGTTATGTTTGTGATGCCACCGTGTTCGCTGCGTTGTCGTCATTCCAGCTTTGTCATGCGACTCTCACGCTACCTGCGTTGGAACCAGGTGGCTCACATGAAAAGATTCAGGTGTCTCAGCAGCAGCACACCCACCCGTTGTTGGTCACCTCCATTTGAAATTCAAAAGGAAGTTTCACACGAGTGTTCATTTCGAATCACCGATAGCAATACCTCACCTTGGCATAGCCAACTACCTGTAAAATACTTCACATAACATCAATTTTCACATTGCGTGGGATTTACGCAAGTGTATCTCATAGTTTTCATATAGAGCCTTTTGGACCTTTATGTGGGGGATAATAAAATGGCTTTTCAAATCTAGCTCCTCTGAAATATATATAATTCGACACCTTGCATGCTAAGCTGCAGCTTCTTAAGTTCCAAACTGGCATCAAGAAAGCCAGGACTCTAAAATGATACTGGGCTGGACAAATCAGTTTCCAAAGATTTATGTTACGTTCTTGACCTCCTTTCCAGAGTTCCTGTGATAAGTTTGTGTGAAAAGACATTCTCAAAGCTAACATATGTAGAGACCAGGCTGAGAAGCTTTATGTCAAAAATGGCTTAGCTGGCTGATGGTGCCTTTGGTGGAGCAATGAATTGCAATTTTTTTATGATGTTATGAAGATAAATAACACCATAGCATGCAGACTTATGCTGCAGAAAGAAAGCAAGAAGCGAATGAGTAATTGCAAAGTGATCTGCATATTGTATCCCAGCTGTATTGTGCGTGCCACATTACCAGAGAATCCTGCTGACCTTTAATTAACCTTTCCAGCACAACATGTCTTTATCAAGACTTGCAACCTTTACATTGGGTTGATATATGCAGGGATGCCCTTTCACCTTCATGTAAGCTTAGCTCTGTCAACAGCAGATGCACTAAAGCTGAACACTCTTGCTACCTACTTCACATACTGCAACTGAAATGAAGGAAACACAAGTCTTAACAGTAAACTTTTAAACAGTGCATTTAAATACTTGTGCAACCTTCTTTTTGGAAAGACCATGTGGTGCCTAGAGATGTAGCTTGACAAGTAAGAAACTGATGTGCTTTTATCTAAAAATATAATTGATTGATGTTTTGTGGGACAGGGTGCCTGGTGTCTCAATGAGCACACTTTATGGCTGAGAATATTTTTGCCATTGTGTCAGCTTTGAAAACTTGTCAGAATCTTTAATCTTGGTGCATTAGAAAACACCTTGACACAAAATGAATGTAACCCTTGATGTCATTGAAAGAACAGTACTGAAAACAATTCGATAAATACAGCAGAATGAAATGCAGAGAACTTAGGTGGGAAATAGGTAAGCAATTTACCAACCACATTATCAATGCAAGCAGCTGACACTTAATAAAATAAAGCCCTGGAGCAGGTCTCTGGCTTGCAGTGCAAGACCTGTGCACACTTATGATGATATTGCAGTATTCATGGCAGGGACGGGACCATTCAACCTTACGCACTGTAACACTCTGTATATCTCTCTGAAATCTTCTTGTACCAACATGTACAAACTGCATGTTGCAAACAGCAAAATCATTGCTATTGTCCTACAGACAGTTTCCATGTTTATTGGATTCTCATTTTAACAGCTGACTTTAAGCTTCCATACTGAGAGCTGGACGAGTTAGTGCGTTTTTGAAAGAGTAGAAACAGTGCACAAAGTATGAAGGACAGTGAAAACGCAACAGGAGCACTGACTCGCAACTGAATTTTTTATTCAGGTATACATACAAGAATAATATGCACACACCATGCAATGTGAAAAAAAGCAAGCAAATGAAGTGCAAACTATTAATCATGATTGACATTGCTAGAAAACACAAGCATGAGTGACGTCGTGAGTTAACTGCGACATCATACTAAATCCATGCAAAAAACCATGTTAGAACTTACATGGGCATTATGCGATTCAATGAATTCAACAGTATGCTTATAACCTATGTATTCTAACATTTTACTTGAATAAGGTGCTAAGAAGATCAATCTATATATAGCTACAAATGCCTTAGTCACCAGATTTGAAAAGCGGGAGGACTTTCGTTTGTTTCAGAGATGAAAGGATACCTGTTGTGGGAGAATGCTGAGAAATAACAGCGATACTGAGGAGTCCATTGGGAATAATATAATGTACCAACATGCATTAGGAATTACGTCAGGATCTCCAAATTTATTAAATTTGCAGACATACTTCTATATTTTAACAATATTATTAAGGCATACAAATTTTAAAAAGAAATGCCACTACGTTAGTATTTGCCATAGCAAATGATTTCCTAGGGGTGCATGTACAATGGCACCCAATTGAATATTGTACAACTAAAGCTCTACCACATGTGTTTGACCCCTGTTGATTGCAAGTCGTACAAGCCTGTTCCCTTAGTGAGTGAAACTCAGTGAAAGAAACTTGGCCTTCTTTGTGGAGCAAAGACAGTTGGCAAAAATGAAGCACACAAAGGTAGAGAGGTTTTGGTATAGCCTGCACAGTGAAAGATCCACTCAAGATCCAGGTGCTGTACCGTATCTTCAGAAGATAAAGCATACATCTAAACACAAGCACAGGGTGTAAATGATCGCACTCTGATGCATGTGATACATAATGACAATCACCACGAAAGCCTATCGCATTACTATTACTTCCACAGGTAATTTTCATGGCTGCTATGGAATGGCTGTCTCGCTGCACCACAATCTATAGCAACTAATACACTGGGCATTTCAAATGGTTCATGAAAGCGGGTTGGGCCCTGGCCAGACTGAAGCAGCGGCACTCGAGAGACACTTTTCAACGCCCAGCCTCGTGTGAGTCACTTGACACTCGTCACGGACACTTGCTGACATTGCCTTCAGGCGGGAACAGGCCTTTCTGTTAGATTCACGTTTCACGTCCAGGCTTTCGTTACTAGGCTTCTGCGTGCGTAAGGCGACGCGAAATGTTTGAACGCACTTTGCTCATCGACAAAAGGCGCCCTTACTTTGCACAGCGATTTGGAAATGTGTATGCACCCTACATCGACGTCAATGCCGACGCGCACCACTTCTGCGTTTTCGAGCTCGAGAGCAGTGTGTCGACGTGGTGTCCAAGGCCAAATAGGCATCCGACTTTGCCAGAAGGCGTACACACAAGTTATAGAATCGCTACATACGACACACCCTGCAATATGCATGATCCGTGTCGGCACCATATGCAGTCGGCGCTGTGCTACCACGACTCTTCGAAACCGACAGTCCAAATGAGGCGACATGTCGTGCTGTTTCGTGGATGCAGCACAGTTCGTTCGAAGCTTCTGTAGCTTCGTAACGGCAGCGTTATTCGTACTCGCCGATATTACACAGTGACCCAATATGCAGTCGGCGCTGTGCTACCACGACTCTTCGAAACCAACAGTCCAAATGATGCGACATGTCGTGCTGTTTCGTGGATGCAGCACAGTTCGTTCGAAGCTTCTGTAGCTTCGTAACGGCAACGTTATTCGTACTCGCCGATATTACACAGTGATTTGTACACACCACATAGCCACAAGGAATCGCAACGGTCCTCCCACTGCGTGCACGCGTGTAGGCGCCGACAGTCATTTTCGATTTTAAAACGCTGCACAAAATAAATGCTTTATTTATTTAGGCGTAGTGTATTTAACAACAAAACGATAACGTTACATTTCATGTATTTTTTTCTAAGTTTTCTTTTTGTGACGTCATCATGCGTGGCAGCAGCGGACTCCACTTGGGGTTGTCTGCTGCCACGTGCGTGCACCCAGCGCCGGCCAATGCGAAAACATACGTTGGAATCCCTGATGTCACGATGACGTACCGGCGCTGGGGTTACGGCGAGAAATTCAAATACTGATACTTGGACCTTCATTTTGTCATCTAATAATCAAACCATTCTTTTGAAATGACTGCCTGTGGGGTTCTCAAGCAATGCTCCATTAGTCTAAAGTGATTTATTGTTTCGCTTTATTGTCCCTTTAAACTTCGTAAAGTAGTGACACTCGCCTCATCCGCCTTCAGTCGTCCCCGTTCCTCCTCTCTTTCGCGCTCCCTCCTCGACCGTGGCGCCACCTACATTGCTCGAGCGTAGCAACGGCGCCAACATGCGCTCCTCGCCAGTCCGTGTACGCTTCGCTAGCAAAAATGGCGCTGAAGCTAGGCGCGAGGGCCCACGTGATGCTATTAGGCCAATAGTGACGCGGCGGCCTCGGCCAGAGCGCGCGAGGAGGAGGCGGCATTCTTCAAAGGGTGGCACTACTTTACCAAGTTTAAGGGGCTTTACTTCGCCATCAAAACGCCCTTGAAACTTTGTGCTCGGATGGGGCTGCTTGCGTTACGCAACTCTCGGTGCATGGACGTTGTCGCGAAATCACGCCCGAGTTCGCAATGTTCACGGTGAGATGTTTTTTCGAGCGTGAAAAAAATACATTCTACACAAAATCCAGAATGATTTCCGGCTCCAGGGGTTGCTTTGGTCGGCAGTGCATGGACAGCACGAAAAAATTTCGAGGGAGGGGGGGGCTGAAGCCCCATTAGCCCCCCTCCCTGGCTACGCCCCTGCTCTCTACTACAATTTTTTTGCAGAAAACCGTAAATTGTTGGGTTATATACTGTTCGATTATTATCTGTGCTCTTTCATACTACACCAACAAGAAGCAGGCGTGAAACACGATGAAATTTTATTAGGTAGTGTCATGTTGCAAATCGATTGCTGCTGTGACAAAATTACGTGTTACAAAAGCCATGGGGCGCACCGAAGCAAACAAAGAAATAAGAAATATGTGCTTTACAAGCTCTCTACAGACACACAAAAAAGTCACCACCCAAGCACTCTGTACACAGCTGAAGCGTGCGGCCGCAGTGTCTATACCTGGGTTAATCCCGACGGTTCATTAAACGACGGCTTGGTAGGCTGCCGGATCCTCGGTACGCACTTTCTGCTTGCGCTCGGCTGCACGAGCCTGTTCTTGTGCCCGGGCTGCAGCATCGGTGCGGCGTTGCTGATCCAATTGGACATCACTGGAGCTTGGTATGCCAAGCGGTCCTAACTGGACCTAATTGAAGGTCATTATTTAGGGAGGTATAGTAGGGTAACTGGTATGTGTTAGTTTTAACGTAATATTTTAGAAACGGCTGCAGATATCCGCATCAAATTTCACGTGATTACAAAAGATGCTCTTGGGTACAACACGATGCACTTTGTTTGTGTCTAGATGGTTTGCCTTTCCTGTGGCCCACTCCCAGAATTTGTGGTGTGTTTAATTACTTGATGTACCTTTTCTCAGCAACCACGCAGAGGAATGTGATGCTATTACACAGTGTTATTCTCAATACCAATAGGCCATAACTGAACTAAAGAGCTATATTCCCTTTGGGGTTCGCACCTAAAAAAATTATATCTCTGCTCGCACAATACCACAAGGGGGGGTTCCTTGCAGTGTAAATTCTTTTAGTGTTCATACCATCTGAATTTTTTTTTAGTTCAGAATAGTTATGACTGGTTGCAGTACATGTGTACAAAGTGTCACTGGAATGAGATGAATACTTTCTGAGAAAAGGTACATTGAATTTGAAAATTCGTAAAAAATGCAATTTGAGAAAAATGAAGGTTTATATTCGAATACTGCTTGTTGATGCTCAAAATGCCCCAGGAGAACACATTTCACTGCTGGCTTTCTTGCAAGTGTCTCGAAAACCCTTCTTAGTGTTCCTTTTTATCCGTCGTCCTTCCTTGCTCTCGGCAGTCGTAGATTTCTGCCCTCTCAACACGCTCTTTGTCCACTCTGTCAAGGGCAATATTACAAAACAGACCTGGAACGTACCAAGGGCCTCCGGAACAGCGTCTCATGCAGAATTACCATCATTGTAGTAGGCTACAGCATTGTTAGTTGCTGTCTTCAATGTGTAAGCACTGACAAAGTTTTCTTAGGGCAGCGGTACCAGATGAGTTGATTGAGCGACGCATTGGTATTCTGTACTTCTCCATGAGTACATTTGCTCAGAAGACCGATTACTTTTGAAAGTTCTGTCTGCTCCATTTGCTGGACGATCGTGCCATCTTCCGGGCAAGTAATACGTTTGAAACTCGAAACAGAGGCGACCACTACTACGTAAGTAAAAGCAAGAGTTTGACAGTAAAACACGTTGTGGGGCTAGTTGGTGCATAGCTTTCAATAGAATAAGCGCCAAAAAGTGACAGCACACAAGAAGAAAAACAGACAGGACAAGGCGCTTCCTGTCTGCTTTTCTTCTTGTGTGCTGTCACTTATTGGCGCTTATTCTATTGAAAGAGTTTGACGTAATAGTTCTTTTCTACAAAGGGCTATTACGTCAAACTCTTGCTTCGAGTTAACAAATTCGACTTCTCCCTACCATCTGCTAGCTGCCTGGTTAGCTCGGATGGTAGAGCGACTGCCTAAGAAAGGCGGCAGTCCCGGGTTCGAGCCCCGGACCAGGACGAATTTTTCATCAAGTGCAATGCTTTTCATTCGAGGAAACTGTACGGGATTCCTTTGTGGCAATTGCTACGACTGAGTGGATGTGTGATTTTCTTTTAATTATTATATGATTTTTTAGTACAAATCATTTACTTACCGCACACACACACACAAGCAAAAAAAAACACGCATAACGAAGAAAACCGCGAACGACAACGATAAACAAACCGGCCTCCGCCCGCCATTTTTAAACACCAGGGCTCGTGGCACATTTCCGCGCAACATTTGAACCGCTTTGAGCGGGCGCTCGAGGTCGCGCTTCCGCAGGTTTGTTCCTCATAGTGCAGTCAATTTTTGTGCCAAAATTGGAAATTCATTTTTTGGGTTGTTTACCCTACCATACACCCTTAGATGAGTAATATCGTCTAACAACAATATAGTTTATGATAATAATGACACAAATATATTGTTTGTTTTAAATTAAAATATCTTTGTAGTTGGTGTAATCAATGCAGAGAAGCATTTAGCCTTCTGTCAAGTTAAAAATCTCTCGAAATTTTACCAATTTCTCACGAACTACTGGTACCACTTGGTCAACTAAATTTTGCTTTCATATGTACCGGTCATATTGAAGTGGTGAATATATGTTAATGAAGAGAATTGCCGTCGTGTGTTCATGCAAGAGTATGCTTTTCGATATGAAGGTTAGGGACCATCTAGGTTTTTTTTTTGCTGTCCTTTGTTTTTCATGTTGGTCCCAACGAGCCCAATTCATCGGACCTGTCGGCTTTCTTCAATGGGTGTCCCAAAACATAACTAGAACTATGCAATTCGTATCAATTTGAAATATCCAAGTGGACTGATCATTCTTCTTTTTCTTTCTTTGACTGGGTGAGGTTGTCTATGAAGCATGGCAACTAATGTTCTGTGTTGCAGCTAGACTTACTTGCTTCGAGTTTAGCACGTTAATAGTTTGACCACCCTTGTCTAGACTTTTCATGGCAAAGCATAGTTTAGAGATGTTTTTCTGCTTAAAAGATCAGCCTACGTGACGCCGTCCATGAAGACCATAGCCAAGTTTAGACGCGAACTGTGATAAACGTGATGGCAATGGTAAACAAAAAAGGTAAGCACAGCAGCACAATGATTTTATCTCGCATGCTGCCTGCTGCTTCTGACAGTGATGATCGCGGCCTTTGGGTTACCATGTAAGCTAACATCTCGTGTAACTATGATAGGTGCAGGCCAATGTTCTGGAATGCTGACGTGAGAGTGAAGTCAATGGTAAGCCACGAGCCATAATCTTCACGTCAAAATAAGGAAGATGGCTCGACTTGCGTGGCGCTGACCTAAAGTAATCGTAAAACGTCGAAGCACGTTTAGTGTAGACGTTTTCTGCGCTGTAGGGGTTGAGGACGGACTTCGGGATGAAAACAAACTTGGGATGATTTATTTTACATTATATACAGAGAGATGAGAGTCAAGTAACAGTCGTACAGTCATTACGGGCCGGCAGCAACTCGGACGCTGCGGCCCGCGGCAAGAAGTTCGAGAGAGGTCAATCAGGGAATGCTCTGGTCTCTCTGAAATGCTCCTCTTAAACCCTTCGAGGTCTGGAAGTCGCGTCATGTTCGGCCAATGAAGAGTCCGCTCAGATGACGCCATTTTCGGCCAATGGTAGGCGCCCGTGCGATGGTGTCATACCCGGCGAAGAGAGTCGCCGCTTGGTCCCCCTGCGGTCTTGCCTTGCTGACTCACAACTCGCCGTCACAATAGCCAGGTGGGGGCGACGGCGGACCAAGGCGGGCAGGGTGGCTTACTTTCACGGTGCCTTACTTCTCCCTGCGGTCTTGCCTCGCTGGCTTGCGATGCTCCGTCAGCCTAGAGGGCAGGGGGTGACGGCGGACGAAGGCGGACACGCTCAATTACAGCCGTCATGTTGTCACGGCGCATTACAGCCGTCTTGGTTCTAGACCCCCTTTTCTTCCAACAGTGCCGGGCTATCCCCTCGCTTTCTGGAAGACAAGCAGTGAATAGTTCCCCCGCGGCACACGACCTGGGGGCCGCCAACTTGTTTGCGCGTGTCTTGCCTCAGGAATGTGGCATCCCTGCTTCTGCATTCCTCAATTAGCTGTGCTGCGATTCGATGTGGTCTGGGGAACTCGAAGTAGCCTCAGGAAACGGCTCCATATCTAACAGCGCTTCTTAAGCGCTCAATTCTTCTTCCAGCAAAAAATGGATAAACCTTATCGTGCCGTAGAGGCTAGCAGTAGTAGTTTTGGTGCGATTTCAAAATTGATCTCCCATCACCCCGTCAGTAGCTATAAACTATATATTCCGCGTAACTGCGCTAATTAAAGATATTATCGATTTTCACTAACTGGCGAGAAAATAAGACAACCTGTTTCCCGACGTTGAGTGCTCCATTTTGAGCATTTTCTGGGAGTGTGCGCAAAAAACCTTGCATAATAAGTGGCATAGAAAGCACAACAGCAGACGGTTATTCTTTATTGTTTCGTGTTTCTGTGAAAATTTTCATTATTACCCGGAATGCTCCACTTCAGCCCATGACCAACACACTCGTCCTCGCATCTGAAATGAAATACCGGATGTTGAGCGCCGAACAGACAAAACCTAGGTAATAAATCAAGGGAATATGGCAAAAGTGCAATAACGTTACTCCCACTCGCTGGTGGCGGCTTTTTACCATGTGGAGGTCATTTCAGTGCTTCATTTTTTTACTCTACTCTGCTAAACTCGGTCCATGATAGACCCTAACCAATTCTAGAGGCTAAATAACTGTTGTCTTCATTATAACTAAATATCACTAAATTATTTCCACAGTTAACATCAATCCTCGGCCACACCTGCCATGCTTAGTTTCGCGCACAGCATTAGGTGGTCAAGTCAGAATTAGAATTTCACAAGTTTTCTCATAAGGTAATGCAACGACGGAAACATGAGTTCTCGGAAAAATTTCATCTTCGCTCCTTTTTTCTGCACCTTGCCACAGCTTACCGTACATCTTCCCGGTCACCAATGGCACATCACATACATTCCAGTCCCGAACATCACCTATCCATCCAGCTAAACCGTAGCAATGTGGAAATTCTAGAGCTGCGTCACCTGTCAAGCACTGCATCGTTTTCCTGCTTGTTTGGCACAGCTTCTTTCTCAACCAGAGATACAATATTCTCTCTATGCGCCAATTATGTGCCGCGAAAGTTTATCGTTACCGCATTAAAGGATCTACAGCTACCTTAATTCTTCAAAAGTAACGCACGCAAATACTGGTGCACAATGGCACCTGACAAAGCGACGCAATCTACCGGTGCTGTTTGCTGAAGGCCTGGAAGTGATATACAGGATCTTATGCTGAGAACGTTTAAAGCCTGCGCTTGGACGACTGTAACGGCCCTCTTCACTAACACTGGACATGATTCACAACAAATTGATGACGATATGAAAGGACGGAGTCTAAGGGGAGATTTAAATTGAATATGCAATAAACTTATGTAGACCGCCCTGACAAAAATACTGCACTATGAAGAAAGGAGACAGTAAGAGAGGTTATTTCTAGCACTGGCTGTGCTAGCTCCGCCTAAAGTTATGTACCAATTTGTCAGGCACGGCACCCTTCAGAGAAGAAAAGTTCATGATGTGTAGCTAATGTTTCGCTAGAGTACGTTTATCTATGCCGAGTCACATGCGACCTAAATCACCGGAGTGAAATTTCTAGAACTACAGAAAGCTGGAGCGCATAGCTGCAAACACTCTCAAAGCCGTGATCGACAGCTTGCCGATATCCTCGAGAGTATAAAATCGGTGCACAGTCCCAATAACAAGTTACGACGCTTAAACTTCGAAGATATACAGGAAGCTAGCGAACGTGACAAAGAACACGCAACGAGTGATCGGAAATAAAATAGTAGGCATAAAATTAGGAGACCTGACCGCGGCAGTATGGAAAAGATAGAAAACAGCTGTAATATACGTAGCGTTCCTACTTAAAGGACACAGTAGACGTAAAGCATTGCTGTGGAACTGGCGTCCATCTTGTCTACCTTTTATTCTCACTTCCTTCTTCTCTTCTCCTGAACCCAGACTCCTGCGCTTCTTCATCTTCTATTCCAAGGCTCATACCGCTTCACCTTTCCAGGTTTCTTTTGCTAACCCCTCCTGGGGTAATACTTGAAAACGTTTCCAATCGAAGCACATTCAACTGAGCCACGTGTACCACACAGTCTTCAATATTCCTTTCTGAGTGGCTGTCTTTGTCACAGAGTAAGGACCATAAAATTTGGCATTGGATTCTCTTACTCCTTTCCTAACTAGAATGAGGTCGGTGACTTGAATGTCTGGGATATCTGAGCAATGTCGCTTGTCGAAATTTTTTTTCATTCGTTTACGGTACCTCTCCTCCTGCGATTTCTGTTTCCTTTCCTCAACGATCTGGAGATTTTCTAACAGCCCAAGTTCACGGTCCGCCTGAAGAATAGGGGTTTCTCCTGAAGAAGCGAATTGCGGGCTGCATCCCAAGCCACTGGTGTAGGAGCGATTGTGATGTCTTACAGCTGCTTCTAAAGAGCATTTCCAACCACCAGGGAAACTGTCGTACATCCTGATGTATTGTTTAACATCTCGTATAGCACGCTCTGCAAGCCCATTCGCTGCGGGATGGTATGGCGCACAGAACTGGATTGATATATTATGGTCTCGAGCCCACCTTGCTAGCTTTTCGCTCTTGAACGCTGGACCGTTGTCACATACAATTGTCTTGGTTGTCCTAAACATATCCCGTTCGAGAAGGGCGATGACACTATTCGCATTTTCTTTTCCTGCCCGTGCCGCGACCATCCTGGTGCATTCATCTATGGCCAGAAGAAAAGCTTGTGTTTTTCGGATTCCTTCTCGTTTCTTATTTAGCTCGGCGAAATCCAGGTGTATAACTTCAAAAGGCACGTTCTAGTGGCAAGGTATTATCATGGCGTCCGTAGGCTGCTTGTATTTCACTTTGTTGATTTGACAAATGTGGCATGAACGAACGTATCGATTGACGTCGTCTTTCATGTGAGGCCACGTAATCTCTTGACTAGCTTGTTGTAGGTGCGCCAAAATCCGTCGTGTCCTCCAGATTCTGGGCTATCGTGGTACAAATAAAGCACCCTGGAAACCAGCGTTGGCGGGACTTGATAGCGACCTTCCCTAAAAATCAATTGTTCAGTGCCTTCCCACAATTTAATTTCATTGATTTCTTCCGATTGTTCGTTGTTGGCCTGTATCATCAGTCTAGACAATGCATCTGCATCAGTCAAAAGGGGTCCAGGTCTGTGGGAGATGGTGAAATCGAACTGCTGCAAATAGTTCACCCATCTGGCGATACGTCCCTTAGGTTGGGTCATATTCAAGAGATGAGTGAGGGCTTGGTGATCGGTGAACAAAGTAAACCTTCTAGGTACGTACGGAAGTACTGAATTGCTTTAAGGACTGCAAGAGCTTCGTTTTCAGTAGTGGTGTAGTTGACTTCAGGTGGCTTGAGGGTGTAGCTGTAGTAACCTACTACGTGTCGCTTTTCTCGGCCGGATGCTTCTGGACATTTCTGGTACAAGACTGCACCTGTCCCATAGTGTGAGGCGTCGGTATTCAGTTCAAAGGGTAAAGTGAAATCTTGTATGCGTAGAATAGGGTCAGCAGAGATTCTGTGCACCAGATCACGGTAGACTCTCTCACATTCCTCATCCCACTCAAATGGAACTTCTTTCTGTGTCAGGCGCGTGAGGCATCTTGTTTTGATGGCAAAGTCTTTTATGAAGGGCCTGAAATGTCCTGATAATCCCAAAAATACACGCAATGAGTGTACGTCATATGGTTATACCAGTTGGGATATCCTCTCGACGGACTCTTGTTTCGTGCTTTTGGTAGTCCCATCAAAGACTCTTCCAAGAAACACCACTTTTCTTTGAAAGAACGCACTTTTCTTAAAATTAACCTTGAGGTGTGCCAAGCTCAAGGCATTTAATACCTGGGACAGGTGTGCCTGATGCTCCGTCTCTGTTTTGGAGAAGACGATAATATCGTCTATGTACACGTTACAAAAGACACCTAGAATAGGCTTAAGGACTTCGTTCATAATCTTCTGGAACCATGCTGGTGAGTTTTTCCAGCCGAAAGGAAGCCGGTTATACTCGTACAGGTCGAAGGGCGTGATACAAGCAGTGTACATTTTTGTTTCTTCGGTTAGCGGGATCTGCCAGAAACCTTTGCACAAGTCAGTACGTGAAAAACATCGGCAACCACCTGTCTCATCTATAATCGTGTCTATCTTCGGCATGGGAAATGGTATAAGTTCTGTCTGTCGGTTGAGAACCCTGTAATCTGTGCACAGTCTGAAAGTTCCATCTTCTTTCGGCGCAATAGTTATGGGAGAGGCGAAGGGTGACACCGAAGGCCGGATTATATTGGCGTCTAGCATCTCCTGCAATTCCTTCTTCAACCATATCTTGCGCTCTCTTGACATGTTGTAAGGTGATTTTCGGATGACGGTCTTGTCGGTGAGTTCGAAAGGCACCTTGTGTGACGTCATCGCCGGTGGATAGCTTCCTATGCATACCAGTTCAGGATAGGTCGTTGCAATATCCTCCGCGCAATTGACAACTCGCAGGTTATCCTTTCTATCCGGCTGTGTCTCTTGCCTTGATAGTCCTTCCACTAAAACCGCATCGTCCCAGTATACGTTGATTTTTAGTTTCTTTATATCTGGTCTGGATAGCAAAAAGTCATACGTCACCCCCTCAATCACCAGTACTTCACTCGCTATTTCATGACCTTGGAACTCGATGTTTACTGAGGCCCACTGATTATGCATTGTCACTTTTCCATCGTAGCCTTGCACCCGTAGTACTCTTCCACTATGCAGGTGACTTGAATCTACCAGCTTGGCATTTATTATACACACAGAAGCACCGCTGTCAACCGAAGCCATCATGTGTCTGTTTCCCACTTTCACAGGGATGTGAAGTAGGCTAGAGCAAGTTAAATAAACAGTCTCAGTTGTGGTCATCGGGTCGGACTGATCACCCTTGTTTATCAGTTTTTTGTCGTCGGAGCCTCTTCAGCGTACGAAAGTAGGGGAACAGGGTCGCTGTCGACGTTATGCACCCGACCTCTGGGAGCGCGCCAACCCAAGCTCTCTGTGCCGCCTGCAAGGCGGCGCGGTTCTCGCTGATTACGGCTTGACCAATCCGCGCCGGACCGTGTGAAGTGACCGCTTGAGCTAGCGTTTATATTTTCTTCTGAAGTAAATGATATGTCGTGAAGGCACTCCAGGAGCCCGTCCATAGTTTTAGGTGACCGCAGTTGCACTTGCTTCAGGACTTGCGCGTGCAGTCCGTGCATTCTTAGCGCTACTACGGCAGACGGAGGAAGCATAGGCTCGGCTAGCTTTAAAAGGCGGCATTTGTCAAAGAAATACTCGACGAGGGAGCCTTGCTTGAATTTGAAATTAAGCGCGGCGTCCCACCCTTTGCACTGGGTTGCTTCGGAATGTCGTCAAGAATTTTTCTTTCCACTGATTTCAAGACTTGCCAGCCTCTTCAATAATGTGCAAATCATACCACTTCCGTGCAACACCGCTTAAGTAACTACGCATGTAAGTAATCCTGTCCTCATTAGAGTGCCAGTTGTTCTTCCCAGCGGCATATTCATAGAATTCAAGCCAACCTTCTGGACTTGATGACATGCCGTCGAATGCATCGGGTTCTACAAATTTAGTCACTGGCTTCTCAGCGTTTAAAGAGCTTATAAGCGATGTCACCAGCTGGTTTTGTTGCGAAATCTGTTCTTGTTGTAGCGGAAGTGCTTTCAAAACGAGGCTCACCTCTTCCGCCGATGACTGTGATCCAGAGTCCTTTCGACGCATCGGTTGAAGAACTAATTCGTCGAAGATCACCAGAGGCAAGTTCACGTTCACAGCACCCTTCCGACGTAGTTCATCAGGGTCCATGGAAGCCTTCTCTAAAACCAGGTTCATGAGTTCTGCCGAGTTGAGTTCGCGAGGTAGTTCCACCGCTGGTTCATCTTCAGCTTGGTATCTCGAAAAGATGATCTTGTCCGCGGAGGTCTCCTCAAGGAAAAATCTCACCCACATGTTGGAGTTCGCTGTCGGCTGCGCCAAAATAATGTAGCGTTCCTACTTAAAGGACACAGTAGACGTAAAGCATTGCTGTGGAACTGGCGTCCATCTTGTCTACCTTTTATTCTCACTTCCTTCTTCTCTTCTCCTGAACCCAGACTCCTGCGCTTCTTCATCTTCTATTCCAAGGCTCATACCGCTTCAATATATTATAGTCTAGTTCAGATTCAGGGCAGAAGTCGACTTTGATAGGTCATGTGGTGCATAGAACAGGTAACAGGTGGCCTAGTTGCAAAACATAACGCGTGCCAAGAGAACAGAAATCTAAACGAGGGTGGCAAAGGATAAAGTGATTTCATGATAGACATTAGAAAATGAGCTTTTTTGACTGTTCAATGAACCTCAATGTCATCCGGAAATACGAAGTGCAAGTCTCAGACCAGCCAATTAGTTGAGGTATTGAAACAGAATCGTCTGTTTCGCTCAGAGTATATCCCAAGAAGGTATAGCAAATCGGTGACACCTGCTTGGTATAACACATCAATGAAAAAAGCTGAATAAAAGGGAAAACACGTGAACTCATACCGACGCCATCATTGCTCACCGAGGCACATATTTTCGCGCGCCCCCTTCAGCCCATTTCAAGGCTTGCGCCAGACATTGAAGTGCTCACCTCAAGAGAGTTGTAGTTAGACACAAGAAACGTGACCTTAATAGTAACTATTTGGAATTGTTACATTCTATTATGCGGCACAAACTTGGTGCATGCATTGGAAGGCGGAGCGCATCAGTACTGGTTACGCGCGCCAACGTGTGAAGACTAGAGCTGCTGAGGGTAATGGAAGTGCCTCTTTGTTTCGCAACTGCAGCCATTTGTAAGAGCTGGTGTCGGGCATGTCAAAGGGTTAGCATGGTCCATGTCGTCATCCGATTCATCCACGCTAAGTATGTTACTGAAGGGAGGAACATGCTCTCATGCAGAACGAGAAGTGACGGCTTTATTTACATTACCCACATGAGTAGTGGAGAACATTACGTATCCACAGTCTAGCATGACTGAATTGAGGAACACTGAGCAGCCGAAAAAGCCCGCTTAAATCCCCTCTGTCTGCAAAAAGCATGTGGCCTGCCAGGCTCGGTAGGCAACATTGGTCACCGCACCAAATAAACACTGACGAGCACAAATGCTCGGAGGTCAGTCATCGTTCATCACCACCACGCTGCGGGGCCTCTGTCTAACGGAGGGTGCCTTGAGCCCTCCCTCCTTCACGAACCCGGGCGGATCGTGGCACTGTCCTCCCTAGATCCCTTGGCCAGGGACCTGGCCTAGGGATTCCATCGAAATGGGATCCCTAGGGCCCCCATCGAAATGCGGCCACGGCGGCCGCATTTCGATGGGGGCGAAATGCGAAAACACCCGTGTTCTTAGATTTAGGTGCACGTTAAAGAACCCCAGGTGGTCAAAATTTGCGGAGTCCTCCACTACGGCGTGCCTCATAATAAGAAAGTGGTTTTGGCACGTAAAACCCCATAATTTAATTAAAATTGAGACTATGCAAGATCTCAGTGACCTCTTAATGAATGTACACCAGCTTCATGCATGCTCCTGATACGATGTAGAAGGCAACAGCTGCATTTCACCCAGATGTCAAGCACTCTCTAAACAGCAATTGTGTTCATTCTGCCGCAGTGGAAAGAACAGGTTTTTGAAGAGAATTTCCCCAAAACGTGAAAGCACGCCTATATGCAGACAAAAAAAGTAAGAAATCTGCAAAAGAATGTCATCAGGGCAGCTGCGGCAAAAGTTTCATTCATGAAGAATATGGTACAACTAAAAGAGTACCCGCCGTGGTTGATCAGTGGCTATGGTGTTGGGCTGCTGAGCACGAGGTCGCAGGATCAAATCCCGGCCACGGCGGCCGCATTTCGATGGGGGCAAAATGCGAAAACACCCGTGTACTTAGATTTAGGTGCACGTTAAAGAACCCCAGGTGCTCAAATTTCCGGAGTCCTCCACTAAGGCGTGCCTCATAATCAGAAAGTGGTTTTGGCACGTAAAACCCCATAATTTAATTTTAACTAAAAGAGTAACTGACAAGCGAAAGATCTGTACCAGTTAGCAAACATTTAATGTCGCTTCCACCTCATCAGCAGCTTGCATTCAAGATGTCCTTGAAACAAATGGAAGCAAAGGGTACACAGGATGTACACTACACCAGGAGCTGGTGCTTAATTGATGCCTTGACAAAGGGCAGCAGCCTTGTAGAGGATGGATGTTGTATTCATTGTGAAAAGTTATCTGCACGTATTGTGAAATTTTATGTAGTAACACGTATGCATTTCTATGCAGGATTTCTAAGGCAACACAAAGGCACTAGTCTGCAAGTTAAAGTTGTCAGAAAGCGGGCAAAGCTTTTGTCAGTACCGGCCAGTACTTGAGATTTGTGAAGTGTGAACTTGAGTTGACTGTAAACTGGGCGAACAATCAGCGCCTTATGGCAATAACAGCCAGAAGTGAAATACACTACTGGATGCATCGGGATAAACTGCTGAACGAAAGCCCTATTACCCTGTTACGTTCTAATACATGCTAAAATCGCTGCTTTAGGCAGTGGCCGTGATTTGCCCACTGAGATAGCACGAAGCAGCATTTACAATGAAAGAGGGGTGCTCACGAGCGCAGAAGCCACTGCCGATTGTTGCGACGCGCGTAGGTTGCCGCATGAATCGTTTATGTAGTAACACAAATGCAGAATGTCTGATTTGTTCAAATGACACTAGCTATAACCCTAGGCGATTTGCAAAAGAAAGCAGAGCATGCGGGGAAGTCGTGAACAAGGTTACTAAAAGGTAACGAGACCACGCACGCAATGTGTATATAACGCCAGCTGCTGCCGGGAACTTTGGACTCGGGACTGCAAAGCAAGCCGCGAGTAAAGTTTCGTTCATTTTCTTGTACTCGCTTCTTCGTTGGAACGTGAAGCTTCTCGGACGATGATCGGCATTTGTTGATCAATTGCAGACAGGAAGCGATGGAGACCAGATGTACAAGAAATATTTATAGGTAAACTTTTCTATATACATGGCAGGTAAAACAAGTACATTACAAACTTGAACAATTGAGAAACAAAGTCTCACTCTTCGACTGTCTCAATGACTGTTAGAGCCCAGACTCGTTTTAACGTGCATAGTACGGAGGCTCACTGATCTATCAGCAATTCTGATTTCAGCCAAGTCTGAGGGACAGCATGTCGGCCCGATTTTTATAGCCCAAATACACAAAAAAAGGGGTGGTAGGGCCCTTGGCCCGTCCCACAGGTTCAGTTGCCAATGAGAGTCAATCGTTTGTTAAGCCACAACCCAAAGGAATGGGCTTACTCTTAAAAGTAAACATGTTGGAAAACAAAGCTCTTTTCCTTTTTCCCTAAAACTCCTTTGCCCTCTCATTTCTACGTAGTCAGTGACGGCCTCGGCAAAACACGCCAGGTTCGTACCAGTTATTGCTAGGCTACCTCAAACCCCGATGGCGTCTCTAGGCCGCAAACGTCTCGGAAGCCGGGGCATCGACACCGCGTACTGCAGCTGTATTCAAGGTTTGTCTGCGTGGGAGAGTGATGACCGTCCCTGTCCTCCAAACTTATTGTCTCCGAGTTCTCCGAGTGCGTGTTTACAAGACGCCGCCGTCCGAATGCGCTCCTCACATGCGCACCGCACCTCTCCGGCGCACAAGGGCCGATTTATGCTCGAGCCGCCCATCGACGCAAGCCGCACCGCACGCGTGCGGTCGCGCGAAAAATTGCACGTATCCAACACTTGTGCGCAAATTTCGGTTTACAATGTGTAAGGTATACACTGTGCACACAGTGTAAATGGTAATTTGTGCACAAGTGCTGCATACGTGCAATTTTTCGCGCGACCGCACGCGTGCGGTGCGGCTTGTGGCGATGGGCGGCTCGAGCGTAAATTGGTCCTAAGCCGTCCTTCACGACACCACACAGGCTTTTCTCCGCACCCAGCATCCAAGGCCGCCGATTGCCTTCCGGACGCGTAGGAGAATAGATCCCCGCTCCGTACATGCAGCACGTGGTCAAGGTTGCTGAGCCCTTCTTAACCACGGCGGCGCCTCCAATTAGTCAGGTACTCGGGAGCTAGAACCACAATACCGCGTACAGCAATCCCCTTCAAAGATGGTCTGTGTGGACCCGTGTGACTGTCGGCGGACTGCCAACTCCGTGCGCACAATACTGACTTCCCTGAATCCGCACCTCGCCCCCCTGGCGCCCGCCGCGACGCGTCACCCGGCACCGCGCGGTCCTTGTGACCCCTCATAACACAGAAACGGTTGCCCCGCTGACATGGGGGGAAGTGAACCCCCTCTCTATACCCAAAGCAAGTGGCCGATTCGTGACACTTAACAACACGAACAATCAGAGCGACCTTCATCGCGCTTACACGGTTTGAGGCAAACAGTGGCTAAGGTTTGTTGCAGCGACGCATTTGAAGTTTTCCACCCGAGTTAACGTAAATAAACGCGCACAATGACCGCCCGACTGCAGCCTCGCGAGCCTATAGCAGCCGCGCAGCTGGATCTCGATGGAAAGCTCCCGCCATTTGTCGGCCAAACTGAAAATGGATACGCGGGTGAAGCACGGCGCCGGGCAGAGTTCGGCAACTGAACCATTGGAGCAGACATCATGCATGAAAAGCTGGCGGCCCTCTATACGAACTGGCTCATAACTTCAAGGGTCTAAGAGAACTGAAAGAATGCCCACATTATACTAAACCACAAAAAGGGAGACGTTAAAGAACTGAACAATTATAAGCCCATTGGCTTACTTCCAGTATGGTATAAAATAGCAGCAAGGTAACTTCCAACACAATAAGCGCAACCTTCGAATTCAGTCTACCATGAGAACAGGCTGGCTTCAGAAAGGGATACTCTCGAATAGATCAGATCCATGTCATCAATCAGATAATCGAGAAATCCGCAGAGTACAATCAGCCTTTCTATATGGCTTTCATAGATTACGAAAATGCATTTGATTCAGCAAAGATACCAGCAGTGACAAAGGCAATACGTAATCAAGGAATACAGGATGCTTACGTAAACATCTTGGAAAATATTTACAGAGATTCCACAGCTACCTTAATTATCCACAAGTAGAAAGGCACCTATTAAAAGTGGTCAGGCAAGGAGACACAATCTCTCGAATGCTATTCACTCCATGCTTGGAAGAAGTATTCAAGCTATTAAACTGGGAAGGCTTAGGAGTGGGGATGAACGCGAATATCTCGGCAGCCTTCGGTTTGCAGACGACATTGTCCTGTTCGGCAACACTACGGACGAATTGCAACAAATGATTGAGGTCCTTAACAGAGAAAGAGTAAGCGTGGAGCCGAAGATTTATATGCAGAAAACAAAGATAATGATCAATAACCTGGCAAGGGAACAAGATTTTAGGATCGCCAGTCAGTCACTAGAGTCTGTGAAGGAGTAGAGTACATTTACCTAGGTGAATTATTCACAGGGAACCCTGATCATGAGAAGGAAATTCACAGAAGAATAAAAATGGGTTGGAGTGCGTACGGCAGGCATTGTCAGATCCCGTCTGGAATCTTACCATTATAATTAAAACGAAAGGTATACAATCAATGCATTCTATTGGTGCCAACATATGGGGCAGAAACTTGTAGACTGACGAAGAAGCTCGAGAACAAGTTAAGGACCGTGCAAAGAGCGATAGAACGAATAATGTTAGGCGTAACGTTAAGAGACAGGAAGACAACGGTGTCGATCAGAGAGCAAACGGGAATAGCCGATATTCTAATTAACATTAAGAGAAAAAAATGGAGCTGGGCAGGTAATGTAATGCGTAGGTTAGATAATGGATCTCGATGGTAACCGGTGGAACATTAGAGTTACAGAATGGGTGCCAGGAGAAGGGAAGAGCAGTCGAGGACGGCAGAATACTAGCTGAGGTGATGAAATTAGAATATTCGCAGGCACTTGTTGGAATCGGTTGGCGCAGGACAGGGGTAATTGGAAATTACAGGAAGAGGCCTTCGTCCTAAATTGGACATAAAATAAGTTGATGATGGTGATGATGGCTAGCATCGCAGTTCGCTTGCGAAACCACCAGTGATTGTCTCCACAAGACAGCGCATAGTGAGAAGAGCAGTAGCAGCGCCCAGCCTCATCCCTGGGGCGCACATTAAATAGCAAGTCATTTCATAGAAACCTGGCGACATGCTGCTCAAACATACTTCCCAAGACACCGCCTCTGCGCTATATACGAACACAATACAAGAGACTGTGCTACAATTACAACATGGTCGACAGATGTTACCATAATTTTGGCACTCGCAGGTGGTAGCACGTCAAGAATAGCTCTTACACGTAAATGCTATGAGCTGGCCGATTAAGTATTTCGACAAGTAAATCCGTTCTGCGGACATGCCAAACCAGGAAAAAGATCCACGAAAGGGAGAAACATCAGACACCTCAGAGTGATACGAAGCTAGAAAAGGAACTCGTACGATATGAGTTTGCTTTGTAGCTTTCTGCGCCATTATGATGGCAATTTCTGTGCTATTATTGTGGCAACTTGTCACTTACGGAAGTATTCAGTACAACCACTAGACAAGCCTGAATATAAGGGAGGCGTATCTGCAGAAAAGTGAAAAAAAATCCGACAAAACTACGAATTTCTGTTTATCTTTAGAAAAGGCTTACCAATGTTCCTTACTTTTAAGATCACATCGTCAACGTGCCTTGAAAGTTCCACACTTCATTGAAGAGGTTGCTGTGTCCCGAAGGCAACTTGAGAAACAGGTCATCAGTAACGAGCCTCCATACAACATTGGGCTGCGAATAGAAATAGAAAGGCTTTACATAATAGCACGTGCTTTATTAGTCAATCCAAAACTCTTATATCAGCATGTCGTTACACAGTTGTATATTGTTTCCACTACTACGGTGCTGATGTAGGACGGCAGAACTGAAACGGCAGTTTTTCTGCTAGAGGTTCTCACCCACTATACATCACGTAACGGGCAAACAATCGTCCTTTACAAATGCAACCCAGCAAAGCAAAACAATAGGTAAGCATAGAGGAAGCGACTACTGCTCATTGGCGTGGAAATGCCGTCACCCTTAAAGAAATGGCGCATGCTTGCTATCAAATAATCCTACATGAACATCTAGAGATCCATCCTAACAACACTAATGTTCCCATATACCACATGGGGCACGTTGTCTACGATCCCCTTATTCTGCTATGAGCATTATGAGAATTCCATATAGAAACCCACGCGCTCCCATGATTTATATGCGACATGTCAAATATGCTCGGTATGCCATTACGAAACACATGAGTTTGATATTAAACCACAATATATTCTTATGGAATTATTCGACACGGGGCATACAGGTCTTTACGATAGGGACATGGATTCTCTCTATCCGCATTCGCTCCAATTTCACGTCACACGGTGCTTGCTTGGCTCGTGAGAGCTGTGTATTTGTTAATGTTATTATGGCACTGTCCTGAGCGACTGCAATACTTCATAATTTTATGTAATTATTAATTTATACATACTGCCAATCCCTGATTTGATTAAAACAAGAAAGGCAAGTACAATGACACGAGCTGCGAACAACAAAGCAAATTTATATGCACTATATAATTACAAGAGCGTCAAATCAAACTATCTTTGCTTGCTAAAACGACATAATTAAATACAGCATATCAGTTTGAAGATATGGCGACAATATAGCAAGTTAGAAACTGATGTTCAAAAATAGAGCAAAGGAATCTAAGAAGGACGTGGAAAACATGTGATAAACAACATACGTGTTAAATGTGATAAACAGCATGCCCACATGCATAGGTTGTATTGGTTACAAAACCTTGATGTCGATAAAGGAGTCGCAGCTTCACACGAAAGACGAAGCATTGATTGGGATAGGAAAAAATTACACAGGTATACCACGTAAAGCTTTCCGAGCTGCACAAGCTGCTGTAAACTTTTGCTTAATAAACAAATTAATAAGCACGTTGTCACGCTCGCACTGACAAATACGAACACATTTTACTCGATGACCGAGGATACTCGCTATCAGAAGAACGCCGGCGTGATGAAGTGTGGCGGCAGCGGTGACTGAATTTTCCTTCGTGCTGTCTCTCGTTTTCAACTCCAGCTAGGCTCGCGAGAACATTGCGCACGCGAAAGCCATAACCTATCTCTGGCCGCCTATCTTTCGAACCTACTGCAGAATGCCTCCAAGATCTCCGGTCTGCACGGTGCCGCGCTTAGCCGCTGCAGCCGGAGTAGCAGAGGAGATGCGCACTCAACACACATCTCCCCGCTCCCCCCTTTGCGCGCTTTCCCCCCTTTGCGTGATTTTGAAGACGGCGCGAACCCTCCCCACCGTCCTCCCTTGTGCGCGTGAGAAGACGCTGCCGTATCAGGCCACCATCCATCTCGGTGTACCCTCGGAAGCTTTCCGCCGCACCTACAGCATAAGGGCCGCAGTAGCGATCTTATCGCACTCGGACTTCGTACGGAACATCAAGGCGGCGACACCGATGGCGACGGCGGAAGTTCGCCTGGAGTGTCCATATAATTGCTTTCGCGAGAAAAAAAGCATATACATGGCGATTGGGTGTGCTTTTTGAATACCAGAACATCGAGGTGAGGGGGGAACAAGCAAGATTAAGCAGCTAATGAATTATGCAATAGTATATAAAACGAGGGCGTTTACAGGGAGTATTACTAATAGTGTTGAATACGTAGACAGCTAGTTAAAGAGAAAGTGCCAGCAAACAGAAATCAGTGACAGACCAGAACGAGGAAGTCAAAGCTTTAAGGCGATTAGATTTTCCCCATAGGTAGCAAATATATGCAATGAGCTAGATAGTAATAAAGCACTCGCTCAGCTTATTTCACTTTCTAATCCCTAATGGGAAGAATAACTTGTTAGATCAGATCAACTGGTGGAAAAGGGATAGTCTTTGAGTGTTCGTGTGCTTATGTGAGTGTTCCCGCGTTCCAGTTTGGATGTTACATTCCATTCAATTCACATTATTTCATAAAAAACGATAAAAAAGATAAAAACGATAAAAGAACGATAAAAACGATAAAAAAAGACCTTCTGGAAGGGTCAGCCGGCTGTATTAGCAGGTACCAATGCCAATATTGTTGTGTAGAAGCTGGTACTCTAGCTTAGCCCGGGTTAGTCTAGCTCGGTTTTGTAGTGTTAGGATCCCGGCATTCTTTAATGGTTCGGTGAGTGAGACTTTTAGTACAAACAGTGCCCAAGGGCGTTGATGCTAGATTGCCGCATTTTAAAGATATGTCAGAGCAGGATCTTTAGAGACATTGAACGTGTTTTGTTTAAATTGCACAGTTTACCCTACAATTAATTAAAAAAATTGCTTGTCTTTCCTGCATACCGGCACATTTCAGAGCGGTTAATATACGTATTCTACGGCCGACGAAGGTGTCGAATATTGGATGAGACGAAACAGTTATAGCCAGGGGCTTAGGTGAAATGGTGCTGGCCGTATGTGCAAGCAAAGCCAGTGCCACAGCTTATGCTTCTCTTTGCTACAGCAAAGCAACATGCCGTTTCCAAGTGAAGTGCACTCACGCTAACTGGGCACAAGGAGACAGGGTAAAAAATAAAAATAAATTCTGGAGGTTTACGTGCAAAAATTACGAAATTATTGGGAGGCACGCCGTAGTGGGGACGCCATATTATTTTGACCACATTGGCTTCCTTAGCACACACCTAAATCTAAGTACACGAGCATTTTTGTACATCGACATCTAAATGTCACAGCCAGGAATCGTACCCACGACCTCGAGCCAGCAATTGTGCTTCTTCGCACAAATCGTTTGACCTAACCAAGATGGCTCACCTCGGGCTAGAATCGTATTAAGGTATAAATATGCAGACCGGTGAGACCATTTCTGTTACCTTACTTTCGAGTCATCATTCAGGCTTTCAAAGCGCCCGCCTCAGCTTAGACAATGCTTCGAACAGGAATGTGGCCATCTTGGTTAGGGCAAGTTAGATGTCTGAGAATGCCTGCTTAAGCAATTTCGCATGTCATCGATTGGGAAGTGCAAAAATATTCACAACAAATATCGCTTTTATCATACAGATAATGAGGGAGCCGAAAAAGAGGACCGGAGGCTCAGCACAATGCGTTGGCGGGCTAGTTGGTGCGAATCCATGAATACTTTGTTTAGCGCAAAACGACACACACAAGAAAGACGACAGGACAAGGCGCTACTTTCAACTGACATCATTTTATTGCGTCACTCCTTTATAGACCGCTCAAACCAGAGGAACATGAACATGAACAAGAACTTCATTCTGGCAAATGAGAAAGCTCAGAAGGTAAAACGCAAAGCCATTTCTTTGTTGGAAAATATAGGCCTCACCAATATCGTGAAAGATGTAAAACAATGTAAGGTACTTGCTTTAGAGGTTTTTTTCACAGCAAAAACGCACAAACCGGATGTACCTTTCCGTACAATAGTCAGTGAAAACAACTGTTGGCAGGTTTTGGTTAGCCGCTTTTTGCTAAAACAGTTGAAGCATTTAACTATTGACGATCCTTATGGCATAAAGGATTCTTTCGATGTTGTTTCCTTTCTGGAAGACAACAATTCAGTAGCCGACATTTTTTCTGTTGACGTCGAAGATCTTTACTATTCAATACCGCATGATGAGCTATTTCGCAGTGTGATGACGTGCATTGAAGAAAGTGGCGAGGTAGATTTTCGCAATGCCACCGGGTTATCTTCGGAAAGTTTCATGTCCCTTCTTGAATTTTATTTAGGTGCAACTTTTATCCTGTTCGAAAATAACCTTTTTATCCAGAAAAATGGCGTGTGTATTGGTTCATATGTGGCGCCTGCTCTTTGTAATATTTCTTTATCTTTTGTAGACCGCGCTCTTAAGAGTGCCTTGAACAATGACTCGGTTCTAATTTTTAGATATGTTGACGATTTTCTTGTTCTGATAAAACAGACTAACAACGAATGCTCCGTGACGGTAGCTGATATTTTAACCCTGTTCAATGACAATGGCAAAGGTTTAACTTTCACACATGAGCTATCTCAAAAATTCACACGGTAAACTCCAGTTTTTAGATTTGCAGCTATCCTTACAAACAGGCCACGCCTGTTGGATGTACTCGCCACGCGCACGTAAGGAACCTTTACCTTACGCGTCAGCGCATTTAAAGACTGTGAAACGCGCCATTGCTTTGATGTGTTTAGAATCTTCCTTAATGAAATCTTGTCATCACTCTGCGAACATGAGCTTCAATGCACAGTTAAATAGGCTGCAGGCTGCTGGTTACCCACGTGTGGTGGTGACGTCAGTCTCGGAGGTATTGCTTCAGAAACTGAAAGGGAAGCGGCACAAAAGTAACTGCATCACACAAAAGAAGAGGCCTGAAGTTGTGCCGTATTGCCACAGAGTGGCTCACAATCTAAAGAATGTCGCCACTAAATACCAAATTCCGGTAGTGTTTTCCGCTCCTCAGAAACTGTCAATGTTGTGCAGCCGTATTTCTAAAACAAGTAAAAAACCTGATTGTGAAAAAAACCACGGAAGTTTGTAGAATGCAGCGTCGGTGTCGTTTGTAAAATTCCCTTGTCATGTGGCAAAGTGTATGTAGGGCAGTCAGGCCGCTGTGTTAACGAGCGCCTTAGAGAACATGAGCGATCCATACCAACAGGCAGAGGTTCCCATTTGGCTCAGCATTGTAAAACATGCAAATGCAAACCCATGTTTCGTGATACCACGATTTTGAAAAAGAGCCCTGACACCACCGCCCGAGAGTTATCGGAAGCATTTTTCATTAAGTCATTGGAGTCACAGTGCATTAGTGTGCCTTGCTTAACCTTGTACAGCGCTGAATTTGGTTTTTTTGATTCTGTCGCATGAGTGCGCTCTTTGGATCGGATGTTGTTGGTGGCTCCACCGCATGGTGCTCACTGCGCATGTTCCTCTGGTTTGAGCGGTCTATAAAGGAGTGACGCAATAAAATGATGTCAGTTGAGAGTAGCGCCTTGTCCTGTCGTCTTTCTTGTGTATGTCGTTTTGCGCTAAGCAAAGTATTCAAGGACCGGAGGTGCTCGATTGTTTTTTTTTTTCAGATACAACCGTATGACACTAAGGCGCGATGACATGCCTCCTGCTAAGCTCACATGCAACAAGGCACTTATGGGTGAAAGAACATTACACATCCACCACCACGACCATGAACAGCGTGGTCAAACACTACGAGAGCTAGATCTAGCACAAATACAGAAACACCCACGAAAGTGTAACGGCAGGGCGACCACCGCAATGGCTCAATTAAAATTAAAATTAAATACTGGGGTCTTACGCGCCAAGACTACGATGTGCAGCACGCCGTAGTGGGGGACTCCGGAATAATTTCGACCACCTGGGGCTCTTTAACCTACACCTAAATCTAAGTACACGCTCTGGCTCAATGACAAAGCACCAATGCGTAATGGGATATGCTGGTTCGGCTCCCATCCGTGCCGAGCCGTGTTTTCGTCCATTTTCCTTTCCTTTTTCTTATTATTTCTAAACACCAAATAAAAGAAATAAAACCGTTATATGCCGCTACCATTTGCATGGCTTCATGGTGTGTGATTCTTGTGCTTTTATACTATAATACACAGCTATTCTTGGACAAGAAGGCTTCAACTGTCACTTTGAGACTAAACCGTATACCTGGAACTTTTCTCCCAGCGTTTCCTTTCCGCCGTAATGCACTTTCCAGAGCTCGACTTCTCTCCAGCAATTGTCCGTGTTCATCGGATCGTCCATGTAGCCACGACGAGCGATCGAGCAGTCCACCGCCTGGTTGGGATCAGACGTGTCGGGTTGCTCCTGGAGGCACTCCGAGAAAAACTGCAACGGAGTAATGCGACACTCAATGAACATCGAGTACGTCGCTTATCGGTGCGCCGAATGGCCCATTATAATAATAAATAATGTCGAGCATATTGGATGCTCGCACCGCTGCATGAGGAAGCCCCGCACATAAAAATAATTTAGCGAATCGTAATTTACACTCATACCCTCAACCACCGAGCAAGCGCAGACTCAAAATTATGAGATAATTACTGACAACTTGGGCAAGAGCCCTTGCTAGGTTTGAAAGCAAGAAACGCAGAAGGGGCACAAAGGCGGGTGGGTGCTTGCTTGGTCCGATCACGGAATATCAAAATGGCAGCCATTTGGTGCACTCGGCAAATGGCCGTCGCCTGCCGAGCACAGCCTATCGTATCCGACTCATAAAAACAGAAAGAGAAACCTTGCGTAAGCATGCACATGACTTTTATTGCGAAACGTAATAAAAGAAACAATGAATGCAACCTAGTCTTCGTCACTGAAGCCACCAAAAGACCCTTCTGAGTCGGAACAAAACTGGTCTATACATTCGTCAGTAAGGGCACTGTTATCACGGGAAACCGATGGCGATGCAACACCCGCTAGTCGTTGGTCGAGCTCGCCGTCCTCGCTGCCCTCGAGTGCGGTGATGATGCCGCAGCCCACGAAAGATTGGCTAATCAGCATTTGACAAGAAGTTGAGGACATCCAGCCGCAACGGCTTGCACAGATTAACTTTAATCGCGCTTTCGCCACGCCTCGTGAATTCTTCCTACTAACACTTGAGCGAACTCTAGAATGACTTGTTCCAGTATACATCAGCTGGTTGAACGCAAGTGCACCCAGCAGGGGTGTGCGCAACATCTGAGTCGAGCGCCTTTACTGCATCAGTTAAAGCTTTTGTTTTATGAACTGGTGTTTGATCGATGATAAGCAGATGTCAAACATCGTTGCAGTTAGCACCCCAAACCTTTCGCAACCAATCCAGACACCTCTCCCCATTCATCCATTTTTTTTTGAAGATACGAGACACAAGTTGTCTGCGCGTCTCACACGTTGTCTGCTAAAAAAAAGTGATTGAAGCGCTAGTCATAGCAAATATTTAGAAGTAAAGAAAGAATTATAAAACGACTTAAACGGAATTCGCAGCTGCAATTAGGCGCTCGCTGGAATACTCCCTGTTGTTTCTTTCTGTACCACATATGTCTTGCGTTTGTGGCCAGATGCACGGGCTGCTAATGTTACAGTAAACCCACGGAGAAAACATCCGGTATCCGCAATTCGAATGCTGCTTTCACTAACGACATCGTTCGTCCTCTCGGCAGGGTTGTCTATCCTTACCGTAGTCTGGTCCATATTACACACATTGTAATATGTGCAGTTATTAGGAGTGCGTAAAGCCACACTTGCACTACGGAAGCCGTTCTGTACAGAATCATCAAAGTCCGATGGCACCTTCCGGCTCTCAATTGTTCACAAGCACACAGACACACTAAACCGTTTCTTTCACCGCTTTACGTAATGCGAAAACGCTTTGAAGTTCCTGAGGTTCAATACGTCGGCAATTTTTACTGCTTGTTCTTCTACAAGCCGGTTATTGGTTGCGCGACCAGCTCTCGGTTTGTCCTTCAAGTAATTCAATAAGGCACCATGGACCTTTTCACCGAAGACAGGTGCTCCATCAGTCAGCTTGCGTTTCAGCCGCGATTTTGCGTGGTTTTGTTTCAGGAAGAGTTCGCCCTTTGAGTCCCACTCGCTTACGCTCATTATAAAATTCACGCCGTGTCCGACTTACGTTCTTTCAATGACACCGATGCCATTGACAGACCTCCACTTTTTAAGCAACCGTATACACGAATGCATTGTCCAGACAATCGAACTGAGCGAACGTAAGTGCCACAGCCCAATTAACGCGGAAATGACCGATCAGAGGAGGCATGCTGGGCTCGCGCTAAGGTCTGTGCGGCCCGCGATTCCCTAGATCCTTCTTTGCAACTCATCTTAACTTTTGCCCCTTTCTCTTTGTACCCTATTTCTAAGTGACCCATTTAACGCCGCAGCCCTTCGCCTGCGCCGTTATGACTCATATCTAGCGATGGTCGGTAGAAGCTCAAGGAGGCAAGGACTGGGCGCTCGCTGTAGGCTTCGCATGTATATATTTCTGATTAGTCTGAAATAAGGGGTGAGCGCTCGATGGTGTCTTTTGCTTGTTCTTAAATTGGTTCAGAAGTACGGAGTGGGTGCTTATAGTGATATGCGGTATTTTGCGCTATATAAGGCAGCCCTGTGCTCTTCTGCATGCTTATCAAACGCATGGCAGACAATAATTATTGCGTTAGAGGTTCTTGGAAATTGACAGCAACGTTCCTTAAGAGGAAGCTTTAGTTTCGGTGCCCCTATCTAAACACATGTAAAAGGAGAATTCGTTTTTATCGAAATAACACTACACCAAATTTGACTAGGTTTGTTGCTTTTAAGGAAAAAGCTTAGAATCTAGTGACAGTTTGTTTCAAATTTTTTATTTAGGTTGTCAATCTTTTAATAAAAATTATCAAAAATTGCAAATTTTTAGGAAACGAAACTATCAAGTTTACAGCACTGTAACTCAGCAATGAAAAATGATATCACAATTCTGTGAAGTGCATCCAATAGCAAATCTAAAACAGACAAAATTGATATGTTACACATAAACCTAAAAGAAATTATTAATATGAAAATACAGCTTTTGCAGAACCCTTGCGCACATTGTAATGAATTCACGTAAGATATTGGCATATCGAATTTGTACGCTTTGAATTATATAATGGATTCCGTCTACAGAACTGCGATATCTGTTCTCGATGTACATCTTTCAATTAGTAAACTTCGTGCTTCTATTTCTTTCGAACTTTCCAATTTTTGAAAATTATTTAAACAAAATTTAGGCCCTAGATCAAAATTCTGCCTCCAACAGTCACCAGAATTTAACTTTCTCTATGAAATTTAACAAATTTCATTGAAATCGATTCAGGGGTTATCTCAGAAAAGCGTTTCTGTGTTTTACATGTATTTGAATAGGCCATGTCGGAGTTGGGCCTGAGCTAAAGCTTCCTCTTAAGTCCGCCTTCGACGTTTTATGCAGTAACCACGTGGAACGTGTTTTCAACGATACTTCGGCATATCGGACACCCATTGCCGCTGCGTTCATTTCACGCAGCGCAAGAGCAACTAAGTCATCGTGGCGCATTTGCACTTATAGGGCATTCTATTTGATCGGCGACGACACTAAACACATTTCGACAGAGATACAGGAGCGATCATTAGGCGGCGCAAAAAATGTCCAGTGACGTGTCACTTCGTGAACGCTGGTTATGCGCAAGCATATGGGCGCTATTCCCTTTAGTCTCCTGGGCACGCCGAGCCCGCACCTTTTGTCGGACTTGTTCAGCTCAAGCCAGGCGCTCGGCGAAGACTTCGGGATCAGTCGACTCGTGCTCAGCCTGACGCCGCTTGCATCGCTGTCCATCCATCTCGCTTGGCGCTCGACCTCTCGATCACAAGACGAACAGGGTACGTACACAGCGCACACAGAACTCGTAGCAACTGCCAGGGAAGGTCAACCCAGCGCGCCTCCACCTACCCTCCTCCTCCGTCGCGCTTCGTCTCCTTTCTCATTCGCCGCTTCGCTCAACGCCACCTAGACTTTCCTCTGGGAAGTGCTGCTCTGCCGCGCGCTCAGCGCGCTCCTTTGTACTTTCCCTGGCGCGTGACTCTCTTCACCTCCAGGCGCCTTCCTCCTCAGGCGCTCGCTTCCCTCGCGGCAACACACATAATCTCGTCGACTTCACAGATGGAGCATGCACGTTAGCGGGTTAAAAAAAAAAAAACCTTGACGCAGCGCCAAGAACTTCGGCATTGGAAATGCAGTTTGCATTCAGCGTCGATCAGCCCCTTTTAAGTATTTCACAAAGAAAAAATATACAAATGAAGAAGCCACGCCTTACTTCTGTGACAGGCTAGATATGTTACCTAAAATGTATTCTCATTATTTTAAGATTGCTGTGCAACTGTTCCAATAATTCCCTGAGTTTCTTTTTTTTACCATTAAAGTGTTTAAGTAGTGTTACATCTATAGAGAAACGATAGTGACTGAAGGGCGCAACACTAAGCTACGCAGAAATGCACACAGAACTTTAATGAATTTGTGAACTCCTTAAAAAGGTTTTATGGTTCGTACTATTTAGAGTCCGCAGCATCTACAGCAAATCGAGCTTGGAAGCTCAAGAGCATAACAATTGCTAAGCCTTTTCTTGAACACTTCGTAGCTGAATTGCGACGGCAGCACTGCGTTGTTTGTCAAAGCCGATTTCTTTTACTTAGATAGGTGGTTACCACATCTGCAAGGCAATAGACTGTAATGTATTACGTCTGCGCACCCTACGATGTGAATGACGATGCAAGGCTTTCATCCAAAGCGAACTTACTCAGCACAAGCATACATATTTTGCTATTGCAGTTGCGCAAGAAGCGCCAACGCCTACATTATTAGGCGCTGCACAACACTAACAGTCGAACCTGGTTATAGCAAAATGGGATTCCACACGAAATGCCTTGGTTATTTAAGATAATAATTATCAATTATAACAATCTCGATCAGATATGTGCCAAATTAAAGCAATACCTTCGACGGGCAATCAACGCGTCCCTGCAGATTTCAATAGCCAGTCGTGCGCTTGCTGTGCCAATGCGTGGCACGGAAACTAAAAGAAAAATACATACACATACTCGGCACCTATAGCTAATACACACCCGTGCCTTCAGTGTATACAAGTGACAGGAACGTCGGCTTGCCGACGACGGTCTATACAAGACAGGCGGCTTGTCAAAATGGCCACGGTCGTCCGTTCCAGGTTGCTCCTGGACCTGCTGAGTACAGTCGCTGACCAATTTTTAAGGCGAAGGCTTTAAATGCCTCATCAGCCGGTGGCCTTGAAAACACGGCGTGCGGTACAGAAAGTCGTGTGAGCTCGCTCCGCGCAGAGACGCGATAGTGCCACTGCTCGCGCGTTCGTCGTCGTCGTCTTCCTCATCTGGCTCCGATACTATTCATCATGCCAAAAAAAAAAAGGCCAAGTCAATTTACATAGAGGTAATTCAGAGACTCGAACCCACGAATTTGGCGTGAGTAGCACCCTCGATCTTTGGCGGCAGTCAAACCCACGAACGTTTGTGTTAATTAGGGGAAGTTAATTAAGGCACAGTTAATAAACAAATAAATAATCAAAGTAGCGTCAATTAAGGCAGTCGAACATACGACCTCTGGTGAGAGAAAACAAGTAATGACAAGCAACGCATTCCAATGAGAACGTCAAGTTATGTAATGAATGTCTCTTGAGCGTGCAGGCTTTTGCCTTCACCCTCTTTGGGGTATGCTAAAAAGACTGTCAGCTTTTCGGACACATATTTCGCTAATATGGCCGGCATGTTATAAGCCTGTGCGTGCAACATTTCAGTTTGGGTTTATCTCGCACCACCGACAGCCGATAAGTGTACGCGTACGAACGCAGAGCTTATAGCAACGGCACATCTACCGTCCGTCGGCAAATTTTGATCAGAGCGGATGAAAAATGCCTAAACTACAAAGCCTCACCTGGCCCCCATCGTCTGGAGCCAGAAAGCAAAGTTGCGATCTGTTGCCTAATTGACGTGGCATCAACTTGTTTAAGGAGGCTATGTTTGCGACATCACGCGTGCGGATTATGTCCGAAAAATGTATATAGGTACGCCGTATACCATCGGAAATTTATGTTGCCGATGTACTTTAGTTCGCTAGGCGGCTGTGCTACGGGGAAATCCGAATAATAGTGCAGGTCTGAAGAATCACGTGTGTCAGAAATCGGGCGGTGCCTGTATTTGATATTTTCTACCAGAAATATATTTTAAGCAAAAGTGTAGTGATTCGCTATAGTCGGCACTGAGTCGGACACGGTACTTTCGGCTACGCTATACCAAGACAGCACTCCGTCGAAATAAAGCATGACCAACAAATTTTATAGTTACTTCGTCATATCCTCTAATTCATTAGGTTCGTGTCGACATACTGAAGTTCGACTCTATACAGAATATATCTGAGTCGCCATGCCAGTAGATCCGTGTGTTTACTTCTAGTAAAATTGAGTGTAAATTCCCTTCAGTAAATGACTTCTTGCCTCGCCACCATATCAAGAAATCGCGTTTAGCGCATGCAGGGAAAGGTAACCATGTAGCTTATTGACAAAGCCTGTCTTTCCGAACACTAAATGTTTCGCTTTACATGCACTACTATCATTGAGCGACCTATAGCGTCACATGCGCAGTATAGTTTGTCTTTTTTCGTGGCACAGCTTTTGTACGGTGACTGCTGGCTAGTGTGAGATACCTTTGAATGCTCATTTATTTTTTATTATCACACTTCTGTCTGAGCACTGCCGTTCCTGCATAAGCGCGCACACAGAATACACGACTACATAAGTATTGAACATAATAGTGCACCAGGCACTTCTTCGCTGTAAGCGTCATTGACCAGTTACATGGTCTTATGCTTGCAGCATCAAGTTGCTCGAAAAGTATAGAGCGATTCTTATACGGCCACTTACTGTTTTGACGTGTTCCGCAGTGGACATTGGCGTGCCCTCGGGAATCTTGAAGCACACCCGCATGACTCCGTCATACTTTTGCTCTCCAGGAACAAAGTCCTGAACAAAAATAAGCATTCAGTGACATATCTGAAGATTCCCAGATATGAAAGTCAGAATATGGTCAACGAAACCACTGTTCACGCTGTGATGAAGTCATAATACTGTTATTTGAAAGCTGACGAATGAAATTGTTCCTAGTTCAATATTTTATTTTAGGGAAGAGGGGCTTTAGCCATGGAGGCGGACTGAAACAGTTAGTTGCCTTTTAACGATCTGCAGCAAGTAGCATGCCGAATTCACAAGAACAACCTATCAGGTGCGAGATGAAATGGTAAACTAAATGGGATAAGTAATCTACAAAACCATGTTATGGAGCTCCTGAGACTCATGTACCGTAATATGCTTAGGCGACTTTTATCAATCATGTAGATTCTTCTTTTAGTCAATTGAAGAGCGTGGTGGGAACTTAAGACGCAATTGCTCCATAGCGACGCTACAACCCGCACGAAACGTTAGAGAAAAAAAAAACATACTGGAATTTTACGTGCCAAAACCACAATCTGATTACGAGGCAAGCCTTAGTGAGAGACACCGGATCAATTTTTACCGCCTGGGGTTCATTAAGGTTTATCAAATGCACGGTACACGGGCGTATTTAGCATTTCGCCCCCACCGAAATGCGGCAGCAGCGGCCGGGATTTGATTCCGCGACCTCGTGCTTAACAGCGCAATGCCAAAGCTACTAAGCAATCACGGTGGGTAGTACGAAACATTGAATGCATTAAAATAAAAAAGTCAAATACTAAATAGGGAAAGAGCATGCAGTTGGCACAATTAGACATCAGGGGCCGAATTCACAAAGAGTTTCGTTCGTAAGTGCTGTTTTTCATTTGTTAGTCGCCTTCGCTAATAATATGTCCTGCATCCCCATTGGCTGGTACAAATGCTCTTGGCGTAAGAACGTTTTGTGAATACAGGCCCAGATCTTTATTGTATTTCCTTCAGCTGCTGCTGTAGACAGACAAGTTATGTGCTCATGACTGTTTGCGTGTGTTGTTCTTGCACGCTGTGTCTGTGAGCGGTGTTTTTATTCAAGCATGAGTCACCGACTAGCCGAAGCTTCCTCCTTAGCATGTCGTAGTCTGAAACTCCAAAGGATATTCGTCTAAAGTGTCAGTATGCGAAATTACTGCGTGGCCAAGAGCGAATTTTGATTCAGGAGCATAAAAATTCCGGGCCCCATGTTTTGAAGCACGAAGGTTTGCCTTCGCATTAATCGCAGCTTCGTTTGACTCGAGCGCTTTAATATTTAAACGTATCATAAGGAGCCATATTTAGCGCCTCTACAGTTGCTAAAGAAAACGGAAACTGGTCAGTGGCTCAGAATTATTAGTATCAGAATATGGTCAACGAAACCACTGTTCACGCTGTGATGAAAATCATAGTGGTGTTATTTGAAAGCTGACGAATGAAATTGTTCCTAGTTCAATACTTTTTATTTTGGGGAAGAAGGGATTGTGGCCGTGGAGGCGGACTGAAACAGTTAGTTGCCGTTTAACGATCTGCAGCAAGTAGCATGCCGAATTCACAAGAACAACCTATCAGGTCAGTGGCTCAGAATTATTAGTATCTTGAGATACCACGAATACTAAGTAGAGCCGCGCTGTCTAAACAGGCTCGCTACTGAAAATAGCCACTCACGTTTCGCGAGACGAAAATTTTCGTACGCGATGCACCAAGCATCAAGCATAAACGTATCGCCCCAAATCTTCTAGGACGATGGCTCTTACGCGCGACACTCGTTCTCTGTAGCGTAACAAGATACTAAGCCTACGCGGGTTTCTTCAGAAAACGACAAATTAGAAAAAAAGAACATTATATGTGTTTGACATCCGTAAACTGCCCTGTTAGTAAAGTTGGACGCAGTATAGGAAGGATCCTGAATAGTTTTGACCATCTGCGATTCATAAAAATGCACCTAAATTTAGGCACATGAGCGTTTCTGTTGATGCGCCTGCGGCAGTCTGTAATTCAACCCACAACCTTTGTGCGCAGCCCAATTGAACATTCAAAGAAGTTCATTCCATGCACGTCACTGTATAGAAAGAGTAAAGTTTCGAGAAATTTACTGTCGAAAAGCGCCCCTAGCGTATAGCCGTGTTGTGGCTGGTAGTTGGCCCAGCTTTACAGTGCTGGTTCCGAAGTCAATGAAATACGACGTCAGTAATGAAGCCCCTGGTAAGAAAAAAATGAGTGCGTATTAGACTAATACCGAAATTGATTGCAGGCGCTACTTCATAATCTGCCTGCGTTCTTTTATCACGGCGAGCAAAAAAATTATACTTTGAAATATGAGATAACAGAGTGATGAACATGATGTATGTGGCTTAATGCATCCAAACTCCATGTACAATTACTACTTACCCCCGGCAGCACAAACTGATCAGTTCTGAAAATCCTCATGAGGGCTATTTCCATCCCTCTCCCTTGAGATAAGGCAGACCGTGACTTCTGGTACCTGTAATATGAACGGGGTGGGAGATAATCTCTGAGCAAATTTTCCTTGTAGCATAACAATTCGCAACCATTTACTGAAGTATTGCATTTCACATAAGAGTGTGTACATGAGTGCAGGCGTAGTTTTTTTTTTTGCGTCGTTAAGTATAAAAGTGATCTGCACTACAGCAAACCAAAACACTGACAGGTGATGGCCAACATTATTTGCTAAGCACTCGTCCTTGGCGTAACTAGAGAGAAAAAAGGCAGCACTCATGCTGTGTTCTTAAGATAGCTCAAAACACTGTTTAAATTGGAAGATTAAATTCTGGAATGTTACACGCTAAAACCACGATATGATTCATTAGGCCCGCCGTAGTGGGGGACTCCGGATTAATTTTGACCACCTTGGATTCTTTAACTTGCATCCAATAGAGTTTTTGCATTTAGCCCTCATCGAAATGCGGTCGCCACGGCATGGGATTTGATGCCGCACGCTTGGGCTTAGCAGCGCAACGTCATAGCCACTACGCCACCACGGCGGGTCACAACACTATCTTGCAGCTGCCGTACGACAAACCTATTGTGATCATACAACATCTGTGCGTCAGTGCTGTAAGCTAGAAATGGGCATACGGTAGAGTCGGAAGCTCCAATAAAATTTTGCTAGAAAAAAATGAATTCCATATGCTACACTCTGTGCAAGCTAAGAAATCTCAGCAACTTAACAAGTCAATTGCTCCGATCCATTAGGACAAAGAGATGCCGGATGCAGACAAGATTTGCACTAACCAAGCATTAGGAACGCATATATTTTCACTCAACTGCACTGAAACGGGGTAATAAAGATTTATTATTAATTTAATATACTATAAAACGGCTCCCTCGCGAACTAATCATCTGTCGCGTTGTCATTTTAAGAAATTAGCCCTCTGCATCACTGTATTTTTATCTGCACCATTCACTCACCCTACTGATGCAAACCAGCTGCCTCGCGGTACGTCCACACCCTGGTAAGCTTGTTAAGCCCTGTTAAAACCCCGCTAAGCTTTAATTCAGCCCACTCTTATCAGGTGAAGAGCCGTATCTTATTTACTCTCAGATTTCTCGAGTCGGCTTTGAAACGATGTCAGTCGCCATCGTCTCCAGCATACACAGTTTCGACCACAAAATGTAAAGGCTACACGATGCAAGCTAGTCGAGCTGGGTCATTTGTCACTTCGATTTGCGTCAATATATTGAGGCTGCTTAAGCAAGGCGCAACAAGAAAAATGGTTGTACCGACCAATTTGGGGACACAAGCACGACACGCAGACTACAGCTGACAAAGGCTACGTTTGCAGCAAGCTGTTCTACCACTTGGCGCTGGAACCAGTGGACCAAAAATTTCAGTCCAGTCCGCCGCAATGATACTCAGCTTACGGCGCCGTGATACGGAACGTGCGTTTTCGCATTCGATTCTTCGCGGCAACCGGCAGTTCACCCTGCCTCCACTTGACAGCGGTCGAATAGAAAAACGCCCACGTAGCACCCCTTGCGTGCACATTAAGGGGAAGCTATGGAGAAAAACATAAATTAGGCTGTATTAATTATATACTCTCCTACGGAACTGAATAGGCCATTGTCATCGTGAGGAGACGCAGAAAAGGTGCGAGAACTAAAGGCGGGGGGCGACGCCACCTTGAAGTTAGCTGACCGTGACTTCATGGATTTTGGCGGCCTCTGCTAGTCAAGTATTTATCGGTAAAGATGGACTGAGTTGCATGCTACAGATTTAGGTAAGTTTCAGGAACTTATACTGAGCCGCAGTGGGCCAAATAAGACAAATGTAGTTTGAAATTCGTGACGTCACACGGTTGTATTGGCCAGGAGTTTCGACAAGAAATTCAAATTTCAATTTTCGCGTCCACTTTCTCTTCCAAGTATCAGCCTAGTCCTGTAAAATCAACCACAACAGATATTTTAAAAAGCGTTTTGCAGGCCTAAAGTCATTGAATAATTCCTTTTGTGGTCCTTTTAAAGAACTGCGTTGCTGAAAGATATTCCGAAGTCCCGGCTTGGGCGACTTAGAAGTCTGCTTGGGCATTGTTGGATTGGAAATTCATGACTTTAAGCTCCTTAGTTCGCTTTAACGACTAACGACTCAGAACTGGAAAACGCACTAAAAAACAAAACCATAATGCTTCACGTGCTATGTGCATTTCCAATTTTGTGTCATCACAATGCATCATCCCGTTCGAGATAATCCTCTGGAGCACTGCCCAACTAAGCAGGCGCTGCCGTTCCAAACCATTCGCCGAAGCGCTGCGTGACGACAAACTCCAGAAAACTAAGACAGCAATTGCGTGCATTCTCATTCTAACCGGTAGCAATTACTAATAATCGCCAGAGCAATCTCGTAACGTATTGCAGCGTGGCTTCAGCTTACAGACAGCTCACGTGCAATGCAAATGCAACAGACCTATTTCTGGATTAAAAGTCGCCTTGTTAAGACCCCAAATGTTTCAGGTACCTTTGCAAACTTCCCTCCAATCCGCTGCAGCCCCTACTGAGATTCGAGAGATCGTGGCTCTTCGGCCGACATCGATAAAGTGAACAGTCTATGATGGCGATATAATCTACTATTTGGGAGCAATTGATTATGTAAAAATGCCAAACTTGGAAAGCACCTGCTGATAATGAAGAGAACATAATGGTTGGGCCCCCATCGCGGAAGTGCGCCTTTTCCTTTTAGGCCAGTCCTACCAGCAGGATTCCTGCGGTATAGACAAGCCAGAAAATCTTGCATATTTAAATACGATGATCTACTTGCGCACAAGCTGAAACATTATGCAAATAAGTAGCATGCACCACTGTCGTACCGTAAGTAGATAACACAACTGGAACTTCAACCTTTCTTTGACGTAGTTTTAACATATTTATTCATGTTTTTGTTGCAAAATATTGTTTCCCCCATATCTGTCTTTCCACTCACTTTGGCTAACTGTTGGGTAAATTATGAGCGAGTGTGAATAAAAGCGCGTAACGCATGCTTATGTAAGTGTACAAGTGCGTTACGGCCAATGTTTGCGCATTTTTAAGGTATAATTTATTACCGTAAATTACTGTGTGCATTTTATTATATGTACTATACGAACAACAAGTCTATTACATTGTATCAATTTCAAGACAGATGGTGGGCTATGCTCAACTATGTATAATTTAAGCTGCCTTATACATGGAGCAAGAGCGTGTGTCACGCTCCACAACATTTAGCTTTTGCCCGTTGTTCTGAACGAGATGCCAGTAAACTTTACATTTCAGACTAGGAGCGAAGTGAACACAGGCGGCCGCGGTTTTGCCTGAGATATGTGCCGCTGTAGTCACAGTGGCGATTGACGATTGACTGTAACCGTTGAGCTGCTACTGATGCACCGTACAAACTGCAGACAATGACATTTCTTCTAGGCCAACTGTCATTTGTTGTTTTCCTCCTTCGAAGCCTGCTTTGCAATACTACCCGAGATTAGCTTTTATTTTGCAAGCAGCGAAATAAAACGTAATTTTTAGATTTCGTACAGTAAGGTTACACAGCGACATTTATTTTTTTGTTATAGCTGTTGCAAGAACACATATAAACGACATATGATACACTGGTTACGCAAAAGAAGGAAAAAAAAACAATTGGAAGAACTATATTTCTCGTTGACTGAGCTAGAATTAGGCAATATTTATAAAATAGTGTCCGTACTTGACATCTGCAACGTCGATCTGTTCGCGGCAAATTATTTGTGGGTCTGTAAAAAAAGGCGCCAGAACAGCTCCAAAGCTTCTTAGTGATTTTGTTGATGTTGCTGCTTAAGCCACTCAATGAGTAATCTTAAATCAGTGACCTCTGATTTATATTTTTACAAGTACCTGCAGCGCCACAAGGACATTTTTGCAGGGGGGACATCTGTAGCGACAAGTAAAACCTATGTAAAATTGAGCTGATTGAAAAAGCAGTTAGAACGGTGCAAACGCAATTTCTAAGCTTATAAAAAATAACAACTGAAATAATTTGTATGTGCGTTCAGAGGACCGAGGTCATGATTGAGCTTGGCAATGTGAGACATCGGGTTAGTTGGTATTCCACGACCAAAGTTTAATTAGCGCGCAGAAGGACGCATCCGATGGACACATCCGAGATACAAGCAGAAGCAGTAACTGGCAGCTAAAGTTTCCTGAGCGGGAAGTACTATATATACATGTAGAAGTCCTACGTTGCACCCACATCCCATCTGTTTTACTCTCGGTGCATCTATTACACAAGTTCCAGTATGGCTTATATTTGCGTAGGTAAGAAGCTATCGGTAGTAAAACATTAGTTGGAGGCTAGTGCTCGTGCTAGTCGTGTCCCAGATGCGTCCGTGGTTTCCGCGCGCTAAAAGCGTTCGGTCGCGTCTGGTTACATGCGGTATCATCCCGATTAGTAGTGCCCCGTTTCGTCTCGGCGCCACGTTTGATCTCGGTACCATGTTTCAGCATGACATCAACCAACACTTTGTGTGGTAAAGCTGACCTACACTTCAGAGTAATGTTTAATGCGTAAGCATTCTTAGGCGACTCACCCAGGTAATCTGTCCGACTGTCGGTCTGTCCATCCATAACGCGCTGCACAATGCGCCCCATAAAAACAGAATACATTTGAAAGGAAAAGAAAAGTTGGCGGTGGTCACTTTCGAATCTACGACCCCGTCGGGCTCAGTAGCCGAGCGTCTGGGCTTAACACCCACGCTTACCGACGGTCAATATATCTGAAGCACACGAATGCGTTGTGCCGGCAGTGCAAAACCAATGTCCGAGGAGAACAGTTTCTATGAATGCTCTGCTTAACGATTTGGCGATTGTGGAATAAAAGCCAGCTCAAGGACCACATGTGAAGACGGCTTAGAGCCTTGTAGACATCAGGAAAATTCTGGTTTCGCCAAAATTTACAATCTCGGTGCGTTTTGGTGGTAACGGGATGCGCTTTCCATTGGGACATTCCTTCGCCAGTGCTACAAAGTATAAATTTGCATCGTACTTTGCCCGCATGCCACCAAGTAAACGGCAGGGTGCAGATGCTCTGTGCTCTTTATGAAAGTGCTGATGCTGTAATTTTAACGTATCTCTAGCTGTGCTGTCGATGCGAGCGCATTCATAATGTAATAGTTATCTGTAACTGGCGACACAAATGTGTGCTGCAACACCAAACAATATACAGGCGAATTTGTGCGTAAGCAAACACATGTACCTACCACTCAACCCGACAATGCAGCCGTAGCCCTTAACCGTAGACTCTAAACGCATATACTCGAAATCGCCGCAAACCGCCTATAAGGAGAGTGACCTCCGACAGAGTGTTGATTGCTCTAGAACAAAGATAAAACATGGCTGCGTATCTGCATGCTTCGCTGCAAACGACATGTAAGCGCGTAGTTATGGTGTTGCTACGCCTGTACATGACATGCAAAACAAAATGATCACCTCTGTATATTGGTATAGTTAAGTAGCACACTTTTTTGACATGGTTACAATCTGTAAGAGAACCGGCGCTCAACTCTAGTAGGTCCGGCACTTTGTTGTAGGTGGAAAACAACTCTGGACAACAACCAATACATATGCGCTGACGTCTTCTGTGAATACTGGCTTAAACAGGAGGCATTCTTGTTAGCATGACATCTTGCACTGTTACATAGTTCCAGCTTGTGTGCAGTGATTTCATGATTTGAATATTTTAAAACGAGCTCAGAAGTAAACTGTGGTGGTAAAATATGTAGCGTACTTTCATAATGCAAACAAAAATTTGCCATTGCAGAAATCGTGTTGACAAACTGGTTATCGATCCACCACACCTTGGGGAAAATATAGGGAAATCTAGGGAAATTTTTTGCAAGTTAGGGGAAAACTGACTTTGGAGGTTGGCAGCACTCCCCTTCACCAACCGAAATGCCACCGATCTCTGAAGGCTCATGCGCTTCGCGACCCGCATCAAAGACAGATAAGCAGTTGATGAGTTGATAAGGATGATAAGGAGTGATAAGGGATTACATGGGTCTGACCAGGGTTAATAATGGTTCGACGCGGATGCATAAGATGCTAAAGTGCGGTAAGGGATCATAATGGTCGGAGAAATTATGATAAGGTTGACAAGGACGGTTAAGATTTGATAAGGATCGGATCAAGTCCAATAAGGTTGATAAGGACCTGATAAGGGTTGATAAAGATCGAATCATACCCGAAAGGTTGCTAAGTATCGAATAAATTGCGACAATGCTGATAGCAACCGATAAGGGTCGGGTCGAGTCCGCTAACGTTGATAAAAATTGATAAGAGTTCATAATCGTCGGATCGGGTCCGATAAGGTTGACAACGACTGACAAGGGCTTCTACTGGTCGGATCATGTTTGGCAAGGTTGATAAAAACCGATAAGGGTTGATAAGAGTTATATCAAATATCATAGAGCTAATAAGAATCCAGAAGAGTTGATAAGAGGCTACATGGCAGTGATCAAGTTTGATAAGGTGATAAGTATGATTAGCAGTGATACAGTGATGAGGCACAATGCTTATATGGACAACTTCAGTGGAGTTTCTGCATAATTTGTTTTCCTGTTTAGGCTGCCTGTTTTCGACCCATTGATATATTTCAGCAAGCACCTGCGTTAGGTGAGATAGCAAGTTCTCACAAATACAGCAGGGATCATGCGAACGAACCAACGAGTTCATGATTCTGGGTAAAAAGAAAACTAAATAAACAAAGCACACTGCAGGAGGACATGTTGGGCTAATTGGTGTTAACTTATATATATATATATATATATATATATATATATATATATATATATATATATATATATATATATATATATATATATATATTTAATGTAGCGCAAGGGCACCATCACAAAGACAAGACATGGCGTGTACTTGTGACGTGTATTGTGGGAGACACATGAGAGGTTACGTGTGGTACGTTTTCCCTTTGTGCTGGTGTCTGCGCTAAATTATTATATTAAGCCCTATATAACGTACCTGCAATATTTATGTGGCTACAGTGCTTAAGCATCCTCCTACATAAACCTATGTGCAATATTTTATGTTAGTGCAGAAAAATTTTCCTGGTGATGCTCACCTCGGAACTCCTTCGTTCTCGAGAATGTAGATGATGTTCGTGCCATCAGCATCTTCGATCCACGACCGTCGGTCTATGCTGACACCACCAGCTGACGTAGACAAGCAGTTCCACTTCAGCGACGGCAGGCTTTGAGCGTTTTCGTTTGTCGTGATCCTGAATTATACGAAGCGAAATACGTGAAGCTGCAGATCACATGCCTGCACTGTGAAGCCGAAAGGTTTCTTGCGAAGTTAAGATAATCGGCACATTATCATTACAAGCAGCGAGGGTATTGTAGAGCGAAGGTTACCGGGCAAGCCTGTCTTTCTTCTCTGCCCTCGTATTGCATTGTTTAAGTGGCAGCGTTCAATTTATGGTATAGAGTTCCAGATTGCAAAAAAGAAGCGAAAGCCATCACGGCTCACCAAGTCATTGCACCTGCGACGGCGGGTGTAAACATTGGGTGAGGCGAGGCGGCTGGTTCTTTTCACGTGCGCTGTCTTCCCGCGTGTCTCGTGTTGAAGGTCGCGTAATCTGAAGCCTCCGACACGCATTCAAGCAAGAGACAGTCTGAAGCAATCGCTCACCGAGGCCGGCGTTCATTACGCCCCCGTTGTGACTGCGAGTGTTCGCGGTCATGTGTTCACGTTTTCATGTGCGAGCGTGACAACGTGCTTCTTAATCTGTTAGCGAATGCTTACTGCACTTTACATGGGCGATGAAAGTAAGAACCTTATCTCATGTAGTTGTCTAAGTTGTCTAACATATTGCTATCGCTATCCGTGCTCCGCTTTTCGGGCAATAGTGCTGCTTTATTTTTTTGAATGAGAAGAATTTAAAGTTATCCCTAGGAGTTGCCAACCACACTTAGTAAATCTGTTCGCTGTATTACGAACACATCTCTTAATGTCAGCACTCGAAATCTACTCGCTTAGTAGCCATGATGATGGAAGTTATGAATTGAGTCACTTAATTTTGTTCATGCGTGCGTATTCTCCACTCGTTCCTGCCTTTGTCATTTATGGTTGTTATCGTAAGAATGCTGGGTAAAGTGCTAGACCCAGAACCTTGCCTTTCCACATTGATTATCACGCTAATATGGTTTCTGAAGCGCGGCTAACGGAAAGTTTCGTAGAAACTGAGGCGTAGGGCGTGTAGCATATTTAACTGTATCACAAGAAAGATAGAGCACAATTTAAAGAAAGAGAGGGGCACAATCGCTACACCTACAAATAAGTTTTTTTTATTTGGAAACCGCGAAGTTAAATATAACAAGGTGCTGACGTGGACACGCACTCCAACACAACTCTGTCACACAGCCTTGCGCCGCAAAACACCACATATCATCATCGAAAAATGAAAGGGCTCCGTGCTTCACTAAAGCGCCTGTGCTCCCTGCGCTACAGTATGGTCTACCTATATCAACTCGCCCAAATTTTCTGTTTTGCTGAACTACGGTATGTACATTGTAGCAAGGGCTCAAAATGCATTGTACTTTAGCCATGTAATCCAAGAAAGAATATACCGACGAAAGCGCAACCGGTTGGAATGAACAGGGAATAACGTGATTTCGTTGCCTCTTAGGCACTAATATCAAGGCAGAGCCGAGGAGCGATGGGTAAGTTGTAAAGCAAAAGGATAAAACAAGAACATTGCCAGCCTATAAACATGGACGCAGCTCGGGAAGAGCGATTGCACGGGCGTTTCACGTTGGCCGATACGCGATTCTTATGCTACTCTCTGAATTTACATAAAAACACGTGACCTGTCCCTACGCTTGTTCATGCAAAGAGCCTCACCTTGAATCGAAAGATTTCTTTGCATTCAGATGCCATCTTTATTCCGACATCTCTTTTTTGTCTAATCACATACATACTCTAGGTCGAGCGCGACCATCTTGAAAATACGATTACTTCACTCAGCAGCGTGACAGGCGACAGATGGCTTAATTACTTAGGTGGCGTTTTACTGTCGTGAACTCGAAACGCCGATCACCATCAAGCTGTGTAGCAAGTTTCATGGCACGCGTCGGGCCTGTCACTTACATGAGAATGTCCTCGTCCACATAGACCTGCAGCGGCGTTGGGAACTGCGTCCTGGGCCTGGTGTAGGCGACCGGGTCGTAGTCCAGCCACATCACCTCCCAGGGAACAAATTTGTCCGGCACCGGGAAGCGCTGAATCTTTGTGCCAGGGTACGGAGATTGGCGCGAAATGTAGTGCAGCGTCGTCTGCTGCTGCATGGATGTACCCATGGACATCGGGTCTGGGAGAAGGTTTGGGCAGAGCTTGAAAGTCGTGGTAATGGTTGCAAGGCATTACTGCTAGAGATGCTGCATCTCGAAGAAGCACAGAGCGAAACTAGCAGACAGCGAAACTAAAAGGAGGAGAAAAGACGCAATGTTCTGGAGAAAAGCTCTGCAAAAAAGATGCCTTGGGAAAAATCGGCATTCTGTTTGTGTCTTGATGGCGTGTGTTTTATTGCGAAGACTACGAAACAGGGAGGATTTTCGTTAGCTTCTAGCTGACATCAAATTTACGAAGCAGCTACTGTATTTCCTTAAATTAATCACTACTTAATTCCTAAACGAAGAAAAAAATATCAGAGCGTGCACGTGCACACAACTGATTAGCTCTTGCCATGCTACGTCACGACGATGAGCAAAACGAAAACAAGGTAAAAGCAGGAGCCAACGTTTCGACAAGAGGAGTTGTCTTTTTCAACGTCCACTTGTCGAAACGCTGGCTCTGCTTTTACCTTGTTCTCCTTTTGCTCATCGTCTTGAATTTTCTATCTCCCGCCTTCCCCATATTTTTCCTGGAATACGACGTCACGTCGTTCGTACTGGGGCGCGATCGGAGAGCGTTGTTCGAAAGGCGCGATATGTTTGCGTTCAGTTTAGCCTCACACGACCGACCTAGGCCAAAGCCACCTTTGCCTAGGCCAGCCCAACGTCGCCAGCCGCGTCCGTCGGCGCTGCCTAGGCCAGACGCGTGAGACAAAACTGAACGCTAACTGAACGTGCGTTTCGAACAACGACCTCTGTTCGCGTCCCTGAACTGGCCTACAGCTGACCATATGGTTGCCAGAGAATGGGAAACGCAAGATAACGACAAGGTGCTACATTTGTTCTGCCGTATTCGTGTAATGGCCATTGTAGCAGAAAACCCGAACATACGTGCGCGTTCACAGATATCATGGCCCGGTAACACTGCTACTTACAGAATGCTTAAAAATATGTTTATGTTAATACGTTCTCTTTGTCCTACAGTTATAGAGGAAAACGTATCAAATGAAAAAAAGTTACCTGTGGGGACAATGCATCGTCTTTTAAAAGAGTGCGAGAATCGCAATTTGAGCAATACAACTAAATGAACTCGACGCAAAGCATGTACACGCCCACAGATGGAAGCCTATGTACAAAACAAAGCCGCCGAATACCGTGCGTTCTTAAAAGGCCGCACATATAAAAACCCTTTCTTTAGCAGTGAGACTGGTTCGTTACCAGGAAACCGCACTAGGGTCTAAGTATACGGCCCCACAAAAGCCTATGCTCTTTAATGAAGCGCCCGTAATTGACACGCGTGAAAGGGTAAAATACATGTTGTAAGCACAACAAGTATGAGGAGGAGGCTGAAGCAGAAAATAGAGGCACGATGTGAGATACTCAGCTCTACTTCAATTCTGACGAATAATTTCTGACGGCGTCAGCTATTATGGGATATTCTCCACTCGTTCCTCCCTTTGTCATTTATGGTTGCTTTCGTAAGAATGCTGGATAAAGTGCTAAACCCAGAACCTTGCCTTTCCACATTCATTATCACGCTTTTTTTAAATATCTACAGTTCCAAGAGCAACAAGTCCCCTTGCATGATGGTGTCGGTACAGCACGAATGTTAAACAATGACGTAGACAAGACGCGGAGAAGCGCTGAACTTCCCATAGCGGGTTTATTACCAATGTGCCTAATTTACCAAAGTGTGAAACAGTTATGTAAAGAAAAAAATTACTACGAACAACCAAAGCAAGAATATAGAGACACAAGTGTGTATCGAAAACGTCAGACGAAAAAATAAAGAAGAGGTGAACGACTCTGCGAAAACAAGAGCAAAACATAAAAATTACAAATTTGCATCACAACCGCCATCCGAAGCTGCGGCTTCCCAAACACTTGCTCTTTTTCTGACAGGGCAAATAATGGCTTACTGGCGCATGCGCTCTTTGCCCTCGCTTTTTGTTATACGCCCTTTCAATATTGAGTCATCAATTAGTCTAAACAGCCACCCATATACATGCTTTATCTGCATTATTATTATTATTATTATTATTATTATTATTATTATTATTATTATTATTATTATTATGTAAGCTTTTTCTGTTGGACACAATCATAGAGATCAAGAGAGCTAGCTTGCAGCTGTACCCAGGAGGGACACAACGCCTGCCAGCTCCAGAAGAGAACGGATAGATAAAAAAGAGCCCAGGGAAAGAAGAGGAAAAATATTACGAGGGAGAGAATACCAGCGAGGTTCCGCTCATCTCGCCCCTTCCTCCCGAAAGTGAAGCTAAGTATCACCACGCGGTCCGACCTGATTACTGCAGTTCTATAAACTACGTTTAGAATGAGTTGTGTTATCTCCCAATTTTCTACCGCCAAGCGGCGCTACCATATTTTTTGCGTTTGACAGTATTGTCATATTTCTGTTGTCCTGCACACCACACAATCGTCCCCGAATGGCACAAATGTAGTCGCCCAACAGGAACAGGTGCCTGACCTCCCTTATTTGAACAAGCCTGCTTGAGGGTCTCCAGGTAGATAAGCGAAAGAGACATCTTGCGCTGGACCTCCTCCACTTGACCACGAAGTTGATCCAGCACGGTACGTTGATAGTCCACGTCCTCCAGCATCAGCGTCAAGCTGTCAAAAGACAAATACCAACTATGCAGTCCTGCTGCGCGGGAAGCGCCCAGCGCAACCGTTTTCAGCAAGGGCACACTCAAGAGTGTGCCGAGTCACTTTTCTGTACGGCATTTACCAGACGACCGATATTCATATTGTCACCATAAGTAGCAGGAACTTCACCATCATGCTATTTCTTGTGCACTCCAGTACAAAGGCCTCTTAGGCGTTCTTGTCTCCGATAACAACGCCTACTCATCTACTGTCGTCGACTACGTTTTTCTCCCCTTTGCACCAATTATCTTATTCTAACACGACGTGGCCAACGCAAGACAACCGTAATGCGCCTCTGCGAGTCCTCTAATTCGATTAAACAGAAAAAAAAGTCCCCGCAGGGACAACCATGCGTTGATACTTCAGCAAGCCGCAACATTGTAAAGGGCCCTCAGCATATTTTATGGAGTAATGCATATATGCATACGCGTTACGCATTTACATACGTGCCTGTTTATTCCGTTTCACAACAGTTTTCAATGAATGTCCATACCTTCTTATCTTCATACCGTCTGATTTTCGTCTGATACCGTTTCAATACGGCTCTGTCGATATTGCCGTTCTTCACTACAGCCGCTGTTTCGGAAGAGGGCACTGATTTTCTTCCCTTTCTCCTCTTATCGCTTGGCGGCATATCAAATAGTTCGACCTGCGCATGGCGTTGTTTAAGTTCAGCCAGATCCACGGGAGAGTCAATTTTCGAACTATGAGCCAAAGCAGAGGTCTGAGAAGAAATTAAATGCAGGGCGTCCCTGTTATATACCGTAAAGTGCATATATAGCTCATTCGTACAACCGCTTGCTGACGCATACCGTGGCGCGTTGGAACGCGTCCCGAACCACTCTTTTTTTTGTGGTCAGCTGTAAGATGCGCATGCTCAGTTTTGTACAGTTATTGCTGTTAAACGCACCCAACGCTGTTGCTATGCGACGTGCCTGAAGAGGAGAGTAACCAGTAAATTAATTAAGCAGTAAAAAAAAAGCACGTTTAACCTGAAAACACGACGTGACTGACCTTGTAGGACGCACCATCGTCCCACAGTACGATGACAGAATTATCGCGGATTTCGAGGACGAACTTATTTTTTCACCCTCAGCTATAGAAAATGCTCGCGTTGTTGCTATGCGAACCGCCTAGCCCACCAAGCATTTCAAGCGCCGGCTTTCACAATCTCTTTCAGGCATGCATCCGCGGTCTAATGGTCAGCGCATCGAGCTTCTGTTCTGCGGGGCCAGGGCTCGAAACTGGGCATCGGTCATTTTTGTTTCTAGTGGCAACTGGTGACATACGGTATCACTAGTTGGCCATCAACTGCCAGAAATTGACAAATCGCAAAGTGGAGAGGAGAGCCAGAATGAGGCTACCGCTTTAAAAAATATTGCCACGCGTCGTTATCTCAGTAGTAAATCATATGTCCTGATTGGCTTCAAGACCTGCAAAAGGATGGGGTTGAAAATATATTTGCAGCAGGGAGTCCAAACTGTCCTCCCAGATGCATCAGAGGACAGTGTAATATTAGGTGCCGTCCGGCCATGTTTGAAGGCCGTGTTCTTCTTGCATGTTCACTTTGGCTTGGTTAGCATGACGACGTTTCCCCATTTGACGCGGTACGTTTTCACCTAATTATCGCTGTTGTCAAAGCTGTAGATAGGCTCAAGATGCGACTACAGAATCGGAACTTTATTGAAAGTTGTCACAAATTCTACCGTAAAAGAAGCGTCTTTGATAAGATTGTGCACAACTTGCGAATAGTGTTGTAGTATATTCTCTAATGATAAAAAAAAGAGAACGCTGACCAAGAAAAAAAAAACTATTTAGTTTTAAATTAAAACGTTTCGGTTCCAACACAGGAGCCTTGTTCACGATCTTATGTTCACAAGAATTATGTCATTATGAACAACGCTCCCGAATGGTGGCTGAAATCTCTCTTCATTTATCACTAAATATTTTTTGCTTTGTCGGCATTCTTTTGTTTCATCATGCCTCTTCCCGACCAGATGGGATTTTGTCCAAAGTGTGAATCTCAATACACACTCTCTAACGTACGCAAATACCAGCTATTACTCTGGAATCTACGACGAGTAATGCACAAATAGCAAATGAATGTGACCCGTTAGTTCAGATTCGAAGACCGACAACTGCGCTCTGCGCTATCACTGTCGTTTCAGTGTTCCTTGTTGGAGTAGTTGGAGTGATAATAACAAGTTAGAGTGATAATAAAGTTAAATTGTTAACCACCCGCGTCGGCAGCATTTTAGCTTGCCCCAGTACTGCAACGTGGCGTTGTCACGACAAACATTTTGCGAACGTCCACTTCTCTGGCGTTATGGCACAAAAGGGAGTTGCCCAACATTAGAGTAGAGTTCCATCGCACCCGAGCCTTATTACAGATAATTATTCTACCTATAGTCATCCTTGATGTGCCACAGTTTCCTCACTGAACAGTTTAGTTTTACTACGGCTAGAAGAAAGAGTATCTTTGTGCTCTAGATATTTCACGATTTCACGTTTAATACACAACATTGGCAAATCCCTACCCCGCACGCTAAGTGCATGTTGATCGAATGTCTCAGAAATATGCAGAATTGTGATTCAGCCAACAAAATTTCTCTCGCGTTAGTCAGCAGTACGTAGTGTGAGCATGCGTGTGGTGAAAAGATGGGTGTGTTTGTGGGCCTGTCTTTGTCTGTGTACGTCTCTGTGTGGCTGCATGTCTCTCTGTGAATCACACGATTGCCTACTCTAGCCAGGAAAATAGAACTTGTCGGTGGTGTTTTCCTGACCCTCCACTAATCGGAACAAAGGTGTCAGTCGCATTCGCGATTGCTGTTGCGAAACCGATTTCGGGTCAGGAAAGGTTCAGAATTTCGGCCCGCAGAAAACGCGTCACAGTTCTACTAGGCTATATTGACAGGTTTTAAATTATCCCCGCCTCCCAGTTTTGTATTTGACCAGGTAGGATATCATTCAGCTTTGGGGTGGTCGCCTTTATAATTTTTTTATCATTCTTACAATACGCTAATGACCGTCTATCCATGGCCGTCTTACGGCAGGTAGCCTTACTATTGCAGCTTAAACGACACGTACTTGTCGGACATCTTCTGGGAAGTGTTCTCGTTCGCCGAATCCAGGTTGTTGCTGTACTCCAGCGCCTTTTGTCTCCAGTAATGGTAGTCCCTCTCCGAGAGCTTCTGGCCTTTGCTCACGTCTTTCGGCAAGGGGTGCAGTGGGAGATGCTGCGTGAAAAGGTAAAACATGGGTTTTGTCAGTACCGACAAAGCCATATACTGGAGAACTACTGCTCATTGTACCGAACTGAAGGAAGCCAGAAACGTTAGTAGAATTATCACTTGCTGGATCGAACCTCTGCCAAGATAACATAGTGATACTTTGGCCTCTTTTAACATAATGCAGTGCTCTGGCAGTCGGCAAAAAAACCAGCCTCCTGAATGATCATCTTCGGCAGCAGCAGCCAGTGATGAGCCAGACGACAGGCGGCCTTACTAAACTTGAGTACAGTCCAACGTTGGCAATAGTTTACTCTCTTGAGCACTGTATAATTTGTCGTAGCCTCAAAGATAGGAATAAGTACTTCTCAACGAGAAGGCAAATGATTGAAGCGTGCTATATTGTTCTCTCGCCAGCTACAAATTGAAAATTAATAGCATATCGCAGATTTCTAGCTTCGAATCGGTGTCACTTATTGAAAGCGGACATTTTGCATGCATTTTGACCGATGTATAATTGAAAGATGAGTGGCAACGCCACCCTGAAAGTCTCACATCAGCAACCAGTGCCAATAGAGGTTGGGAATGTTGGGTTCTGGCTATTTGTCTAAAGTACACTGCGTCTAGAAAACACAGTTTGTACTGACTTCTCACCAAAACGTCAAAAATGAGAAAAAGATGTATATGAGTTCTTGACACTTGACCTCGTTGGAGCCGAGCTAGAGCATGAAATTGACACAGAAGCCAGGTTTTCAATACGCCGGCGCCGTTTGTTTGGTGCCAAGCAGAAGCATCCATTTACTCTATTTCACACAAAAATCACAAAAAATGAGCCATGTCCTTATTTCAGGCAAACTAAATTTTCTCGCTTCCTTCCAGTTAACCATTTAATTATATATATGTTATATAAAGTAGAGTTATATGTAGCTTTACTGCTGCGACTGTTCTAGCGGTTTGTCGGTACGTTTACCAGCTACATGAGTATTTATTTTGTATTTACCTTTTACGTATTTTACGCATTTCTGTAATTTGCAGTGATGCATATATATGCAGTTTCCTAACGTATACTTTTTGTTCATAGCGCTGCGAATGTTTTATACGATATCCGACAACTTGGGGCCGTATAACGTAAAACTATTCCACAATGTTTTTATTGCAATCTCCTGGTGTAAAACTTGCGTAATCGCCGACGCAAGCATCGGGCGGTCACCCGCATGGTTGTCTGAACAGACCAACCAAACGCTCTCCTCGTTCATAGGAGGTCACTTTTGTTTGCTTGAAAAACGAATAACATTGCCTGCCCTGAGCGGCTTGTCCTATCTAATTGGCTCACAAGAGGCGAGGCGCATGCTCAAGTGGAAAGGAATTTGATGGGGCCGAGCCACTGCACTGAATATCGATAACCGGATGAAGAGGGTGGTGCCGGCGTCTGCGATTGGTCCGCTTTCCCTTACTTATCTTGTTGTGGCTCGTCGACAATCCCGGCGGCATGCAACGGAAGCTTAAGAATGACGCTAAAACGGGTCCTCCGAAAAGAGGACTTGGCAGAACGAGGTCGTAAATGTGCCGAAAGTTCTCGAAAACGTTACATGGCCATGCAAAAAGTTTTATTACACGCAAATAGACCCATGTTCTCCGGCAGGGGCGAGCAGTAATGCTGGAAAGATCGGCGGCAGCCATCTTTTATTCCTTTCGGAACGGGGCAGCCTGCGGCTATTCAGAAGAAAATTCACTTTTGTACGGTATATTAATACATCATTAACGCGTACACGTCACTTTGACGCTGTAAGTTTTTGCGGTTTCGTGACGTCACGTGAGAGGCAGGTGAAGTGGGCGCAGCCCGAAAACTTTTGACCAATAGCCGAGGGCTAATGGCGAAAAGGCGTCGAATCAAAAATAACTATTTTTGTTCCGTTCGGGCAAATGATGCATAATCAGTGTGTACACGTCATATCAGATGGGGAGCTATCGCGGTTTTCGTGACGTCACGTGACAGACAGGTGAAGTGGGGGTGGTCCAAAAAAGTTTCTGACCAATCGCCGTGGGCACTTGCAGAATCGGAATAGAAATGTTTGGAATAATTTTACACTATAGCGTAAAATTATTGATGCTCGAACGCAAGAACAAAGGTGGAAGCGCTGACTGCCGTATGCCGCAATGCATTTGGCGCGTCTAACCATTTTTCCGGTGATTTTGCGGCCAAAATTTATTCACCCAGTACTTTATTTCAACACTCGCATTCTCTCTTAACACGTTTGTAGAGTGTTTTAGAGCGCAGCTCTTTGGCGTCCGTTCCTGGGTTTCGCGTCGTCGTCGGCGTTGTCGTCGGCCTCGTAACCAGCTCCGCCCCCCTTTCATCCCCCCAGCGCTAGCAGCGACCGACTGATACCGCTGGATGCCGCTGACGCCGCTAGAGAGTCAAGATAACGTGACTGCATAGAACACCGTCGCCGCCATGCAGAAAGAGGAGGAAAGGGTCCCCCCCCCCCTCTGTTCTTGTGTGGCGGATAGGGTGCTCTTCAGTTGCCGACGCGCCGGTTATTTCACGTAGGCCCCGGCACGTCGACGAATACGTGACCACCTTCCCACGGCTAGACCTGGTTCTTAGCGCTGCGGAAGCGAGGGTATCATATTGTTTGTGTCGGCATCGGTGGTGTTGTCCCTGAAACCAACTCCGCAGCTGGGGTTGACTCACTATCGGCGTCAGCGGCATCAGTCAGTCGCTGCTATCTCTTCCCTCCTCCCTTTATCGTGTTGTCCGCTTGCTGCGCGCGCTTCTGCCCCCATCGTTTGCCGCTGGGTATACACGCCGCACCCCTCCCCCCTCTTCCTGCGAGTATCCGGTTGTCAAAGCGCCGGCTCGAACTTAATTCCTTTCTTCGCTCCTCCTCCAATGCAACCCCTGTGCGGTGGCAATCAGAGAGCCAGATCGGTGGCGGCGGATCTGTATATGTGCACCGCCCGAGCCGAAATTGCCGCTGCCGTTCGCCCTGTGCGGTGGCTATTTTGCTGCGCTCAAATTTCGCATTAGGAAGTAACGTAATCGTCGGTAATTTTTTCACCTTTCTTTCTCCACTAACTGATAGTGCTAAGTGGGCGGGCAGCCGTGTGGACAGGGTAGGAAGAACAAACGACGAAAAACTATCCGCCGTGGTCGCTCAGTGGCTATAGTGTTGGGCTGCTGAGCACGGCGTCAAGAGATCAAGTCCTGGCCACAGCGGCCGTATTTCGATGGGGGCGAAAACACCCGTGTACTTCGATATAAATGCACGTTAAAGAACCTCAGGTGGTCGAAATTTCCGGAGTCCTCCCCTACGGCGTGCCTAATAATCAGAAAGTGGTTGTGGCATGTAAAACCCCCTAATTTAATCTTTTAACAACGAATGCCCAAAAATGAACGGTGCTGAGGGACCAGTTGCATGGAGCTGAAATTGAGCAGCGGCGATCGCATTGAACGCATGTCATTGGATTGTGTCAATGTTATCTGCAGCCGATAAACTAAGGTCCGTCGAGCAGCGTAGCTGTTGGAAAAGATAATACTAAATTTCAACGCCAGCTCTGTGTTGCTCCACAAAGCTAGAACATCGAGAACACGAGCTGGAGAGACTTAGCAGAAGAGGCGGCTAGTCTTGTTTTCCTTACTTCATGGTCGCAGGAGAAGCCCACGCCCCATGCCATCCTTATAATTTAAAGCTCCGGAATCTACCTCCGCGAGTACATCAACACAAACGCGTGAGAGCAAATAATGCAGAAAGCTTTTTTAACAAATGATGGGCAAGTTTAGCGTGATTCAGATCATTAGTTTACTGTCCTGCTAACTATTGTAGGTCAACGTACATGCTTCTTTCTCCTGAGGGCGCGCCTGCACATATTCAGGAATGGGGAGAAGATGCACCAGACGTACGCAACAGCATTGAGCGGAGGAGGTAAGCAGCGCCGCATAGCGAAGTCCATCACCAACTCGTAGCGCTGAAACTTCCAGATGACGTCCGCCTCCGGTGTCACCTCTGCCGCCGTGTTACTGTTGGGAAAGTATGACCGGGCCGTCATTTTATAAGCAAACCTTCATCAGAGCGGAGTAGATTTATAATCAAAGGAAGGAGTCATGATGCTCCTACCAAAATAAATCTCGCGGTGGGGGCTATAGTCGTATTGCGTCACAGTACGCAAACAACGTCGGTGCGTTAAAACGTGAACCTGCTCCTTCTAAAGCTAATAAAATTTAACCCCCGTCAAAAATAGTCTTACATTAAGGAGCCCCTTCTTAGCTGAACCACCTGTCACGTTAAAATAATTATGCCATAGTATACGGAATGTAGTGGTAATCACACCGGGCGAACATATCGCAGCGCTACTCGGCGCGAAGAAGCCACAAATTCAAAGCACCATCCAGTGCTCATTTTCTGATACCTTCTTCATGCGCAGTGAGGCCAACCACGTCATGAGCGTGACGTTACCAGGATAAAAGCTGTTGATTGGTTCATCCACGAGGGATGAGAAAGCCAACGTGACTTTCAGTTCTGAATCCTGACGTGTCTTAGACACATGCGCAGTGAGGAAGGAAGAGCGGCGCAAGCGCAGCCACTCAGACAACGTGCGTAGCTTCGCTATTACGATATATGTTTTAAAATTCCGGGGGCAGTATCATCATTGGAGGATGGAATGCGTCGGTCACTGTATCTAAAAAAAAATGAATTTCCAGCTAAGAGTGGTTCAGGGGCCGTTTCACGAAAGCAAGTCAAACCTTAATTTCGGCAACATATTCTTGTCACTTCCAGATTTCGCTGAGGCTTTGATGTACTCCCTTACAGTCGCATTCCCTGCACCACCTCGCATTTCCTTAGTGCAGGGCGTCATTTGGTAAAATTTGCTGTGCAGAGTATGCCCTGTAAATTGCCGTTTCAACGTGCACAACCGCCGACTGCAGTATATGGTCGACAGTGGAACACAAGCGAGTACATTGTCAGTCCATCGCCAGAGGAACAACGATGTCGCACAAGGAGTCTACACATATTACGTGCAAATTCAAATACTTAATTTGCATCTCTCTGGCGCACTTCATCTCGGTCAAACAGAAACGATCTCCAGTGAACCAGGGTAAATTAACGACGATATTATAGCCACTGCCAACATCAACGCCTAACGTCCATGTGGGATACTTTTTGCCCCAGTAGGCTTTTAAAATATTATGGCGCTTTCGAAATTATTTCGCAACTTCGGCGCCTGGGGCGACCCTGTGCGTATAAGTACTGCAGCAATAAGTACGCCTTAGCAGAAGCTAGAATCGGCCGGACGAGTGAAATATGTTGAGTGCACAAGGAAATGAAGTAAAACAATGCGAGGACGACACAAGCCGGCGTTTCTTTTCATTCGGTTAGTAAAAAATTGGGCGGCATCTCCCTGAACAGGAACTGTCCAAGATATGCACAGCATTATACGGCGGTCAACGTTGTGCGGAATCCCTTATAGGAGGTAATGATGTGTGTGGGTTCAGTAATTAGCTGGTAATTAGTTTGGTAATTCACTAATCACTTGATTGATTTTGTTAGTTTAGTAATTACATGTTTGGTTAGTCAATCAGTTGGTTAGTTTTGTTTGAAACGCAGGTTTTTTAACGCGCTGTTACATAAAAGTGCCACGTGAACTTCGTCTGTAGTCGGCTTCTAACGATGGAGTAGTCCCAGTGTACGACTTTAGGTATGAATTGATCCGCAGTTGAACCTGGAACTGAAACAAGGCGTCGCAATTGTTTCGAAATTTCGGATAGCAAGCAGTATACGAGTCGGCGCAGTCAGGAGACAATTGGGTCTCCTTTTGCGTCTTTCGTGAGCATTTCCTGAAATGTCCGAATAAAAATGGTTTGAAACGAACATGAAATGGTAAGCACCTGACCAGTGAAGAGAGCAGGTGGCCAAAAGGGACCCAAAACGAGAAGATGCGTTAAGCCGAGGCCAAGAAAAATTAAGCGGAAGCTTACTGAACGGGAACCGTCGAAGATATGCGTAGCATCATATAGCTGTCTGCATAATGCGGAATGTATGTGTTCGGCAATGTAAATGTGTGCATCTCTCTGCTCGCGCTCTTCATGTATAAATGAATAACGCGCATTACGAGCATAAGCCCCACACACGTCATTACCTCCTATAAGATATCCCCTATAGATTGTACACTGGGACTACTCCATTGTTAGAAGCCGACTACAGAAAAAGTTCACGTCGCACTTTTATGTAACTGCGCGTTAAAAAACCTGCGTTTCAAACAAAACTAACCAATTGATTAACTAACCAAACAGGTAATTACTAAACTAATAAAATCAATCAAGTGATGAGTGAATAACTAAACTAATTACCAGCTAATTACTAAACCAACAAAGCTAAACAACTTGTTAACTAACCAAACAAAGAGATAATTATTAGACAAATTATCAAGCTAATAACGAAATAATCTAACCTACTAATAATCTAAATATATTAACTAAATAAACTCAGCAAGTAACGTAACAAACTACAGTACAATAACCAACTCGACCAATAAACTAATTAGATAACAACTAATGCACCTAGTAAATAAATAAAGTAACTAACAAACTAACTAATCAAACAATCTAAGTAATTGATTAAGTTATCTAACAAGTAACAAAATTATTCACTAATAACCTACCTAACCGTAATCAAGCAAATATGATTGACGTAAGTTATGAACTTAACTAATCCGCTAATAATTAACACACTGAACTAGCTAACCAAATATAACTGACGTTTCCAGCTAACTAACTAGACAAGCAAACGAACTAAGCAGTTTGTGCAAGGAAGGCTACTAAGGGGGAGGGGGCGACGTCAGCAATGTAACGGTGCCTCGTATAACTTAAAACACATACGCATCGCACATTAAATGGTTCTGCAAAACGTTCCCGTTGCATGTTCACAAACCGCGCACACAGTGCGCGTTAACTGCGCATTCTCGCCCTCTATTCGGAAAGGGACTTTCTGGCTTCACGTGGAATTTCTCGACCGACTCACAATATAATGCTACGCATTAAAATCTTGCAAATGCAACCCAAGGCCGAAATATTCTTTCAGCGTAGGTGATGGGGATTACTTTTCTTGTTGATGACAGGAGGCACGAGAACGCACATGGAAATCAGGAAGAATCCGTTTTAGTGTCATTTTCGCGCATTTATCGTAGATCTCTAATTGCGCACGTTAGGTATAGTTGAGATTTATTAAGTGTAATCTTTCTCTCAAAACTACTTGAGCACCTTTATAGGGAAAATCAAAAGCTGGGTAATAATTGGAGGCCAGACTCCTACTTCATGACGTATGAAATGTTCTTTTTGGTTGGCTGCGGAAGTTTACGATTGTTCCAGGCTGATTTCCTGTGCACTTCATCGACCAAGAATTAAATGTAAACACGAGCAAACGATGTCAAACTCTGTAACGTCACGCGAAGTGAAGCGGCGATTCGAAGGTACCGTATTTTCGCGAATCTAAGCATCCCCCCCCCCCCCCCTATTTGTTAGGAAGCGCGCGTAGCCAAGGCCGCAGGGCCCTTGCTCACTCTGTCATCGAGCCGGAGCCGTCGGAGTCCCGAGGTGGCACGGCGTCCGCGGCGCGAGTACGCCGTACAGGCTGACTGTATACAGATGTATGGCGAAAGCTACAGAAAGCGTCCCCATCAACCATCGCAAAGAGGATTTCGGACGCTTGGAAGCGGGTCCAAGTGGACGTTGTGGTCAAATCATTTAAGAACTGCTCGATCACAAACCACTTTGACGGAACGGAAGACGACCTGCTGTGGGATACCGAGAGCGGCGGTTCAAGCGGTGCGACGAACTCGTGTGGCAGTGATAGTAACTGAGCATCCGACAGAAGCGGTGGGTTGCAGTGAACCGATTTATCTTTTGAATGTTTGCAAAATAAAATGTTATTTCTCGCACCCGAGTCGTCGTGATGTCGCAGCGAAAAGAGGGAGGGGGGGGGGGGAGTCATTCTAGATTTTGCGAATCTAAGCACCCCTTTCACTTTGGGCATCGCGATCCTGAAAAAAAAAGGCGGTGCTTAGAATCGAGCAAATACGGTAGTGTCGCCATAATTTTCCCATTTCTGCAGTCTTAGTGGCCACCAAACGTCCCTTCGCGATATGGCTTACCCAACGTGTGCTACAGAAACATAGCCTACCACTCTTTTACTCTAACTTCATATTCTATTTAGCGTCTGCAACAAAATTCTGAGATCCGCGCTTCCATTCCTTAGAAAGCCTGGGTAAGGATATGTAAATCGCTCGTAAGACTGAAAATTGTCCATGTGACGCCCAAAGCCTGCATACTCGCTGGCAACCTTTTGTGCCATTCAAGGGAAAGCTACATGTGTTACTGCGCCAAGTATTTCGGCAGAGTTCGACAGCGCTTTCGGTTTCTTGGAAAATGTAGTGGAAACAGCGTACCTTGCACGTGCCACTGTTTCGCATTGGCCCAAATGTGGAGGACAAAAGCAGGGAAATAGGTGAAGATTAACACTCAGTTGCGTACCTAGACCTATATGCGGCTGTGAATATGGCGTTTCACTCTTTTGCAGTTCAAACTCAAGTGAATGTCAACCGGGGACTTCTTTTAGAAGCGCTAGTACTCGTGCGCGCTTTGCTCCGTAGCTTCCCCCCCTCCCCCATCGCTACAGAAAGTTGCCCACAAGTAGTTTCGTCAATTCGGATGTCATGACCACCATTAGGATCGTTGGCGTAAAGCAGGAAGTGTGGTTCCCTTACAAGAAGAGCGCCACCAGGACTGTGAGAAGTATCAGCTTGAGGTGCACGAAGTACAACACCGCGAACACGTAGGGCCAAAGACCTGTATTCGGGCAGCTCTCGTCCGAGTCTGCAATTGAGAAATTGCAGTGACCAGCGGTATGTCTCATAACTCTGTTCAATCATTTCGCAATAATAGGAATAATGAAAATTGAATGGTGAAGCGAAAAGTTATGTTGATAATAAGTAGTTGAGATTCGTGCACAGTAAAATATATTTTCATCGCACACATATATCCGCAAACCCACAAACTTCGAAAATTCGCAGAATTTCCGCAGACACGACGGGAGGCGAAGGGAGGCGATAGTACGCATTTTTTTTAATGCCTGCCCTGAGCACGAACTTTTCCTGGGATGCATACTGACTTCATTATTTACAACCATTTACCTTTCACGCGCAGCGCACAAGCAGTAACAAACTTGGAAGAACTAAGACTGACAAGAAACACGTAGTTTTTAGATCCCAATTACCTTTTCACATTCTTTTCTGTCGCTGTCTTGGACGTACTTCAGGAACTTGTCTGAATAACCTAGTTTGAAGCAACTACTCCTCTGGCGTACAAAGCCTTCCGCTGCCATAAGATGGTGGCGCAGTACAATTAAAATTCAACTTTTGTTTGCATTTTTCGCAATCTTGCGACCTCTTTCAGTGCCTCTCAGTCTTTTCAGCAAACAGGATTTATTTTTTTTTGTAAATAAATTGACGCCACATTTGTAAAATTAACAGCATGAGCATAAATTAAAGACTTACACCACGTCCGGCATCGCCCTTACTTTCCGTGCAATTTAACATCGTCTCTGATTGATGTTTGTGGTCAGTATGACGCTGTATGTCATTTCACACAACTTATTTCGGCTAATATATAATAAAGCTCTGCGTATATGTCGCCTGATGCATACAAGCCCTACGTTCATTTAGAAAAATGACGACACTGAGTAGTCTCTTCTGCACCGCCGACCGGCTGTATCTGAAACAACTATATTATTTGCAAAGTGGTAGTGAAGAAGAAGGAATTGACATAATACCTCTGCGGAAACGAGCAAGGTGGAGACAAGTATTTAATAAAGGAAAAATGACACATCCGCTCTTGCCTTTGCTTCTTGTTGACGGGTTCGACTTCGCCCTGCCATTTGCTAGCCGCCTGGTTAGCTCAGATAGAGAGCTGCTTCCCCGGAAAGGCGGTGGTCCTGGGTTCGAGTGCCGGACCAGGACGACTTTTTCTTCAACTACGAGACTTTTCTTTCGACGAACGCGTTTGGGTTTTCTTTGTAGCACTTAGCTACGTTTGTGTGGATGTCTCATTTTCTCTTTGTTAAAAAAAAGAAGTAAAAAAAGAAATCTTCACATTGCTTTCTGCCAGCAGAAATCGTGGCGTAATAAAAATAACATATTTCATAACCAAAATTTCATCACGTGGCCACACGAAACATTTAAGTTTGGAAGCATTAGTAACTCAACGAACATGCTTTAACTGCTACATGGAATCTGGCCAGATCTGAGGGCCTGTTCAATAAGCAGTATTCTTGAAATCACTGCATGTTTAGAGATACCTGCTTCCAAACGTAGGGCGAAATAATTTTTTCCCTGCTACCTAATTAAGGCGGTAACCGCAAAAATAAAATTATAAGCGCCTAATTTTACACGTTTTGACTTGTCCATTATAGTGGAACGGTGAAAGCTTAATTTTTCATTTAACTGAAATAAAACATTTGCTTCGCTGCTACTATTTGTCGTGGAGTTCAGTTGGCATTGGAGTTTCCCGCGTAAAACGGTGTCAGCAGTGTAATTAACGGTACCGCGGGCTTTTGAAGAGTGAAATGCTCAGACTCCATACACTTTGCCCATGTCTGTTGTACACCTCATCGCTTCCGCCGATGAAAAGACTCAAGGACAGCAGACACTCCGGGGGTATCAAGTACGACGCCATTTTGAAATGGTCGCATGGTGACGATTTTGTTTGCTTCCGTGATTGGCTGGCGGAGTAACAACGTAACCTCGCGCGGTCCGTGTGCCTTGGTTGCCAACCGTTGTTTCTTTAAGTCGTATCCTGCTATAGGGGATACGAAATTTAATTAAAAAGACGATTATTAAATATTGCAGTTGTGCCTGTGACTTCTGAGAATTAAGGCCCCGAAAGCTTCCGTTTTGTTCTGGATTCCAAATAAATATTTCAAGCGGACGTCCCTGAAACACAGTTGTGCTGATGGCTTTGCGAGTATATTTCTTTGTGTGTGCTTAGTTATGCGATCTTGTTGCCGTCTCTTGTAAATGGTAGTGCGCTTTACATCACGTTAACATCACGGCAGATTAGTCGCCATTTAACCTTGCGTACGTACATCACGACCTATTCCATTGTGACGTGTTTAAAAACTCCGCAAACCAAGTTATACAAGTAATAAAAAAAAACCTATGGAGGAGAGGGCGAGCAGACAACAAAATCCCAGCTCCGTCATTCACCCACAATCGTTTGAAGTGCGCATGTAAGTTACAGTTCAAGTAATATGCCATAGTCTTACTTACATCTGCTGACGAAACATCCCTTGGTGTGATCTGGCGGAGGCGCCTGGAAGCATTTGCTGTCTCCTGTAATGCGTGAATGACCATGTTGCTCCGCAGTGCCAGCTTCGCGATGTAACTAATTCAACAGTGTTCGACGTCTTATTGGCCTTATGGATCAGAGGAACATTTTAATGAGTTACATTAATGTAACCAACCAGGAGTGTATGAAATGACCAGATAAATGTTGTGGCCCTTCTAACTAAATGTACAGCCTAAATTGGCCAATTATTTTCAGCCGCTTCCCCGTCCTTTGTGCCTAAATACTAGAAAAAGTGTTTTTTAAACGTTTCTTAGCTTGTGGAACACTCCATCACTACAGCACGTTTCTGGAGAAAAAAATGACCGACCATTACGGTGCTCCCTAATGAGAAATTTGAGCGCAGCTCTATAGGTGTTTTCATTTCGCGATATATCGCCTGGCGCGGAAAATCCGTCTCGTGCGACACGTTCCAAACGGATCGAAAGTGTAGCGCGACTGCCTTACTAACATGGAGATCGCGAGACGCAGCGCGTAGGTGACACGTGGGCGCGATTCAGAGCAGCCGCCGCAGAAAGACCTCCCAGACGACGCGCGCTACTGTGGCGCCATCTCGTAGGCACCGTCGTTGCACGGCACTTTTCCTTACCCGCTTTCGCTGTACCCTCCTGCTCCGCTTTCCTCCTCGCGCCTTTCATTCCCCGCTGCGCTCCGCATTTGCTCTTTCATCGTTCGCTGTGCTCGCTCGCTCGGTTACGCCGACGCCGACGCTAGTCGCCGGAACGGACGCCTAAGCACCGCGCTCTAAAAATGGAAGAAGGAAAGAGCATCACTCACATGTAGTGTAACGCTCAGATGGTTCGCGATGGGCTTCAAGAGTAGAAAACTTGTTCGCTGCCCTTTCCACGCATTTAGCTTTCGGCTATGAATACGAGACGGACACTGTCTCCATTTAAAGAAGTGCATTGACAGTGCGTTCTTGCTTGCTGCTCTACCACCGTTCAAAGACCGGCTCCCTAACCAGGTGGTGTGTCCTCTTGAAGGGGCAGCGCAATAAGACGAAGACCGAAGGCAGGAACACACAGCACTGCGCTGTCCTGTGTGTTCCTGCCTTCTGTCTTCGTCGTCTGGCACTGCCCCTTCAAGATGTTCAACCATTATCAACTCGCCCAAATGTCGATCCTTCTACAGTAGTGTGTCCAAGTGTTAGTAGTAACAACATATCAACAGAGCAAAATGTCGCCCACAGAAAATGAAACCATGTAATGCATAGGTTAAAGTAATTGTGCTACTCAAAATTGGGATTAAATACAGGTCGGGATTAAATCTGCGATAAGCTTCATATTATATTTAAAGGAAAATAAAGGAAAAGGGGAAGAAAAAAAACTTGCCGTCGGTAGGAGTCGAACCCAACTCCCTCAAGACACGTGCGATTTTTTAACCGGTTGAGTTACGGCAGTACATGTGCAAAGCTCTAGCAAGGGTTAGTGCATGTGCACCAATGCCCTTAGAAGAAAGTGGACGGATGGACCGCCGCTGCCGTAGCTCAATTAGCAAACCATCATACGCAGTAACGGAGGTTGTGGGGCCTTCCGCTGCCGTGGGCAAGTTGGCTTTTCTACCATTTCACATTTCCTGTATTAGGAATATGAATCATACGAGATATTGAACCCTCGTTCATATTTATTAATTTCAGTGCAAGAAGAGAGAGATACAGAAGAAAGGCGAAAGGCTCTTGCCCTTCGAATTTTTTCTGCAAATCTCTCTTCTTGAAGTTAACCAGGAGGGAAAATCGGATTTGCTACCCCACATTGTGTGTGTGTGCTGCCCCCTATTATATATATATATATATATATATATATATATATATATATATATATATATATATATATATATATATATATATATATATATATATATATATATATATATATATATATATATATATATATATATATATATATATATATATATATATATTTGTGTGTGTGTGTGTGCGTGTGTGTGTGCGGAGAGAGAGAAAGAGCACAGACACACAGGATAATGTGCAGCACAACGGACACCAATTCAGGTTACAGCCGCGTGTGCAGGTCGGTTGTTTTTAAAAACTGTAGCAGTGCGTTCGTCACCCTCAGCTGCATTGGCATAGGAGGTCTGAATTCTAAAATGGTTTGCTCTTATAACGATCTTTGATCAAAGCGCGCTATCATGATTGCGAGTGATCTCTGTAAAGTGTAAGCGAGCACAATCACACAGAACGTGTTAACGTCTCCTGGTGACCACACTTTACAATCAAATTTAATTCAAATTTCAGTTAAAAAAAACAAGTATCTCCCATATCCATTCCTTGGTTTCATTCTGTGTTGGCTTCAAATGGCTGGCAATGGAAATCGAGATTCCCCGTTATCTCTAATATCGTTCATACAAACAAACACCCGCTGCTGTTACCCAGTGGATACGGCACTGCGCTGCTGAGGTGGAGGTCGTGGTCGCGGCGGCCACTTTTCGATTGGGGCGGAATGCAAAAACGCCCGTGTACCGTGCTTCGCGTGCGCGTTAAAGAACTGCAGGTGGTCAAAAATAATCCGAAGCGCCACACTACGGCGTGCTTCACAATGATATCGTGCTTTTGGCACGTAAAACACTTGAATTTTCAATACGAACAAAGAAACTCATGATAGCGCAACACGACCTTGAACAGACAGGCTATGCTGGAAGCCTGTGTTGTCTCTATGACCTTCTTCCTTGGACTTTCTTCGGGATAACATAACATTTAATTGAGCTAGTTGGCGAAACATTCATTTAAGGCTTACCGCACGCTACGCGGACGAAAAAAAGAAAGATACACAAAAAGTTCATTGAAAAAAAAAAGTGAAGATACTGGATAAATACGAGCGATAGAGGCTTTCTATATCAGAAATGGGGCTTCATACGCATTAGCAAGGCATCACTGTTACGTAGGAGGTAAAAACAATAACTCTACTATAGATATTGCGTCGCAAAACATTTTCGCCGGCGTTGCATGTGTTGGGGCTTTTGCGGTAAGCCGAGATACGAACAGTGTGTTTAATCTATTGCAAAACAAAAAAAGAAACTGCTGATCTCTGCTTTTGAAAGCGACCGAGGTGTGAATGGTAATTGCAGGAAAACCCAACGTTCGGCAAAACCCACGTTTTGATGAATGCGTTCACGCCACAGCTCGATTACTCGTTTGTCATTTACATGCAATTCATTATTGCTATATTAGAGACCGCTCAGTAAAGGTGCCATTCCCTCCGAGGAGTGTTTTAGGTTCTTATTCATCATACGAGGAGTGTGGCTCCACGCAAACTTTTCTAGTGCTTCTAACTCTAGAATTGAGTACCTGTTTTATTCTGTGTAATTTTTTTTTTCATGGAGATAGTATTTCGTGAATGCTATTGCCTTGGCGCACCTGTTTGTTGCTGTATAACATGGTCTTACTTATATAAGTCCCGTCGTGCTGTGGTTGGGACGTCTGACTCACAACCGAAAATTCACGCATTGCACATCCCGCCGGAGACAAGAATTTCTTGCTGGTCAGCGACATTTTCTGACAAGAGACCGCCAAAGCGAGCTGAAGACGTAACACGAAGAGCCACTTGTGACCGCGATACAGACTAATGCTGTTTAAGAGCGGAGTATCAACAATGTACCATATTGCGCCTTGCTTCCTTCGTAGTTGGAAATCGATTTCGTCGTTGCACGCATACCTAAATTGTGCCTACGTGGCTCCCCTCTATGATGCATGATCGTATTTGTTTTCTGGGCCTCGCATGCTATTAAGCTTCACTAACGTATGTATTTGGGCCTGTTGGTATGTCAAACATATGTATAGAGTGGCCCATAAAGGACACCGACACAAGAAAGAACGATAGTTGTACATACTTATGCTCTTAAGCTACTTATAACCTTTTCTCTGAAGTTCCTAACGGCCCGAATAAAGTCCTTATTGCATAGGATGAATAGCATTGGATAAAGTCGTAATTCATTCATTCATTCATATCCTGCAGTCAGTAAATACCACTCGTTTTTTCTACTGCCTTTCTTTCCTTCCACCGTTGAGCCATGACCCGGTGACAATTTCTCGCGCTACCGTGTACACTGATCGTGAATCACCATTAAGCCAGGCCGCGCACGTTGGAACCATATTCCGGCTTTAAGGTTAAGCACGTTCCCTAAAGGGGGGAGACGTTAAGGGCGCGCTCACCTTCGAGGTCAGTGATGGGTGTGAGCCAGAGGGAAAACCAGGCCTTGTGGAATATTCTGCGGAAAAGTTCCACCGTGATCGGGTAGTCGGGGTACAGAACGGCGTGCACCACAATGCCTCCGCATATGATCACTAGTAGCGCCATGCGCATGAAATTTGCGAAGTCCCGACAGACCTGCATTGAAGGAGGAGCATGCAAAATACTTCACGTGGCACATGCTTTGAATTGGCTGCGACTAAACAGCCGTAAAGCTGATTGTGTTCCCTACTTGTGATCTCGTCTCAAGCAACGCACTGCATATTTCACTAGTACACAGTTTTACGCACATTTTTTACCCTTAAGAATTAAATTATCGGATTTCACGTGCCAACTCCAGAATATGAGTATAACGAGCGCCATAGTGGAGGACTGCGGAGTAATTTTCACTGCCTGGCGTTCCTTAGCGTGCACTTAACTCTGGGTAACGCAAGCATTTTTTTTTTCATTTTGCCCCAGCCGCAATGCAGCCGCAGCGGTCAGGATCAAAGCCACGCACCTCGAATTCAGCAGCGCAACGTTGTAGCCACTAACCGCAGCTGGTAGAACCGAGTTGGGTAACACCAGTTGAGGAAGTGTCCGGCGCAGGCAAGAAACACTGTGGCCGCGCTTGTTTCGCCGACTGCGGCTATCCGCCAACCACGTGCGATACTTGCCCACGCTTATTAGAGATTACTTTCATCCAGAGTGTAGATGTTACAGAAAAAAAAATAATCGATCACAATTACAAACACTTCTTTCAAAAAATGCAGTTGATTACATTTCCGAATTACTGCTGCACCAAAGCAATTGAGCAACTACTAAACGATTACATTAAGGCTGTATTCCTCCCTACTTTTATTAACATTGCGCAAATGCAGTAAATAAAACCAGTTGGCCTGGCTCTTTCAATGCCACCGGTCCTACCCTTCACACGGTATCATCTTCGCGAATTATTGCTTTTTCAATATTTTCTTGCGTAATCTTGCTTCGTTTTATGTGAAGACATTTGGCAGCGACACTGAAAGCTTGCTCGACGTGTGCTCTAAAGAGAAGGGCAGTGCTGTAACGGACGAAGATGTTGCTCGCACTGTTTCGTCTGATTACTCAATTCTGCGGTGCTCGGGTCTGGATTTTCCACGAAACGGAGCACTTCATTGTTGCTGGGGTTTGGCGAAGATCCTCCCGGTAAAGTGAGCGGAAATTGAAAAATCGTCCATAGGTGATTCCCTGCCATCACGGTAACGAATCGTCGCTATCGAACTATAGAAGCGATAGAAGCGCCGTTTCGATGCGTCTGCCAACATATGGTGAACTTGCACTTGGCACCCTCATTAGTAACGTAGACTTAAGTGGCTTCTCTCGTCAGTCATGTAGACTTACATGACAAATTGTACCGGAAGCCTGCAAACGTTCAGATTACTTGAAAAGGTGGCCAAATATGTAATGTATCTTACTATAAATCTGCGTATTATTCAGACCTCATAATACTGTTCGTGTCTTACATTCGCAAAACAACAGGTGTATAAGAAATCGCGTATATATCGAACAGATAGGTACATATGAATTTAACAGTCAAAAACGTCTCTCTAGATCAGAGAAATCATAGACTGCACAAACGAAGAATTTTTCTGCAGCTCTTAGCGCAGCCGATAGCCGTTTAAAAGCTTTCCAGCCAAGGCGATGATAATAGCTTGTCAATGGGACATGAATAGTGAATTGCGATGTGTGAATAAAGCACGAGATGTGGCATGGCCGTAAAAGGACCTAATAAACTGTCGCTGTAAACAGCGTGAAACATGAGAATTCAAATAATGACACTAACCAGTTAGTGATGTGGGCTAGGGCATGGTAGGATGAACATAGAAAATGTGTTACGATTGGGTGATAGATTAAGATGGGTCAATGGCAGTAGCGCTACTGCCTTGACAAAAGCCCTCGGAATGTAAGAGCATGGAGGCATGCGCTATACTTCACGTTACCAACGCAGAAACGACCTGTCAAGAGAAGCGGCACTGCGAATTTCTTGGGCTGACAACATACAGCGCGGAGAGTCCATTCAAAAAAACATAAAACTGATTTTATGTCACATAACTGTTCTTTACCTAGGAACATTGCTGGATTAAGTAGAATATTTTTTCCGCAAGCTAGTACAAAGTGCTTTTTAATTTCATCTGCTTCCGAACACTCGAGTAGCGCATGAAGGGCGGTTAACCTCTCGCCACATCCACCGCAGACGGGAGGCTCAGCGCCAGTCAAAAGCTAAGAATGGGATCCATATGCGTGCCTTATTCTTAGTCGACACAAGAGGACGTCACATCGTCGTGACTCAGTTATTGAGGCCCAATTTCCCAAATGTGACTTATTACGTGGAACTTATTTGATGTTTAAGCCTCCCTCAAGTGTTGCCACTAACTCCTCAGTTTTTTACGCAAGAATGGTTTCAGTTATGAGGCTGTGACGGGAATGTATGGTTTGCTAGCTTTTCTTGTTATGGGAGTAGCCATCTCATCAGCAAGGACGTTGCCTTTGACGCCTCTGTGACCAGGCGCCCAGCATACTACGACATGTTGCTTAGATGCACAACTTGTGTACAGCAGCGAATCAAGATCGTTGACTGCAGGATTTTTATGTTTTCATAGTGGTCTTAAAGCTTTCATGACGCTCAGACAGCCTGTGGATACGACTTTTTCTAGCTTCGTTTTCCGATATGTTTCAAGGCCGCTATCACTACGCAGGTATCTGCTGTGGAAATCCTGGTTTCCCGATGCAGGACGTCGCATTCTGAAATCAGTGGACCTATCGCTGCGTGCATAAGAGACTGCCGATTTCCTCCAGCTGGGTGAGTCTGGAGGTGCCGTCTGCGTGATGCCGAGGCCAAAGTGGGGTATGTTGCCTCCGACGAGGGCCGTTAAAGGCCCTAACACACCCTCAGGTTCCCCTTTTGCCCGGACGCGGCTAAGCCGCGCAAGCTTAAACGTGGGAGGGTCCAACCTCCGTGTGCGCGGGTCCGTGGTGTCGCAACACATCAAACGCCTGCTGACGCAGAAGCCCCTGTAGGGTTTCATCGCTTTGGTGACTGCAGTTCCCGCCGAATATTATTACTAGAAGCTGCGTCGCCTGTTATAGCAGGTTTTGTTAAAAAGGTTACTGATTACTTGTAATTAGTTGCTGAAATAAGTTTGAACTACAGCGAGCGTTACTGAGTAGACAAAGTATTCGTTAAATTAAAGAACTACGAAAACACGCAACTCATTTCAAATAATTACATATTATTCGATGCGTAGAGGGCCACTTTCGTCGGTGCTTGCAGCGCTCACCAGCTTCAGCTTCTGCAGTCACGTACTCGGAAGTAAAATAGCCCGAATTTCTTTTTCTTGCCACGACTTGACAGATCCAGCCAAAAGAAGTCGCGTACACAGTGCAATAACTGAACGGGGCTATCTGCCTTTCCTTCATAGCTTGCACCATACATACATACAGGTTATCATACATGCTTGTTAAAAAAGCAATAAACCATTTGAAAGTCGGTCTGGGCTCGTCTCTTTCTGTCCAAGTGTAACGTTCGCGCTGTTCGTCATAATCGCATGGTGCAAGAAGAAGGCCTTACCATAAGTTTCACAATGTAAAGCAGCGGGCCAACCTGCGGCGATATGGGCAGGTAGATGAGCGTCTGTCGGTAGTAGAAGTAGAGCAGTCCGACGCAGATGAGCACTTTGCCGTTGTACGGGTCTTCGAACAGCCCGATCCTGAGTAGCCGCGAGCACAGGTACGTGACG